>NC_091475.1:216447099-216747099 GCF_036971445.1 Narcine bancroftii
CCTGCCTCAGATTCCCTTCATCTGATTCCCTTCATCTGATTCCCTGCCTCTGATTCCCCGCCTCTGAATCCCTGCCTCTGATTCCCCGCCTCTGATTCCCCACCTCTGAATCCCCGCCTCTGATTCCACGCCTCTGATTCCCCGCCTCTGATTCCCCGCCTCTGATTCCCCGCCTCTGATTCCCCTCCTCAGATTCCCCGGCTCTGATTCCCTCCCTCAGATTCCCTGCCTCAGATTCCCCGCCTCTGATTCCCCGCCTCTGATTCCCCGCCTCTGATTCCCTGCCTCTGATTTCCCGCCTCTGATTCCCTACCTCTGATTCCCTGCCTCTGATTCCCCACCTCTGTCTCTATGCCTCTCTTTCGCCTCCGCTCTTTCCCCTCCACTCTTTACGCGCCTCTCTTTCCCTCCCTCAATTTCAACAACTCTGTTTGATCTGTTCTGTGTACCTCATTTTCAACACACAAGTTCCAACGACTATGTTTTACCCATCTCTTTCCCCGACTCTATTTATCCGCCTATGTTTACCCGCCTCTGTTTACCCGCCTGTTTCACAGCCTCTGATTCCCCACCTCAGATTCCCCGCCTCAGATTCCCTGCCTCTGATTCCCGCCTCTGATTCCCCGCCTCTGATTCCCCGCCTCTGATTCCCCGCCTCTGATTCCCCGCCTCTGATTCCCCGCCTCTGATTCCCCGCCTCTGATTCCCCGCCTCTGATTCCCCGCCTCAGATTCCCCGGCTCATATTCCCTGCCTCTGATTCCCCGCCTCAGATTCGCCGGCTCAGATTCCCTGCCTCTGATTCCCCGCCTCTGATTCCCCGCCTCTGATTCCCCACCTCTGATTCCCTGCCTCAGATTCGCCGGCTGTGATTCTCTGCCTCAGATTCCCTGCCTCAGATTCCCCGCCTCAGATTCCCCGCCTCAGATTCCCCGCCTCAGATTCCCCGCCTCAGATACCCCGCCTCAGATTCCCTGCCTCAGATTCCCCACCTCAGATTCCCCGCCTCAGATACCCCGCCTTAGATTCCCGCCTCAGATACCCTGCCTCAGATTCCCTGCCTCAGATTCCCTTCATCTGATTCCCTTCATCTGATTCCCTGCCTCTGATTCCCCGCCTCTGATTCCCCGCCTCTGATTCACTGCCTTTGATTCCCCACCTCTGATTCCCCTCCTCTGATTCCCCGCCTCTGATTCCCCGCCTCTGATTCCCCGCCTCTGATTCCCCGCCTCAGATTCCCCGGTTCTGATTCCCTCCCTCAGATTCCCCGCCAAAGATCCCAGCCTCAAATTCCCTGCCTCAGATTCCCTGCCTCAGATTCCCTTCATCTGATTCCCTTCATCTGATTCCCTGCCTCTAATTCCCCTCCTCTGATACCCCGCCTCTGATTCCCCGCCTCTGATTCCCTGCCTCTGATTCCCTGCCTCTGATTCCCCGCATCTGATTCCCCGCCTCAGATTCCCCGCCTCAGATTCCCCGCCTCAGATTCCCCGCCTCAGATTCCCCGCCTCAGATTCCCCGCCTCAGATTCCCCGCCTCAGATTCCCCGCCTCAGATTCCCTGCCTCAGATTCCCTGCCTCAGATTCCCTGCCTCAGATTCCCTTCATCTGATTCCCTTCATCTGATTCCCTGCCTCTGATTCCCCGCCTCTGATTCCCTGCCTCTGATTCCCTGACTCTGATTACCCACCTCTGATTCCCCGCCTCTGATTCCCCGCCTCTGATTCCCCGCCTCTGATTCCCCGCCTCTGATTCCCCGCCTCAGATTCCCCGGCTCTGATTCCCTGCCTCAGATTCCCTTCCTCAGATTCCCCGCCTCTGATTCCCCGCCTCTGATTCCCCGCCTTTGATTCCCCGCCTCTGATTCCCCGCCTCTGATTCCCCGCCTCTGATTCCCAGCCTTTGATTCCCCGCCTCTGATTCCCCGCCTCTGATATCCCACCTCTGATTCCCCGCCTCCCTTTCCGCGCAACTTACCCGGCCTCCGTTTCTCCACATCTCTTTCCCCGCCTCTGATTCCACGCCTCTGATTCCCCGCCTCTGATTCCACGCCTCTGATTCCCCTCCTCTGATTCCCCGCCTCTGATTCCCCGCAACTGATTCCCCGCCTCTTATTCCCCGCCTCTGATTCCCCACCTCTGTCTCTATGCCTCTTTTTCACCTCCTCTCTTTCCCCTCCACTCTTTACGCGCCTCTCTTTCCGTCCCTCAATTTCAACAACTCTGTTTGATCTGTTCTGTGTACCTCATTTTCAACACACAAGTCCCAACCACTATGTTTCACCCATCTCTTTCCCCGCCTCTATTTATCCGCCTATGTTTAGCCGCCTCTGATTCCCCACCTCTGAATCCCCGCCTCTGATTCCCCGCCTCTGATTCCCCGCCTCTGAAACCCCGCCTCTGATTCCCCGCCTCTGATTCCCCGCCTCTGATTCCCAGCCTCTGATTCCCCGCCTCTGATATCCCGCCTCTGATTCCCCGCCTCTGATTCCCCGCCTCTGATTCCCAGCCTCTGATTCCCCACCTCTGAATCCCCGCCTCTGATTCCCCGCCTCTGATTCCCCGCCTCTGATTCCCCGCCTCTGAAACCCCGCCTCTGATTCCCCGCCTCAGATTCCCTGCCTCAGATTCCCTGCCTTAGATTCCCTGCCTCTGATTCCCCGCATCAGATTCCCTGCGTCAGATTCCCTGCCTCAGATTCCCTGCCTCAGATTTCCTTCATCTGATTCCCTTCATCTGATTCCCTGCCTCTGATTCCCCGCCTCTGATTCCCCACCTCTAATTCCCTGCCTCAGATTCGCCGGCTCAGATTCCCTGCCTCTGATTCCCCGCCTCTGATTCCCCACCTCTGATTACCCGCCTCTGATTCCCCACCTCTAATTCCCTGCCTCAGATTCGCCGGCTCTGATTCTCTGCCTCAGATTCACCGCCTCAGATTCCCCGCCTCAGATACCCCGCCTCAGATTCCCGCCTCAGATACCCTGCCTCAGATTCCCTGCCTCAGATTCCCTTCATCTGATTCCCTTCATCTGATTCCCTGCCTCTGATTCCCCGCCTCTGATTCCCCGCCTCTGATTCCCTGCCTCTGATTCCCCGCCTCTGATTCCCCGCCTCTGATTCACCGCCTCTGATTCCCGCCTCTGATTCCCCGCCTCTGATTCCCCGCCTCTGATTCCCCTCCTCAGATTCCCCGGCTCTGATTCCCTCCCTCAGATTCCCTGCCTCAGATTCCCCGCCTCTGATTCCCCGCCTCTGATTCCCTGCTTCTGATTCCCCGCCTCTGATTCCCTACCTCTGATTCCCCGCCTCTGATTCCCAGCCTCTAATATCCCGCCTCTGATTCCCCACCTCCCTTTCCGCGCAACATTTCCGGCCTCCGTTTCCCCACATCTCTTTCCACGCCTCTGATTCCCCGCCTCTGATTCCATGCCTCTGATTCCCCACCTCTGATTCCCCGCCTCTGATTCCCTGCAACTGATTGCCCGCCTCTGATTCCCCGCCTCTAATTGCCCACCTCTGTCTCTATGCCTCTCTTTCGCCTCCGCTCTTTCCCCTCCACTCTTTACGCACCTCTCTTTCCCTCCCTCAATTTCAACAACTCTGTTTGATCTGTTCTGTGTACCTCATTTTCAACACACAAGTTCCAACCACTATGTTTTACCCATCTCTTTCCCCGCCTCTATATATCCACCTATGTTTACCCGCCTCTGTTTACCCGCCTGTTTCACCGCCTCTGATTCCCCACCTCAGATTCCCCGCCTCAGATTCCCTGCCTCTGATTCCCTGCCTCTGATTCCCCGACTCTGATTCCCCACCTCTGATTCCCCGCCTCTGATTCCCCGCCTCTGATTCCCCGCCTCTGATTCCCTGCCTCTGATTCCCCACCTCTGATTCCCCGCCTCTGATTCCCCGCCTCTGATTCCCCGCCTCTGATTCCCCTCCTCAGATTCCCCGGCTCTGATTCCCTCCCTCAGATTCCCTCCCTCAGATTCCCTGCCTCAGATTCCGCGCCTCTGATTCCCCGCCTCTGATTCCCCGCCTCTGATTCCCCGCCTCTGATTCCCCGCCTCTGATTCCGCGCCTCTGATTACCCGCCTCAGATTCCCCGGCTCTGATTACCTGCCTCAGATTCCCTTCCTCAGATTACCCGCCTCTGATTCCCCACCTCTGATTCCCTGCCTCAGATTCGCCGGCTCTAATTCTCTGCCTCAGATTCCCTGCCTCTGATTCCATGTCTCTGATTCCCCGAATCTGATTCCCCGCCTCAGATTCCCTGCCTCAGATTCCCCGCCTCAGATTCCCCGCCTCAGATACCCCGCCTCAGATTCCCGCCTCAGATACCCTGCATCAGATTCCCTGCCTCAGATTCCCTTCATCTGATTCCCTTCATCTGATTCCCTGCCTCTGATTCCCCGCCTCTGATTCCCCGCCTCTGATTCCCTGCCTTTGATTCCCCACCTCTGATTCCCCACCTCTGATTGCCCCCCTCTGATTCCCCGCCTCTGATTCCCCGCCTCTGATTCCCCGCCTCAGATTCCCCGGTTCTGATTCCCTCCCTCAGATTCCCTGCCTCTGATTCCCCGCCTCTGATTCCCTGCCTCTGATTCTCCGCCTCTGATTCCCCACCTCTGATTCCCCGCCTCTGATTCCCAGCCTCTGATTCCCCGCCTCTGATATCCCGCCTCTGATTCCCCGCCTCCCTTTCCGCGCAACTTTTCCGGCCTCCGTTTCCCCACATCTCTTTCCCCGCCTCTGATTCCACGCCTCTGATTCCCCGCCTCTGATTCCATGACTCTGATTCCCCTCCTCTGATTCCCCGCCTCTGATTCCCTGCAACTGATTGCCCGCCTCTGATTCCCCGCCTCTGATTCCCCACCTCTGTCTCTATGCCTCTCTTTCGCCTCCGCTCTTTCCCCTCCACTCTTTACGCGCCTCTCTTTCCCTCCCTCAATTTCAACAACTCTGTTTGATCTGTTCTGTGTACCTCATTTTCAACACACAAGTTCCAACGACTATGTTTTATCCATCTCTTTCCCCGACTCTATTTATCCGCCTATGTTTACCCGCCTCTGTTTACCCGCCTGTTTCACAGCCTCTGATTCCCCACCTCAGATTCCCCGCCTCAGATTCCCTGCCTCTGATTCCCTGCCTCTGATTCCCCACCTCTGATTCCCCGCCTCTGATTCCCTGCCTCTGATTCCCTGCCTCTGATTCTCCACCTCTGATTCCCCGCCTCTGATTCCCCGCCTCTGATTCCCCGCCTCAGATTCCCCGGCTCTGATTCCCTGCCTCTGATTCCCCGCCTCAGATTCGCCGGCTCAGATTCCCTGCCTCTGATTCCCCGCCTCTGATTCCCCGCCTCTGATTCCCCACCTCTGATTCCCTGCCTCAGATTTGCCGGCTCTGATTCTCTGCCTCAGATTCCCTGCCTCAGATTCCCCGCCTCAGATTCCCCGCCTCAGATTCCCCGCCTCAGATTCCCCGCCTCAGATACCCAGCCTCAGATTCCCTGCCTCAGATTCCCCGCCTCAGATTCCCCGCCTCACATACCCCGCCTCAGATTCCCGCCTCAGATACCCTGCCTCAGATTCCCTGCCTCAGATTCCCTTCATCTGATTCCCTTCATCTGATTCCCTGCCTCTGATTCCCCGCCTCTGATTCCCCGCCTCTGATTCACTGCCTTTGATTCCCCACCTCTGATTCCCCGCCTCTGATTCCCCGCCTCAGATTCGCCGGTTCTGATTCCCTCCCTCAGATTCCCCGCCTCAGATTCCCCGCCTCAGATTCCCCGCCTCAGATACCCCGCCTCAGATACCCCGCCTCAGATTCCCCGCCTCAGATTCCCCGCCTCAGATTCCCCGCTTCAGATTTCCTGCCTCAGATTCCCCGCCTCTGATTCCCTGCCTCTGATTCCCTGACTCTGATTACCCACCTCTGATTCCCCGCCTCTGATTCCCCGCCTCTGATTCCCCGCCTCTGATTCCCAGCCTTTGATTCCCCGCCTCTGATTCCCCGCCTCTGATATCCCACCTCTGATTCCCCTCCTCCCTTTCCGCGCAACTTTCCCGGCCTCCGTTTCTCCACATCTCTTTCCCCGCCTCTGATTCCACGCCTCTGATTCCCCGCCTCTGATTCCACGCCTCTGATTCCCCACCTCTGATTCCCCGCCTCTGATTCCCCGCCTCTGATTCCCCGCCTCTGATTCCCCGGCTCTGATTCCCTGCCTCTGATTCCCCGCCTCAGATTCCCCGGCTCTGATTCCCCGCCTCTGATTCCCCGCCTCTGATTCCCCGCCTCTGATTCCCAGCCTTTGATTCCACGCCTCTGATTCCCCGCCTCTGATTCCACGCCTCTGATTCCCCACCTCTGATTCCCCGCCTCTGATTCCCCGCCTCTGATTCCCCGCCTCAGATTCCCCGGCTCTGATTCCCTGCCTCTGATTCCCCGCCTCAGATTCGCCGGCTCAGATTCCCTGCCTCTGATTCCCCGCCTCTGATTCCCCGCCTCAGATTCCCCGCCTCAGATACCCCGCCTCTGATTCCCCGCCTCTGATTCCCCACCTCTGTCTCTATGCCTCTCTTTCGCCTCCGCTCTTTCCCCTCCACTCTTTACGCGCCTCTCTTTCCCTCCCTCAATTTCAACAACTCTGTTTGATCTGTTCTGTGTACCTCATTTTCAACACACAAGTTCCAACCACTATGTTTTACCCATCTCTTTCCCCGCCTCTATTTATCCGCCTATGTTTACCCGCCTCTGTTTACCCACCTGTTTCACCGCCTCTGATTCCCCACCTCAGATTCCCCGCCTCTGATTCCCCGCCTCAGATTCGCCGGCTCAGATTCCCTGCCTCTGATTCCCCGCCTCTGATTCCCCGCCTCTGATTCCCCGCCTCTGATTCCCCACCTCTAATTCCCTGCCTCAGATTCGCCAGCTCTGATTCTCTGCCTCAGATTCGCCGCCTCAGATTCCCCGCCTCAGATACCCCGCCTCAGATTCCCGCCTCAGATACCCTGCCTCAGATTCCCTGCCTCAGATTCCCTGCCTCAGATTCCCTTCATCTGATTCCCTTCATCTGATTCCCTGCCTCTGATTCCCCGCCTCTGAATCCCTGCCTCTGATTCCCCACCTCTGATTCCCCGCCTCTGAATCCCCGCCTCTGATTCCACGCCTCTGATTCCCCGCCTCTGATTCCCTGCCTCTGATTCCCTGCCTCTGATTTCCCGCCTCTGATTCCCCGCCTCTGAATCCCCGCCTCTGATTCCACGCCTCTGATTCCCTGCCTCTGATTCCCCGCCTCTGATTCCCCGCCTCTGATTCCCCTCCTCAGATTCCCCGGCTCTGATTCCCCGCCTCTGATTCCCCGCCTCTGATTCGCTGCCTCAGATTCCCCGCCTCTGATTCCCCGCCTCTGATTCCCTGCCTCTGATTTCCCGCCTCTGATTCCCTACCTCTGATTCCCTGCCTCTGATTCCCCACCTCTGTCTCTATGCCTCTCTTTCGCCTCCGCTCTTTCCCCTCCACTCTTTACGCGCCTCTCTTTCCCTCCCTCAATTTCAACAACTCTGTTTGATCTGTTCTGTGTACCTCATTTTCAACACACAAGTTCCAACGACTATGTTTTACCCATCTCTTTCCCCGACTCTATTTATCCGCCTATGTTTACCCGCCTCTGTTTACCCGCCTGTTTCACAGCCTCTGATTCCCCACCTCAGATTCCCCGCCTCAGATTCCCTGCCTCTGATTCCCCGCCTCTGATTCCCCGCCTCTGATTCCCCGCCTCTGATTCCCCGCCTCTGATTCCCCGCCTCTGATTTCCCGCCTCTGATTCCCCGCCTCTGATTCCCTGCCTCTGATTCTCCACCTCTGATTCCCCGCCTCTGATTCCCCGCCTATGATTCCCCGCCTCAGATTCCCCGGCTCATATTCCCTGCCTCTGATTCCCCGCCTCAGATTCGCCGGCTCAGATTCCCTGCCTCTGATTCCCCGCCTCTGATTCCCCGCCTCTGATTCCCCACCTCTGATTCCCTGCCTCAGATTCGCCGGCTCTGATTCTCTGCCTCAGATTCCCTGCCTCAGATTCCCCGCCTCAGATTCCCCGCCTCAGATTCCCCGCCTCAGATTCCCCGCCTCAGATACCCCGCCTCAGATTCCCTGCCTCAGATTCCCCACCTCAGATTCCCCACCTCAGATACCCCGCCTCAGATTCCCGCCTCAGATACCCTGCCTCAGATTCCCTGCCTCAGATTCCCTTCATCTGATTCCCTTCATCTGATTCCCTGCCTCTGATTCCCCGCCTCTGATTCCCCGCCTCTGATTCACTGCCTTTGATTCCCCACCTCTGATTCCCCTCCTCTGATTCCCCGCCTCTGATTCCCTGCCTCTGATTCCCCGCCTCTGATTCCCCGCCTCAGATTCCCCGGTTCTGATTCCCTCCCTCAGATTCCCCGCCAAAGATCCCAGCCTCAAATTCCCTGCCTCAGATTCCCTGCCTCAGATTCCCTTCATCTGATTCCCTTCATCTGATTCCCTGCCTCTAATTCCCCTCCTCTGATACCCCGCCTCTGATTCCCCGCCTCTGATTCCCTGCCTCTGATTCCCTGCCTCTGATTCCCCGCATCTGATTCCCCGCCTCAGATTCCCCGCCTCAGATTCCCCGCCTCAGATTCCCCGCCTCAGATTCCCCGCCTCAGATACCCCGCCTCAGATTCCCCGCCTCAGATTCCCCGCCTCAGATTCCCCGCCTCAGATTCCCTGCCTCAGATTCCCTGCCTCAGATTCCCTGCCTCAGATTCCCTTCATCTGATTCCCTTCATCTGATTCCCTGCCTCTGATTCCCTGCCTCAGATTCCCTGCCTCAGATTCCCTTCATCTGATTCCCTTCATCTGATTCCCTGCCTCTGATTCCCCACCTCTGATTCCCCGCCTCTGATTCCCCGCCTCTGATTCCCCGCCTCTGATTCCCCGCCTCTGATTCCCCGCCTCAGATTCCCCGGCTCTGATTCCCTGCCTCAGATTCCCTTCCTCAGATTCCCCGCCTCTGATTCCCCGCCTTTGATTCCCCGCCTCTGATTCCCCGCCTCTGATTCCCCGCCTCTGATTCCCAGCCTTTGATTCCCCGCCTCTGATTCCCCGCCTCTGATATCCCACCTCTGATTCCCCGCCTCTGATTCCACGCCTCTGATTCCCCTCCTCTGATTCCCCGCCTCTGATTCCCCGCAACTGATTCCCCGCCTCTTATTCCCCGCCTCTGATTCCCCACCTCTGTCTCTATGCCTCTTTTTCACCTCCTCTCTTTCCCCTCCACTCTTTACGCGCCTCTCTTTCCGTCCCTCAATTTCAACAACTCTGTTTGATCTGTTCTGTGTACCTCATTTTCAACACACAAGTCCCAACCACTATGTTTCACCCATCTCTTTCCCCGCCTCTATTTATCCGCCTATGTTTAGCCGCCTCTGATTCCCCACCTCTGAATCCCCGCCTCTGATTCCCCGCCTCTGATTCCCCGCCTCTGAAACCCCGCCTCTGATTCCCCGCCTCTGATTCCCCGCCTCTGATTCCCCGCCTCAGATTCCCTGCCTCAGATTCCCTGCCTTAGATTCCCTGCCTCTGATTCCCCGCATCAGATTCCCTGCCTCAGATTCCCTGCCTCAGATTCCCTGCCTCAGATTCCCTTCATCTGATTCCCTTCATCTGATTCCCTGCCTCTGATTCCCCGCCTCTGATTCCCCACCTCTAATTCCCTGCCTCAGATTCGCCGGCTCAGATTCCCTGCCTCTGATTCCCCGCCTCTGATTCCCCACCTCTGATTACCCGCCTCTGATTCCCCACCTCTAATTCCCTGCCTCAGATTCGCCGGCTCTGATTCTCTGCCTCAGATTCACCGCCTCAGATTCCCCGCCTCAGATACCCCGCCTCAGATTCCCGCCTCAGATACCCTGCCTCAGATTCCCTGCCTCAGATTCCCTTCATCTGATTCCCTTCATCTGATTCCCTGCCTCTGATTCCCCGCCTCTGATTCCCCGCCTCTGATTCCCTGCCTCTGATTCCCCGCCTCTGATTCCCCGCCTCTGATTCACCGCCTCTGATTCCCGCCTCTGATTCCCCGCCTCTGATTCCCCTCCTCAGATTCCCCGGCTCTGATTCCCTCCCTCAGATTCCCTGCCTCAGATTCCCCGCCTCTGATTCCCCGCCTCTGATTCCCTGCTTCTGATTCCCCGCCTCTGATTCCCTACCTCTGATTCCCCGCCTCTGATTCCCAGCCTCTAATATCCCGCCTCTGATTCCCCACCTCCCTTTCCGCGCAACATTTCCGGCCTCCGTTTCCCCACATCTCTTTCCCCGCCTCTGATTCCACGCCTCTGATTCCCCGCCTCTGATTCCATGCCTCTGATTCCCCACCTCTGATTCCCCGCCTCTGATTCCCTGCAACTGATTGCCCGCCTCTGATTCCCCGCCTCTAATTGCCCACCTCTGTCTCTATGCCTCTCTTTCGCCTCCGCTCTTTCCCCTCCACTCTTTACGCACCTCTCTTTCCCTCCCTCAATTTCAACAACTCTGTTTGATCTGTTCTGTGTACCTCATTTTCAACACACAAGTTCCAACCACTATGTTTTACCCATCTCTTTCCCCGCCTCTATATATCCGCCTATGTTTACCCGCCTCTGTTTACCCGCCTGTTTCACCGCCTCTGATTCCCCACCTCAGATTCCCCGCCTCAGATTCCCTGCCTCTGATTCCCTGCCTCTGATTCCCCGACTCTGATTCCCCACCTCTGATTCCCCGCCTCTGATTCCCTGCCTCTGATTCCCCGCCTCTGATTCCCCGCCTCTGATTCCCCGCCTGTGATTCCCCTCCTCAGATTCCCCGGCTCTGATTCCCTCCCTCAGATTCCCTCCCTCAGATTCCCTGCCTCAGATTCCGCGCCTCTGATTCCCCGCCTCTGATTCCCCGCCTCTGATTCCCCGCCTCTGATTCCCCGCCTCTGATTCCGCGCCTCTGATTACCCGCCTCAGATTCCCCGGCTCTGATTACCTGCCTCAGATTCCCTTCCTCAGATTACCCGCCTCTGATTCCCCACCTCTGATTCCCTGCCTCAGATTCGCCGGCTCTAATTCTCTGCCTCAGATTCCCTGCCTCAGATTCCATGTCTCTGATTCCCCGAATCTGATTCCCCGCCTCAGATTCCCTGCCTCAGATTCCCCGCCTCAGATTCCCCGCCTCAGATACCCCGCCTCAGATTCCCGCCTCAGATACCCTGCATCAGATTCCCTGCCTCAGATTCCCTTCATCTGATTCCCTTCATCTGATTCCCTGCCTCTGATTCCCCGCCTCTGATTCCCCGCCTCTGATTCCCCGCCTCTGATTCCCTGCCTTTGATTCCCCACCTCTGATTCCCCACCTCTGATTGCCCCCCTCTGATTCCCCGCCTCTGATTCCCCGCCTCTGATTCCCTGCCTCTGATTCCCCGCCTCTGATTCCCTGCCTCTGATTCTCCGCCTCTGATTCCCCACCTCTGATTCCCCGCCTCTGATTCCCAGCCTCTGATTCCCCGCCTCTGATATCCCGCCTCTGATTCCCCGCCTCCCTTTCCGCGCAACTTTTCCGGCCTCCGTTTCCCCACATCTCTTTCCCCGCCTCTGATTCCACGCCTCTGATTCCCTGCCTCTGATTCCATGACTCTGATTCCCCTCCTCTGATTCCCCGCCTCTGATTCCCTGCAACTGATTGCCCGCCTCTGATTCCCCGCCTCTGATTCCCCACCTCTGTCTCTATGCCTCTCTTTCGCCTCCGCTCTTTCCCCTCCACTCTTTACGCGCCTCTCTTTCCCTCCCTCAATTTCAACAACTCTGTTTGATCTGTTCTGTGTACCTCATTTTCAACACACAAGTTCCAACCACTATGTTTTACCCATCTCTTTCCACAACTCTATTTATCCGCCTATGTTTACCCGCCTCTGATTCCCCACCTCTGATTCCCCGCCTCTGATTCCCCGCCTCTGATTCCCCGCCTATGATACCCCGCCTCTGATTCCCCGCCTCTGATTCCCCACCTCAGATTCCCTGCCTCAGCTTCCCTGCCTTAGATTCCCTGCCTCTGATTCCCCACCTCAGATTCCCTGCCTCAGATTCCCTGCCTCAGATTCCCCGACTCTGATTCCCCGCCTCTGATTCCCCGCCTCAGATTCACCGCCTCAGGTTCCCTGCCTCAGATTCCCAGCCTCAGATTCCATTCATCTGATTCTCTTCATCTGATTCCCTTCATCTGATTCCCTGCCTCTGATTCCCCGTCTCTGATTCCCCGCCTCTGATTCCCCGCCACTGATTCCCCGCCACTGATTCCCCGCCTCAGGTTCCGTTACTCAGATTCCCTGCCTCAGATTCCCTGCCACTGATTCCCCGCATCTGATACCCCGACTCTGATTCCCCACCTCTGATTCCCTGCCTCTGATTCCCCGCCTCTGATTCCCCGCCTCAGATTCACCGGCTCTGATTCCCTGCCTCAGATTCCCTGCCTCAGATTCCCTGCCTTAGAATCCCTTCATCTGATTCCCTTCATCTGATTCCCTGCCTCTTATTCCCCGCCTCTGATTCCGCGCCTCTGATTCCCCGCCTCTGATTTCCCGCCTCTGATTCCCCGCCTCTGATTCCCTTCATCTAATTCCCTTCATCTGATTCCCTGCCTCTTATTGCACGCCTCTGATTCCCCGCCTCTGATTCCCCGCCTCTGATTCCCCGCCTCTTATTCCCTGCCTCTGATTCCCCGCCTCAGATTCGCTGCCTCAGATTCCCTGCCTCAGATTCCCTGCCTCAGATTCCCTGCCTCTGATTCCCCGCATCTAATTCTCCGCATCTGATTCTCCGCCTCTGATTCCCCGCCTCAGATTCCCCGCCTCAGTTTCCCCGCCTCAGATTCCCCGCCTCAGATTCCCAGCCTCAGATTCCCTGCCTCAGATCCCTTTCATCTGATTCCCTTCATCTGATTCCCTGCATCAGATTCCCCGCCACAGATTCCCTGCCTCAGAATCACTGCCTCAGATTCCCTGCCTCTGACTCCCCGCCTATGATTCCCCGCCTCAGATTCCCCGCCTCAGATTCCCCGCCTCAGATTCCCTGCCTCAGATTCACTGCCTCAGATTCCCTTCATCTGATTCCCTTCATCTGATTCCCTGCCTCTTCTTCCCCGCCTCTGATTCCCTGCCTCTGATTCCCCGCCTCTGATTCCCCGCCTCTGATTCCCCGCCTCTGATTCCCCACCTCAGATTCCCCGGCTCTGATTCCCTGCCTCAGAGATTCCCTGCCTCAGATTCCCTTCAACTGATTCCCTTCATCTGATTCCTTGCCTCTTATTCCCCGCCTCTGATTCCCCGCCTCTGATTCCCCACCTCTGATTCCCCGCCTCTGATTCCCCGCCTCTGATTCCCCGCCTCTGATTCCCCGCCTCAGATTCCCTGGCTCAGATTCTCTGCCTCAGATTCCCTGCCTCTGATTCCCCGCCTCTGATTCCCCGCCTCTGATACCCCGCCTCTGATTCCCCGCCTCTGATTCCCCGCCTCTGATTCCCCGCCTCTGATTCCCCGCCTCTGATTCCCCGCCTCAGATCGCCGCCTCAAGATCCCTGCCTCAGATTCCCTGCCTCAGATTCCCTTCATCTGATTCCCTTCATCTGATTCCCTGCCTTTAATTCCCCTCCTCTGATTCCCCGCCTCTGATACCCCGCCTCTGATTCCCTGCCTCTGATTCCCTGCCTCTGATTCCACGCATCTGATTCCCCGCCTCAGATTCCCTGCCTCAGATTCCCCGCCTCAGATTCCCCGCCTCAGATACCCCGCCTCAGATTCCCCACCTCAGATTCCCTGCCTCAGATTCCCTGCCTCAGATTCCCTGCCTCAGATTCTCTGCCTCAGATTCCCTGCCTCAGATTCCCTGCCTCAGATTCCCTTCATCCGATTCCCTTCATCTGATTCCCTGCCTCTGATTCCCCGCCTCTGATTCCCTGCCTCTGATTCCCTGACTCTAATTCCCCACCTATGATTCCCCGCCTCTGATTCCTCGCCTCTGATTCCCCGCCTCTGATTCCCCGCCTCTGATTCCCCGCCTCAGATTCCCCGGCTCTGATTCCCTGCCTCAGATTCCCTTCCTCAGATTTCCCGCCTCTGATTCCGCCTCTGATTCCCCGCCTCTGATTCCCCGCCTCTGATTCCCCTCCTCTGATTCCCAACCTTTGATTCCCCGCCTCTGATTCCCCGCCTCTGATATCCCGCCTCTGATTCCCCGCCTCCTGTTCCACGCAACTTTCCCGGCCTTCGTTTCTCCACATCTCTTTCCCCGCCTCTGATTCCACGCCTCTGATTCCCCGCCTCTGATTCCACGCCTCTGATTCCCCACCTCTGATTCCCAGCCTCTGATTCCCTGCAACTGATTCCCCGCCTCTGATTCCCTGCCTCTGATTCCCCACCTCTGTCTCTATGCCTCTTTTTCGCCTCCGCTCTTTCCCCTCCACTCTTTACGCGCCTCTCTTTCCGTCCCTCAATTTCAACAACTCTGTTTGATCTGTTCTGTGTACCTCATTTTCAACACACAAGTCCCAACCACTATGTTTCACCCATCTCTTTCCCCGCCTCTATTTATCCGCCTATGTTTAGCCGCCTCTGATTCCCCACCTCTGATTCCCCGCCTCTGATTCCCCGCCTCTGATTCCCCGCCTCTGATTCCCCGCCTCTGATTCCCCGCCTCAGATTCCCTGCCTCAGATTCCCTGCCTTAGATTCCCTGCCTCTGATTCCCCGCATCAGATTCCCTGCCTCAGATTCCCTGCCTCTGATTCCCCGCCTCTGAATCCCCACCTCAGATTCCCCGCCTCAGAATCCCCGCCTCAGATTCCCCTCCTCAGATTCCCTGCCTCAGATTCCCTGCCTCAGATTCTCTTCATCTGATTCCCTTCATCTGATTCCCTGCCTCTTATTCCCCGCCTCTGATTCCCCGCCTCTGATTCCCCGCCTCTGATTCCCCGCCTCCGATTCCCCGCCTCTGATTCCCCGCCTCTGATTCCCCGCCTCAGGTTCCCCGCCTCAGGTTCCCCGCCTCTGATTCCCCGCCTCTGATTCCCCGCCTCTGATTCCCCGCCTCTGATTCCCCGCCTCTGATTCCCCGCCTCTGATTCCCCGCCTCTGATTCCCCGCCTCTGATTCCCCGCCTCAGATTCCCCGGCTCTGATTCCCCTCCTCTGATTCCCCGCCTCTGATTCCCCGCCTCTGATTGCCCGCCTCAGATTCCCCGGTTCTGATTCCCTCCCTCAGATTCCCTGCCTGAGATTCCCCGCCTCTGATTCCCCGCCTCTGATTCCCCACCTCTGATTCCCTGCCTCTGATTCCCCGCCTCTGATTCCCCGCCTCTGATTCCCAGCCTCTGATTCCCCGCCTCTGATATCCCGCCTCTGATTCCCCGCCTCCCTTTCCGCGCAACTTTTCCGGCCTCCGTTTCCCCACATCTCTTTCCCCGCCTCTGATTCCACACCTCTGATTCCCCGCCTCTGATTCCATGCCTCTGATTCCCCACCTCTGATTCCCCGCCTCTGATTCCCTGCAACTGATTGCCCGCCTCAGATTCCCCGCCTCAGATACCCCGCCTCAGATTCCCGCCTCAGATACCCTGCCTCAGATTCCCTGCCTCTGATTCCCCACCTCTTATTCCCCGCCTCTGATTCCCTGCCTCAGATTCCCCGGCTCTGATTCCCTCCCTCAGATTCCCTGCCTCAGATTCCCGCCTCTGATTCCCCGCCTCTGATTCCCCGCCTCTGATTCCCCGCCTCTGATTCCCCGCCTCTGATTCCCCGCCTCAGATTCCCCGGCTCTGATTCCCTCCCTCAGATTCCCTGCCTCAGATTCCCCGCCTCTGATTCCCCGCCTCTGATTCCCCGCCTCTGATTCCCCGCCTCTGATTCCCCGCCTCTGATTCCCCGCCTCTGATTCCCCGCCTCTGATTCCCTGCCTCTGATTCCCCGCCTCTGATTCCCCGCCTCTGTTTCCCAGCCTCTGATTCCCCGCCTCTGATTCCCCGCCTCAGATATCCCGCCTCTGATTCCCCGCCTCCCTTTCTGCGCAACTTTCCCGGCCTCAGTTTCCCCACATCTCTTTCCCCGCCTCTGATTCCACGCCTCTGATTCCCCGCTTCTTATTCCACGCCTCTGATTCCCCACCTCTGATTCCCCGCCTCTGATTCCCTTCAACTGATTGCCCGCCTCTGATTCCTCGCCTCTGATTCCTGACCTCTGTCTCTATGCCTCTCTTTTGCCTCCGCTCTTTCCCCTCCACTCTTTACGCGCCTCTCTTTCCCTCCCTCAATTTCAACATCTCTGTTTGATCTGTTCTGTGTACCTCATTTTCAACACACAAGTCCCAACCACTATATTTCACCCATCTCTTTCCCCACCTCTATTTATCCGCCTATGTTTACCCGCCTCTGATTCCCCACCTCTGATTCCCCGCCTCTGATTCCCCGCCTCTGATTCCCCGCCTCTGATTCCCCGCCTCTGATTCCCCGCCTCTGATTCCCCGCATCCGATTCCCCGCCTCAGATTCCCTGCCTCAGATTCCCTGCCTCAGATTCCCTGCCTCAGATTCCCTGCCTCAGATTCCCCGCCTCTGATTCCCCGCCTCTGATTCCCCGCCTCAGATTCCCTGCCTCAGGTTCCCTGCCTCAGATTCCCTGCCTCAGATTCCATTCATCTGATTCTCTTCATGTGATTCCCTTCATCTGATTCCCTGCCTCTTATTCCCCGCCTCTGATTCCCCGCCTCTGATTCCCCGCCTCTGATTCCCCGCCACTGATTCCCCGCCACGGATTCCCCGCCTCAGGTTCCGTTCCTCAGATTCCCTGTCTCTGATTCCCCGCATCTGATATCCCGCCTCTGATTCCCCACCTCTGATTCCCCGCTTCTGATTCCCCGCCTCTGATTCCCTGCCTCAGATTCCCTGCCTCAGATTCCCTGCCTTAGATTCCCTTCATCTGATTCCCTTCATCTATTTCCCTGCCTCTTATTCCCCGCCTCTGATTCCGCGCCTCTGATTCCCCGCCTCTGATTTCCCGCCTCTGATTCCCCGCCTCTGATTGACTTCATCTGATTCCCTTCATCTGATTCCCTGCCTCTGATTCCCCGCCTCTGATTCCCCGCCTCTGATTCCTCGCCTCTGATTCCCCGCCTCTGATTCCCCGCCTCTTATTCCCTGCCTCTGATTCCCCGCCTCAGATTCCCCGCCTCAGATTCCCTGCCTCAGATTTCCTGCCTCAGATTCCCTGCCTCTGATTCTCCGCATCTGATCCTCCGCCTCTGATTCCCTGCCTCAGATTCCCCGCCTCAGATTCCCCGCCTCAGATTCCCCGCCTCAGATTCCCCGCCTCAGATTCCCTGCCTCAGATCCCCTTCATCTGATTCCCTTCATCTGATTCCCTGCCTCTTATTCCCCGCCTCTGATTCCCCGTCTCTGATTCCCCGCCTCTGATTCCCCGCCTCTGATTCCCCGCCTCTGATTCCCCACCTCAGATTCCCTGCCTCAGATTCCCTGCCTCAGATTCCCCGCCACAGATTCCCTGCCTCAGAATCCCTGCCTCAGATTCCCTGCCTCTGACTCCCCGCCTCTGATTCCCCGCCGCAGATTCCCCGCCTCAGATTCCCCGCCTCCGATTCCCTGCCTCAGATTCACTGCCTCAGATTCCCTTCATCTGATTCCCTGCCTCTTCTTCCCCACCTCTGATTCCCTGCCTCTGATTCCCCGCCTCTGATTCCCCGCCTCTGATTTCCCGCCTCTGATTCCCAGCCTCTGATACCCCGCCTCTGATTCCCCGCCTCAGATTCCCCGGCTCTGATTCCCTGCCTCAGAGTCCCTTCCTCAGATTCACTGCCTCAGATTCCCTTCATCTGATTCCCTTCATCTGATTCCGTGCCTCTTATTCCCCGCCTCTGATTCCCCACCTCTGATTCCCCGCCTCTGATTCCCCGCCTCAGATTCCCTGCCTCAGATTCCCTGCCTCAGATTCCCTGCCTCAGATTCCCTGCCTCAGATTCCCTGCCTCTGATTCCCCGCCTCTGATTCCCTGCCTCTGATTCCCCGCCTCTGATTCCCCGCCTCAGATCCCCGCCTCAAATTCCCTGCCTCAGATTCCCTGCCTCAGATTCCCTTCATCTGATTCCCTTCATCTGATTCCCTGCCTCTAATTCCCCTCCTCTGATACCCCGCCTCTGATTCCCCGCCTCTGATTCCCTGCCTCCGATTCCCTGCCTCTGATTCCCCGCATCTGATTCCCGGCCTCAGATTCCCCGCCTCAGATTCCCCGCCTCAGATTCCCCGCCTCAGATACCCCGCCTCAGATTCCCCGCCTCAGATTCCCCGCCTCAGATTCCCCGCCTCAGATTCCCTGCCTCAGATTCCCTGCCTCAGATTCCCTTCCTCAGATTCCCTTCATCTGATTCCCTTCATCTGATTCCCTGACTCTGATTCCCCACCTCTGATTCCCCGCCTCTGATTCCCCGCCTCTGATTCCCCGCCTCTGATTCCCCGCCTCTGATTCCCCGCCTCAGATTCCCCGGCTCTGATTCCCTGCCTCAGATTCCCTTCCTCTGATTCCCCGCCTGTGATTCCCCGCCTCTGATTCCCCGCCTCTGATTCCCCGCCTCTGATTCCCCGCCTCAGATTCGCTGCCTCAGATTCCCTGCCTTAGATTCCCTGCCTCTGATTCCCCACCTCTGATTCCCCGCCTCTGATTCCCCGCCTCTGATTCCCCGCCTCTGATTCCCCGCCTCTGATTCCCCGCCTCAGATTCCCCGGCTCTGATTCCCTGCCTCAGATTCCCTGCCTCAGATTCCCTGCCTCAGATTCCCTTCATCTGATTCCCTTCATCTGATTCCCGCCTCTTATTCCCCGCCTCAGATTCCCCGCCTCAGATACCCCGCCTCAGATTCCCCGCCTCAGGTTCCCTGCCTCAGGTTCCCTGCCTCAGATTCCCTGCCTCAGATTCCCTGCCTCAGATTCCCTTCATCTGATTCCTTTCATCTGATTCCCCGCCTCTGATTCCCCGCATCTGATTCCCCGCCTCTGATTCCCTGCCTCTGATTCCCCACCTCTGATTCCCCGCCTCTGATTCCCCGCCTCTGATTCCCCGCCTCTGATTCCCCGCCTCAGATTCCCCGGCTCTGATTCCCTGCCTCAGATACCCTGCCTCAGATTCCCCGCCTCTGATACCCCGCCTCTGATTCCCCGCCTCTGATTCGCCGCCTCTGATTCCCCGCCTCTGATTCCCCGCCTCTGATTTCCAGCCTCTGATTCCCCGCCTCTGATTCCCCGCCTCTGATATCCCGCCTCTGATTCCCCGCCTCCCTTTCCGCGCAACTTTTCCGGCCTGCGTTTCCCCACATCTCTTTCCCCGCCTCTGATTCCCAGCCTCTGATTCCCCGCCTCAGATTCACCGGCTCTGATTCCCCGCCTCTGATTCCATGCCTCTGATTCCCCACCTCTGATTCCCCGCCTCTGATTCCCTGCAACTGATTGCCTGCCTCTGATTCCCCGCCTCAGATTCCCCACCTCTGTCTCTCTGCCTCTCTTTCGCCTCCGCTCTTTCCCCTCCACTCTTTACGCGCCTCTCTTTCCCTCCCTCAATTTCAACAACTCTGTTTGATCTGTTCTGTGTACCTCATTTTCAACACACAAGTTCCAACCACTATGTTTTACCCATCTCTTTCCCCGCCTCTATTTATCCGCCTATGTTTACCCGCCTCTGTTTACCCACCTGTTTCACTGCCTCTGATTCCCCACCTCAGATTCCCCGCCTCTGATTCCCCGCCTCTGATTCCCCGCCTCAGATTCGCCGGCTCAGATTCCCTGCCTCTGATTCCCCGCCTCTGATTCCCCGCCTCTGATTCCCCACCTCTAATTCCCTGCCTCAGATTCGCCGGCTCTGATTCTCTGCCTCAGATTCGCCGCCTCAGATTCCCCGCCTCAGATACCCCGCCTCAGATTCCCGCCTCAGCTACCCTGCCTCAGATTCCCTGCCTCAGATTCCCTGCCTCAGATTCCCTTCATCTGATTCCCTTCATCTGATTCCCCGCCTCTGATTCCCCGCCTGTGATTCCCTGCCTCTGATTCCCCGCCTCTGATTCCCCGCCTCTGATTCCCCGCCTCTGATTCCCTGCCTCTGATTCCCCGCCTCCGATTCCCCGCCTCTGATTCCCCGCCTCTGATTCCCCTCCTCAGATTCCCTGGCTCTGATTCCCTCCCTCAGATTCCCTGCCTCAGATTCCCCGCCTCTGATTCCCCGCCTCTGATTCCCTGCCTCTGATTTCACGCCTCTGATTCCCTACCTCTGATTCCCCGCCTCTGATTCCCAGCCTCTGATTCCCCGCCTCTGATATCCCGCCTCTGATTCCCCGCCTCTGATTCCATGCCTCTGATTCCCCACCTCTGATTCCCCGCCTCTGATTCCCTGCAACTGATTGCCCGCCTCTGATTCCCCGCCTCTGATTCCCCACCTCTGTCTCTATGCCTCTCTTTCGCCTCCGCTCTTTCCCCTCCACTCTTTACGCGCCTCTCTTTCCCTCCCTCAATTTCAACAACTCTGTTTGATCTGTTTTGTGTACCTCATTTTCAACACACAAGTTCCAACGACTATGTTTTACCCATCTCTTTCCCCGACTCTATTTATCTGCCTATGTTTACCCGCCTCTGTTTACCCGCCTGTTTCACCGCCTCTGATTCCCCACCTCAGATTCCCCGCCTCAGATTCCCTGCCTCTGATTCCCTGCCTCTGATTCCCCGCCTCTGATTCCCCGCCTCTGATTCCCCGCCTCTGATTCCCCGCCTCTGATTCCCCGCCTCTGATTCCCCGCCTCTGATTCCCTGCCTCTGATTCCCTGCCTCTGATTCCCCACCTCTGATTCCCCGCCTCTGATTCCCCGCCTCTGATTCCCCGCCTCAGATTCCCCGGCTCTGATTCCCTCCCTCTGATTCCCCGCCTCAGATTCGCCGGCTCAGATTCCCTGCCTCTGATTCCCCGCCTCTGATTCCCCGCCTCTGATTCCCCACCTCTGATTCCCTGCCTCAGATTCGCCTGCTCTGATTCTCTGCCTCAGATTCCCTGCCTCAGATTCCCCGCCTCAGATTCCCCGCCTCAGATTCCCCGCCTCAGATTCCCCGCCTCAGATACCCCGCCTCAGATTCCCTGCCTCAGATTCCCCGCCTCAGATTCCCCGCCTCAGATACCCCGCCTCAGATTCCCGCCTCAGATACCCTGCCTCAGATTCCCTGCCTCAGATTCCCTTCATCTGATTCCCTTCATCTGATTCCCTGCCTCTGATTCCCCGCCTCTGATTCACTGCCTTTGATTCCCCACCTCTGATTCCCCTCCTCTGATTCCCCGCCTCTGATTCCCCGCCTCTGATTCCCCGCCTCTGATTCCCCGCCTCAGATTCCCCGGTTCTGATTCCCTCCCTCAGATTCCCCGCCTCAGATCCCCGCCTCAAATTCCCTGCCTCAGATTCCCTGCCTCAGATTCCCTTCATCTGATTCCCTTCATCTGATTCCCTGCCTCTAATTCCCCTCCTCTGATACCCCGCCTCTGATTCCCCGCCTCTGATTCCCTGCCTCTGATTCCCTGCCTCTGATTCCCCGCATCTGATTCCCCACCTCAGATTCCCCGCCTCAGATTCCCCGCCTCAGATTCACTGCCTCAGATTCCCCGCCTCAGATACCCCGCCTCAGATTCCCCGCCTCAGATTCCCCGCCTCAGATTCCCCGCCTCAGATTCCCCGCCTCAGATTCCCTGCCTCAGATTCCCTGCCTCAGATTCCCTTCATCTGATTCCCTTCACCTGATTCCCTGCCTCTGATTCCCCGCCTCTGATTCCCTGCCTCTGATTCCCTGACTCTGATTCCCCACCTCTGATTCCCCGCCTCTGATTCCCCGCCTCTGATTCCCCGCCTCTGATTCCCCGCCTCTGATTCCCCGCCTCTGATTCCCCGCCTCAGATTCCCCGCCTCTGATTCCCCGCCTCTGATTCCCCGCCTCAGATTCCCCGGCTCTGATTCCCTGCCTCAGATTCCCTTCCTCTGATTCCCCGCCTCTGATTCCCCGCCTCTGATTCCCCGCCTCTGATTCCCCGCCTCTGATTCCCCGCCTCTGATTCCCAGCCTTTGATTCCCCGCCTCTGATTCCCCGCCTCTGATATCCCACCTCTGATTCCCCGCCTCCCTTTCCGCGCAATTTTCCCGGCCTCCGTTTCTCCACATCTCTTTCCCCGCCTCTGATTCCACGCCACTGATTCCCCGCCTCTAATTCCACGCCTCTGATTCCCCACCTCTGATTCCCCGCCTCTGATTCCCCGCAAATGATTCCCCGCCTCTGATTCCCCGCCTCTGATTCCCCACCTCTGTCTCTATGCCTCTTTTTCGCCTCCGCTCTTTCCCCTCCACTCTTTACGCGCCTCTCTTTCCGTCCCTCAATTTCAACAACTCTGTTTGATCTGTTCTGTGTACCTCATTTTCAACACACAAGTCCCAACCACTATGTTTCACCCATCTCTTTCCCCGCCTCTATTTATCCGCCTATGTTTAGCCGCCTCTGATTCCCCACCTCTGATTCCCCGCCTCTGATTCCCCACCTCTGATTCCCCGCCTCTGATTCCCCGCCTCTGATTCCCCGCCTCTGATTCCCCGCCTCTGATTCCCCGCCTCAGATTTGCTGCCTCAGATTCCCTGCCTTAGATTCCCTGCCTCTGATTCCCCGCATCAGATTCCCTGCCTCAGATTCCCTGCCTCTGATTCCCCGCCTCTGAATCCCCGCCTCAGATTCCCCGCCTCAGATTCCCTGCCTCAGATTCCCTGCCTCAGATTCCCTTCATCTGATTCCCTTCATCTGATTCCCTTCATCTGATTCCCCGCCTCTGATTCCCCGCCTCTGATTCCCCGCCTCTGATTCCCCGCCTCAGATTCCCTGCCTCAGATTCCCTTCATCTGATTCCCTTCATCTGATTCCCGCCTCTTATTCCCCGCCTCAGATTCCCCGCCTCAGATACCCCGCCTCAGATTCCCCGACTCAGGTTCCCTGCCTCAGGTTCCCTGCCTCAGATTCCCTGCCTCAGATTCCCTGCCTCAGATTCCCTTCATCTGATTCCTTTCATCTGATTCCCCGCCTCTGATTCCCCGCCTCTGATTCCCTGCCTCTGATTCCCCACCTCTGATTCCCCGCCTCTGCATCCCCGCCTCTGATTCCCCGCCTCTGATTCCCTGCCTCAGATTCCCCGGCTCTGATTCCCTGCCTCAGATTCCCTGCCTCAGATTCCCCGCCTCTGATTCCCCGCCTCTGATTCCCCGCCTCTGATTCCCCGCCTCTGATTCCCCGCCTCTGATTCCCCGCCTCTGATTTCCAGCCTCTGATGCCCCGCCTCTGATTCCCCGCCTCTGATATCCCGCCTCTGATTCCCCGCCTCCCTTTCCGCTCAACTTTTCCGGCCTCCGTTTCCCCACATCTCTTTCCCCGCCTCTGATTCCACGCCTCTGATTCCCCGCCTCAGATTCACCGGCTCTGACTCCCCGCCTCTGATTCCATGCCTCTGATTCCCCACCTCTGATTCCCCGCCTCTGATTCCCTGCAACTGATTGCCTGCCTCTGATTCCCTGCCTCAGATTCCCCGCCTCAGATTCCCCGCCTCAGATTCCCCGCCTCAGATTCCCCGCCTCAGACTCCCTGCCTCAGATCCCCTTCATCTGATTCCCTTCATCTGATTCCCTGCCTCTTATTCCCCGCCTCTGATTCCCCGTCTCTGATTCCCCGCCTCTGATTCCCCACCTCAGATTCCCTGCCTCAGATTCCCTGCCTCAGATTCCCCGCCACAGATTCCCTGCCTCAGAATCCCTGCCTCAGATTCCCTGCCTCTGACTCCCCGCCTCTGATTCCCCGCCGCAGATTCCCCGCCTCAGATTCCCCGCCTCCGATTCCCTGCCTCAGATTCACTGCCTCAGATTCCCTTCATCTGATTCCCTGCCTCTTCTTCCCCACCTCTGATTCCCTGCCTCTGATTCCCCGCCTCTGATTCCCCGCCTCTGATTTCCCGCCTCTGATTCCCAGCCTCTGATACCCCGCCTCTGATTCCCCGCCTCAGATTCCCCGGCTCTGATTCCCTGCCTCAGAGTCCCTTCCTCAGATTCACTGCCTCAGATTCCCTTCATCTGATTCCCTTCATCTGATTCCGTGCCTCTTATTCCCCGCCTCTGATTCCCCACCTCTGATTCCCCGCCTCTGATTCCCCGCCTCAGATTCCCTGCCTCAGATTCCCTGCCTCAGATTCCCTGCCTCAGACTCCCTGCCTCAGATTCCCTGCCTCTGATTCCCCGCCTCTGATTCCCTGCCTCTGATTCCCCGCCTCTGATTCCCCGCCTCAGATCCCCGCCTCAAATTCCCTGCCTCAGATTCCCTGCCTCAGATTCCCTTCATCTGATTCCCTTCATCTGATTCCCTGCCTCTAATTCCCCTCCTCTGATACCCCGCCTCTGATTCCCCGCCTCTGATTCCCTGCCTCCGATTCCCTGCCTCTGATTCCCCGCATCTGATTCCCCGCCTCAGATTCCCCGCCTCAGATTCCCCGCCTCAGATTCCCCGCCTCAGATACCCCGCCTCAGATTCCCCGCCTCAGATTCCCCGCCTCAGATTCCCCGCCTCAGATTCCCTGCCTCAGATTCCCTGCCTCAGATTGCCTTCCTCAGATTCCCTTCATCTGATTCCCTTCATCTGATTCCCTGCCTCTGATTCCCCGCCTCTGATTCCCTGCCTCTGATTCCCTGACTCTGATTCCCCACCTCTGATTCCCCGCCTCTGATTCCCCGCCTCCCTTTCCGCGCAACTTTTCCGGCCTCCGTTTCCCCACATCTCTTTCCCCGCCTCTGATTCCACACCTCTGATTCCCCGCCTCTGATTCCATGCCTCTGATTCCCCACCTCTGATTCCCCGCCTCTGATTCCCTGCAACTGATTGCCCGCCTCAGATTCCCCGCCTCAGATACCCCGCCTCAGATTCCCGCCTCAGATACCCTGCCTCAGATTCCCTGCCTCAGATTCCCTTCATCTGATTCCCTTCATCTGATTCCCTGCCTCTGATTCCCCACCTCTTATTCCCCGCCTCTGATTCCCTGCCTCAGATTCCCCGGCTCTGATTCCCTCCCTCAGATTCCCTGCCTCAGATTCCCCGCCTCTGATTCCCCGCCTCTGATTCCCCGCCTCTGATTCCCCGCCTCTGATTCCCCGCCTCTGATTCCCCGCCTCAGATTCCCCGGCTCTGATTCCCTCCCTCAGATTCCCTGCCTCAGATTCCCCGCCTCTGATTCCCCGCCTCTGATTCCCTGCCTCTGATTCCCCGCCTCTGATTCCCCGCCTCTGTTTCCCAGCCTCTGATTCCCCGCCTCTGATTCCCCGCCTCAGATATCCCGCCTCTGATTCCCCGCCTCCCTTTCTGCGCAACTTTCCCGGCCTCAGTTTCCCCACATCTCTTTCCCCGCCTCTGATTCCACGCCTCTGATTCCCCGCTTCTTATTCCACGCCTCTGATTCCCCACCTCTGATTCCCCGCCTCTGATTCCCTTCAACTGATTGCCCGCCTCTGATTCCTCGCCTCTGATTCCTGACCTCTGTCTCTATGCCTCTCTTTTGCCTCCGCTCTTTCCCCTCCACTCTTTACGCGCCTCTCTTTCCCTCCCTCAATTTCAACATCTCTGTTTGATCTGTTCTGTGTACCTCATTTTCAACACACAAGTCCCAACCACTATATTTCACCCATCTCTTTCCCCACCTCTATTTATCCGCCTATGTTTACCCGCCTCTGATTCCCCACCTCTGATTCCCCGCCTCTGATTCCCCGCCTCTGATTCCCCGCCTCTGATTCCCCGCCTCTGATTCCCCGCCTCTGATTCCCCGCATCCGATTCCCCGCCTCAGATTCCCTGCCTCAGATTCCCTGCCTCAGATTCCCTGCCTCAGATTCCCTGCCTCAGATTCCCCGCCTCTGATTCCCCGCCTCTGATTCCCCGCCTCAGATTCCCTGCCTCAGGTTCCCTGCCTCAGATTCCCTGCCTCAGATTCCATTCATCTGATTCTCTTCATGTGATTCCCTTCATCTGATTCCCTGCCTCTTATTCCCCGCCTCTGATTCCCCGCCTCTGATTCCCCGCCTCTGATTCCCCGCCACTGATTCCCCGCCACGGATTCCCCGCCTCAGGTTCCGTTCCTCAGATTCCCTGTCTCAGATTCCCTGCCTCTGATTCCCCGCATCTGATATCCCGCCTCTGATTCCCCACCTCTGATTCCCCGCTTCTGATTCCCCGCCTCTGATTCCCTGCCTCAGATTCCCTGCCTCAGATTCCCTGCCTTAGATTCCCTTCATCTGATTCCCTTCATCTATTTCCCTGCCTCTTATTCCCCGCCTCTGATTCCGCGCCTCTGATTCCCCGCCTCTGATTTCCCGCTTCTGATTCCCCGCCTCTGATTGACTTCATCTGATTCCCTTCATCTGATTCCCTGCCTCTGATTCCCCGCCTCTGATTCCCCGCCTCTGATTCCTCGCCTCTGATTCCCCGCCTCTGATTCCCCGCCTCTTATTCCCTGCCTCTGATTCCCCGCCTCAGATTCCCTGCCTCAGATTTCCTGCCTCAGTTTCCCTGCCTCTGATTCTCCGCATCTGATCCTCCGCCTCTGATTCCCTGCCTCAGATTCCCCGCCTCAGATTCCCCGCCTCAGATTCCCCGCCTCAGATTCCCCGCCTCAGATTCCCTGCCTCAGATCCCCTTCATCTGATTCCCTTCATCTGATTCCCTGCCTCTTATTCCCCGCCTCTGATTCCCCGTCTCTGATTCCCCGCCTCTGATTCCCCGCCTCTGATTCCCCGCCTCTGATTCCCCACCTCAGATTCCCTGCCTCAGATTCCCTGCCTCAGATTCCCCGCCACAGATTCCCTGCCTCAGAATCCCTGCCTCAGATTCCCTGCCTCTGACTCCCCGCCTCTGATTCCCCGCCGCAGATTCCCCGCCTCAGATTCCCCGCCTCCGATTCCCTGCCTCAGATTCACTGCCTCAGATTCCCTTCATCTGATTCCCTGCCTCTTCTTCCCCACCTCTGATTCCCTGCCTCTGATTCCCCGCCTCTGATTCCCCGCCTCTGATTTCCCGCCTCTGATTCCCAGCCTCTGATACCCCGCCTCTGATTCCCCGCCTCAGATTCCCCGGCTCTGATTCCCTGCCTCAGAGTCCCTTCCTCAGATTCACTGCCTCAGATTCCCTTCATCTGATTCCCTTCATCTGATTCCGTGCCTCTTATTCCCCGCCTCTGATTCCCCACCTCTGATTCCCCGCCTCTGATTCCCCGCCTCAGATTCCCTGCCTCAGATTCCCTGCCTCAGATTCCCTGCCTCAGATTCCCTGCCTCAGATTCCCTGCCTCTGATTCCCCGCCTCTGATTCCCTGCCTCTGATTCCCCGCCTCTGATTCCCCGCCTCAGATCCCCGCCTCAAATTCCCTGCCTCAGATTCCCTGCCTCAGATTCCCTTCATCTGATTCCCTTCATCTGATTCCCTGCCTCTAATTCCCCTCCTCTGATACCCCGCCTCTGATTCCCCGCCTCTGATTCCCTGCCTCCGATTCCCTGCCTCTGATTCCCCGCATCTGATTCCCCGCCTCAGATTCCCCGCCTCAGATTCCCCGCCTCAGATTCCCCGCCTCAGATACCCCGCCTCAGATTCCCCGCCTCAGATTCCCCGCCTCAGATTCCCCGCCTCAGATTCCCTGCCTCAGATTCCCTGCCTCAGATTCCCTTCCTCAGATTCCCTTCATCTGATTCCCTTCATCTGATTCCCTGCCTCTGATTCCCCGCCTCTGATTCCCTGCCTCTGATTCCCTGACTCTGATTCCCCACCTCTGATTCCCCGCCTCTGATTCCCCGCCTCTGATTCCCCGCCTCTGATTCCCCGCCTCTGATTCCCCGCCTCAGATTCCCCGGCTCTGATTCCCTGCCTCAGATTCCCTTCCTCTGATTCCCCGCCTGTGATTCCCCGCCTCTGATTCCCCGCCTCTGATTCCCCGCCTCTGATTCCCCGCCTCAGATTCCCTGCCTCAGATTCCCTGCCTTAGATTCCCTGCCTCTGATTCCCCACCTCTGATTCCCCGCCTCTGATTCCCCGCCTCTGATTCCCCGCCTCTGATTCCCCGCCTCAGATTCCCCGGCTCTGATTCCCTGCCTCAGATTCCCTGCCTCAGATTCCCTGCCTCAGATTCCCTTCATCTGATTCCCTTCATCTGATTCCCGCCTCTTATTCCCCGCCTCAGATTCCCCGCCTCAGATACCCCGCCTCAGATTCCCCGCCTCAGGTTCCCTGCCTCAGGTTCCCTGCCTCAGATTCCCTGCCTCAGATTCCCTGCCTCAGATTCCCTTCATCTGATTCCTTTCATCTGATTCCCCGCCTCTGATTCCCCGCATCTGATTCCCCGCCTCTGATTCCCTGCCTCTGATTCCCCACCTCTGATTCCCCGCCTCTGATTCCCCGCCTCTGATTCCCCGCCTCTGATTCCCCGCCTCAGATTCCCCGGCTCTGATTCCCTGCCTCAGATTCCCTGCCTCAGATTCCCCGCCTCTGATACCCCGCCTCTGATTCCCCGCCTCTGATTCGCCGCCTCTGATTCCCCGCCTCTGATTCCCCGCCTCTGATTTCCAGCCTCTGATTCCCCGCCTCTGATTCCCCGCCTCTGATATCCCGCCTCTGATTCCCCGCCTCCCTTTCCGCGCAACTTTTCCGGCCTCCGTTTCCCCACATCTCTTTCCCCGCCTCTGATTCCCAGCCTCTGATTCCCCGCCTCAGATTCACCGGCTCTGATTCCCCGCCTCTGATTCCATGCCTCTGATTCCCCACCTCTGATTCCCCGCCTCTGATTCCCTGCAACTGATTGCCTGCCTCTGATTCCCCGCCTCAGATTCCCCACCTCTGTCTCTCTGCCTCTCTTTCGCCTCCGCTCTTTCCCCTCCACTCTTTACGCGCCTCTCTTTCCCTCCCTCAATTTCAACAACTCTGTTTGATCTGTTCTGTGTACCTCATTTTCAACACACAAGTTCCAACCACTATGTTTTACCCATCTCTTTCCCCGCCTCTATTTATCCGCCTATGTTTACCCGCCTCTGTTTACCCACCTGTTTCACTGCCTCTGATTCCCCACCTCAGATTCCCCGCCTCTGATTCCCCGCCTCAGATTCGCCGGCTCAGATTCCCTGCCTCTGATTCCCCGCCTCTGATTCCCCGCCTCTGATTCCCCACCTCTAATTCCCTGCCTCAGATTCGCCGGCTCTGATTCTCTGCCTCAGATTCGCCGCCTCAGATTCCCCGCCTCAGATACCCCGCCTCAGATTCCCGCCTCAGCTACCCTGCCTCAGATTCCCTGCCTCAGATTCCCTGCCTCAGATTCCCTTCATCTGATTCCCTTCATCTGATTCCCCGCCTCTGATTCCCCGCCTGTGATTCCCTGCCTCTGATTCCCCGCCTCTGATTCCCCGCCTCTGATTCTCCGCCTCTGATTCCCCGCCTCTGATTCCCCGCCTCCGATTCCCCGCCTCTGATTCCCCGCCTCTGATTCCCCTCCTCAGATTCCCTGGCTCTGATTCCCTCCCTCAGATTCCCTGCCTCAGATTCCCCGCCTCTGATTCCCCGCCTCTGATTCCCTGCCTCTGATTTCACGCCTCTGATTCCCTACCTCTGATTCCCCGCCTCTGATTCCCAGCCTCTGATTCCCCGCCTCTGATATCCCGCCTCTGATTCCCCGCCTCTGATTCCATGCCTCTGATTCCCCACCTCTGATTCCCCGCCTCTGATTCCCTGCAACTGATTGCCCGCCTCTGATTCCCCGCCTCTGATTCCCCACCTCTGTCTCTATGCCTCTCTTTCGCCTCCGCTCTTTCCCCTCCACTCTTTACGCGCCTCTCTTTCCCTCCCTCAATTTCAACAACTCTGTTTGATCTGTTTTGTGTACCTCATTTTCAACACACAAGTTCCAACGACTATGTTTTACCCATCTCTTTCCCCGACTCTATTTATCTGCCTATGTTTACCCGCCTCTGTTTACCCGCCTGTTTCACCGCCTCTGATTCCCCACCTCAGATTCCCCGCCTCAGATTCCCTGCCTCTGATTCCCCGCCTCTGATTCCCCGCCTCTGATTCCCCGCCTCTGATTCCCCGCCTCTGATTCCCCGCCTCTGATTCCCCGCCTCTGATTCCCTGCCTCTGATTCCCTGCCTCTGATTCCCCACCTCTGATTCCCCGCCTCTGATTCCCCGCCTCTGATTCCCCGCCTCAGATTCCCCGGCTCTGATTCCCTCCCTCTGATTCCCCGCCTCAGATTCGCCGGCTCAGATTCCCTGCCTCTGATTCCCCGCCTCTGATTCCCCGCCTCTGATTCCCCACCTCTGATTCCCTGCCTCAGATTCGCCTGCTCTGATTCTCTGCCTCAGATTCCCTGCCTCAGATTCCCCGCCTCAGATTCCCCGCCTCAGATTCCCCGCCTCAGATTCCCCGCCTCAGATACCCCGCCTCAGATTCCCCACCTCAGATTCCCCGCCTCAGATACCCCGCCTCAGATTCCCGCCTCAGATACCCTGCCTCAGATTCCCTGCCTCAGATTCCCTTCATCTGATTCCCTTCATCTGATTCCCTGCCTCTGATTCCCCGCCTCTGATTCCCCGCCTCTGATTCACTGCCTTTGATTCCCCACCTCTGATTCCCCTCCTCTGATTCCCCGCCTCTGATTCCCCGCCTCTGATTCCCCGCCTCTGATTCCCCGCCTCAGATTCCCCGGTTCTGATTCCCTCCCTCAGATTCCCCGCCTCAGATCCCCGCCTCAAATTCCCTGCCTCAGATTCCCTGCCTCAGATTCCCTTCATCTGATTCCCTTCATCTGATTCCCTGCCTCTAATTCCCCTCCTCTGATACCCCGCCTCTGATTCCCCGCCTCTGATTCCCTGCCTCTGATTCCCTGCCTCTGATTCCCCGCATCTGATTCCCCACCTCAGATTCCCCGCCTCAGATTCCCCGCCTCAGATTCCCCGCCTCAGATTCCCCGCCTCAGATACCCCGCCTCAGATTCCCCGCCTCAGATTCCCCGCCTCAGATTCCCCGCCTCAGATTCCCCGCCTCAGATTCCCTGCCTCAGATTCCCTGCCTCAGATTCCCTTCATCTGATTCCCTTCATCTGATTCCCTGCCTCTAATTCCCCTCCTCTGATACCCCGCCTCTGATTCCCCGCCTCTGATTCCCTGCCTCCGATTCCCTGCCTCTGATTCCCCGCATCTGATTCCCCGCCTCAGATTCCCCGCCTCAGATTCCCCGCCTCAGATTCCCCGCCTCAGATACCCCGCCTCAGATTCCCCGCCTCAGATTCCCCGCCTCAGATTCCCCGCCTCAGATTCCCTGCCTCAGATTCCCTGCCTCAGATTCCCTTCCTCAGATTCCCTTCATCTGATTCCCTTCATCTGATTCCCTGCCTCTGATTCCCCGCCTCTGATTCCCTGCCTCTGATTCCCTGACTCTGATTCCCCACCTCTGATTCCCCGCCTCTGATTCCCCGCCTCTGATTCCCCGCCTCTGATTCCCCGCCTCTGATTCCCCGCCTCAGATTCCCCGGCTCTGATTCCCTGCCTCAGATTCCCTTCCTCTGATTCCCCGCCTGTGATTCCCCGCCTCTGATTCCCCGCCTCTGATTCCCCGCCTCTGATTCCCCGCCTCAGATTCCCTGCCTCAGATTCCCTGCCTTAGATTCCCTGCCTCTGATTCCCCACCTCTGATTCCCCGCCTCTGATTCCCCGCCTCTGATTCCCCGCCTCTGATTCCCCGCCTCAGATTCCCCGGCTCTGATTCCCTGCCTCAGATTCCCTGCCTCAGATTCCCTGCCTCAGATTCCCTTCATCTGATTCCCTTCATCTGATTCCCGCCTCTTATTCCCCGCCTCAGATTCCCCGCCTCAGATACCCCGCCTCAGATTCCCCGCCTCAGGTTCCCTGCCTCAGGTTCCCTGCCTCAGATTCCCTGCCTCAGATTCCCTGCCTCAGATTCCCTTCATCTGATTCCTTTCATCTGATTCCCCGCCTCTGATTCCCCGCATCTGATTCCCCGCCTCTGATTCCCTGCCTCTGATTCCCCACCTCTGATTCCCCGCCTCTGATTCCCCGCCTCTGATTCCCCGCCTCTGATTCCCCGCCTCAGATTCCCCGGCTCTGATTCCCTGCCTCAGATTCCCTGCCTCAGATTCCCCGCCTCTGATACCCCGCCTCTGATTCCCCGCCTCTGATTCGCCGCCTCTGATTCCCCGCCTCTGATTCCCCGCCTCTGATTTCCAGCCTCTGATTCCCCGCCTCTGATTCCCCGCCTCTGATATCCCGCCTCTGATTCCCCGCCTCCCTTTCCGCGCAACTTTTCCGGCCTCCGTTTCCCCACATCTCTTTCCCCGCCTCTGATTCCCAGCCTCTGATTCCCCGCCTCAGATTCACCGGCTCTGATTCCCCGCCTCTGATTCCATGCCTCTGATTCCCCACCTCTGATTCCCCGCCTCTGATTCCCTGCAACTGATTGCCTGCCTCTGATTCCCCGCCTCAGATTCCCCACCTCTGTCTCTCTGCCTCTCTTTCGCCTCCGCTCTTTCCCCTCCACTCTTTACGCGCCTCTCTTTCCCTCCCTCAATTTCAACAACTCTGTTTGATCTGTTCTGTGTACCTCATTTTCAACACACAAGTTCCAACCACTATGTTTTACCCATCTCTTTCCCCGCCTCTATTTATCCGCCTATGTTTACCCGCCTCTGTTTACCCACCTGTTTCACTGCCTCTGATTCCCCACCTCAGATTCCCCGCCTCTGATTCCCCGCCTCAGATTCGCCGGCTCAGATTCCCTGCCTCTGATTCCCCGCCTCTGATTCCCCGCCTCTGATTCCCCACCTCTAATTCCCTGCCTCAGATTCGCCGGCTCTGATTCTCTGCCTCAGATTCGCCGCCTCAGATTCCCCGCCTCAGATACCCCGCCTCAGATTCCCGCCTCAGCTACCCTGCCTCAGATTCCCTGCCTCAGATTCCCTGCCTCAGATTCCCTTCATCTGATTCCCTTCATCTGATTCCCCGCCTCTGATTCCCCGCCTGTGATTCCCTGCCTCTGATTCCCCGCCTCTGATTCCCCGCCTCTGATTCCCCGCCTCTGATTCCCCGCCTCTGATTCCCCGCCTCCGATTCCCCGCCTCTGATTCCCCGCCTCTGATTCCCCTCCTCAGATTCCCTGGCTCTGATTCCCTCCCTCAGATTCCCTGCCTCAGATTCCCCGCCTCTGATTCCCCGCCTCTGATTCCCTGCCTCTGATTTCACGCCTCTGATTCCCTACCTCTGATTCCCCGCCTCTGATTCCCAGCCTCTGATTCCCCGCCTCTGATATCCCGCCTCTGATTCCCCGCCTCTGATTCCATGCCTCTGATTCCCCACCTCTGATTCCCCGCCTCTGATTCCCTGCAACTGATTGCCCGCCTCTGATTCCCCGCCTCTGATTCCCCACCTCTGTCTCTATGCCTCTCTTTCGCCTCCGCTCTTTCCCCTCCACTCTTTACGCGCCTCTCTTTCCCTCCCTCAATTTCAACAACTCTGTTTGATCTGTTTTGTGTACCTCATTTTCAACACACAAGTTCCAACGACTATGTTTTACCCATCTCTTTCCCCGACTCTATTTATCTGCCTATGTTTACCCGCCTCTGTTTACCCGCCTGTTTCACCGCCTCTGATTCCCCACCTCAGATTCCCCGCCTCAGATTCCCTGCCTCTGATTCCCCGCCTCTGATTCCCCGCCTCTGATTCCCCGCCTCTGATTCCCCGCCTCTGATTCCCCGCCTCTGATTCCCCGCCTCTGATTCCCTGCCTCTGATTCCCTGCCTCTGATTCCCCACCTCTGATTCCCCGCCTCTGATTCCCCGCCTCTGATTCCCCGCCTCAGATTCCCCGGCTCTGATTCCCTCCCTCTGATTCCCCGCCTCAGATTCGCCGGCTCAGATTCCCTGCCTCTGATTCCCCGCCTCTGATTCCCCGCCTCTGATTCCCCACCTCTGATTCCCTGCCTCAGATTCGCCTGCTCTGATTCTCTGCCTCAGATTCCCTGCCTCAGATTCCCCGCCTCAGATTCCCCGCCTCAGATTCCCCGCCTCAGATTCCCCGCCTCAGATACCCCGCCTCAGATTCCCCACCTCAGATTCCCCGCCTCAGATACCCCGCCTCAGATTCCCGCCTCAGATACCCTGCCTCAGATTCCCTGCCTCAGATTCCCTTCATCTGATTCCCTTCATCTGATTCCCTGCCTCTGATTCCCCGCCTCTGATTCCCCGCCTCTGATTCACTGCCTTTGATTCCCCACCTCTGATTCCCCTCCTCTGATTCCCCGCCTCTGATTCCCCGCCTCTGATTCCCCGCCTCTGATTCCCCGCCTCAGATTCCCCGGTTCTGATTCCCTCCCTCAGATTCCCCGCCTCAGATTCCCTTCATCTGATTCCCTTCATCTGATTCCCTGCCTCTAATTCCCCTCCTCTGATACCCCGCCTCTGATTCCCCGCCTCTGATTCCCTGCCTCTGATTCCCTGCCTCTGATTCCCCGCATCTGATTCCCCACCTCAGATTCCCCGCCTCAGATTCCCCGCCTCAGATTCCCCGCCTCAGATTCCCCGCCTCAGATACCCCGCCTCAGATTCCCCGCCTCAGATTCCCCGCCTCAGATTCCCCGCCTCAGATTCCCCGCCTCAGATTCCCTGCCTCAGATTCCCTGCCTCAGATTCCCTTCATCTGATTCCCTTCACCTGATTCCCTGCCTCTGATTCCCCGCCTCTGATTCCCTGCCTCTGATTCCCTGACTCTGATTCCCCACCTCTGATTCCCCGCCTCTGATTCCCCGCCTCTGATTCCCCGCCTCTGATTCCCCGCCTCTGATTCCCCGCCTCTGATTCCCCGCCTCAGATTCCCCGCCTCTGATTCCCCGCCTCTGATTCCCCGCCTCAGATTCCCCGGCTCTGATTCCCTGCCTCAGATTCCCTTCCTCTGATTCCCCGCCTCTGATTCCCCGCCTCTGATTCCCCGCCTCTGATTCCCCGCCTCTGATTCCCCGCCTCTGATTCCCAGCCTTTGATTCCCCGCCTCTGATTCCCCGCCTCTGATATCCCACCTCTGATTCCCCGCCTCCCTTTCCGCGCAATTTTCCCGGCCTCCGTTTCTCCACATCTCTTTCCCCGCCTCTGATTCCACGCCACTGATTCCCCGCCTCTAATTCCACGCCTCTGATTCCCCACCTCTGATTCCCCGCCTCTGATTCCCCGCAAATGATTCCCCGCCTCTGATTCCCCGCCTCTGATTCCCCACCTCTGTCTCTATGCCTCTTTTTCGCCTCCGCTCTTTCCCCTCCACTCTTTACGCGCCTCTCTTTCCGTCCCTCAATTTCAACAACTCTGTTTGATCTGTTCTGTGTACCTCATTTTCAACACACAAGTCCCAACCACTATGTTTCACCCATCTCTTTCCCCGCCTCTATTTATCCGCCTATGTTTAGCCGCCTCTGATTCCCCACCTCTGATTCCCCGCCTCTGATTCCCCACCTCTGATTCCCCGCCTCTGATTCCCCGCCTCTGATTCCCCGCCTCTGATTCCCCGCCTCTGATTCCCCGCCTCTGATTCCCCGCCTCTGATTCCCCGCCTCAGATTCGCTGCCTCAGATTCGCTGCCTCAGATTCCCTGCCTTAGATTCCCTGCCTCTGATTCCCCGCATCAGATTCCCTGCCTCAGATTCCCTGCCTCTGATTCCCCGCCTCTGAATCCCCGCCTCAGATTCCCCGCCTCAGATTCCCTGCCTCAGATTCCCTGCCTCAGATTCCCTTCATCTGATTCCCTTCATCTGATTCCCTTCATCTGATTCCCTGCCTCTTATTCCCCGCCTCTGATTCCCCGCCTCTGATTCCCCGCCTCTGATTCCCCGCCTCTGATTCCCCGCCTCAGATTCCCTGCCTCAGATTCCCTTCATCTGATTCCCTTCATCTGATTCCCGCCTCTTATTCCCCGCCTCAGATTCCCCGCCTCAGATACCCCGCCTCAGATTCCCCGACTCAGGTTCCCTGCCTCAGGTTCCCTGCCTCAGATTCCCTGCATCAGATTCCCTGCCTCAGATTCCCTTCATCTGATTCCTTTCATCTGATTCCCCGCCTCTGATTCCCCGCCTCTGATTCCCTGCCTCTGATTCCCCACCTCTGATTCCCCGCCTCTGCATCCCCGCCTCTGATTCCCCGCCTCTGATTCCCTGCCTCAGATTCCCCGGCTCTGATTCCCTGCCTCAGATTCCCTGCCTCAGATTCCCCGCCTCTGATTCCCCGCCTCTGATTCCCCGCCTCTGATTCCCCGCCTCTGAATCACCGCCTCTGATTCCCCGCCTCTGATTTCCAGCCTCTGATGCCCCGCCTCTGATTCCCCGCCTCTGATATCCCGCCTCTGATTCCCCGCCTCCCTTTCCGCTCAACTTTTCCGGCCTCCGTTTCCCCACATCTCTTTCCCCGCCTCTGATTCCCCGCCTCTGATTCCCCGCCTCAGATTCACCGGCTCTGACTCCCCGCCTCTGATTCCATGCCTCTGATTCCCCACCTCTGATTCCCCGCCTCTGATTCCCTGCAACTGATTGCCTGCCTCTGATTCCCTGCCTCAGATTCCCCGCCTCAGATTCCCCGCCTCAGATTCCCCGCCTCAGATTCCCCGCCTCAGACTCCCTGCCTCAGATCCCCTTCATCTGATTCCCTTCATCTGATTCCCTGCCTCTTATTCCCCGCCTCTGATTCCCCGTCTCTGATTCCCCGCCTCTGATTCCCCGCCTCTGATTCCCCGCCTCTGATTCCCCACCTCAGATTCCCTGCCTCAGATTCCCTGCCTCAGATTCCCCGCCACAGATTCCCTGCCTCAGAATCCCTGCCTCAGATTCCCTGCCTCTGACTCCCCGCCTCTGATTCCCCGCCTCTGATTCCCCGCCGCAGATTCCCCGCCTCAGATTCCCCGCCTCCGATTCCCTGCCTCAGATTCACTGCCTCAGATTCCCTTCATCTGATTCCCTGCCTCTTCTTCCCCACCTCTGATTCCCTGCCTCTGATTCCCCGCCTCTGATTCCCCGCCTCTGATTTCCCGCCTCTGATTCCCAGCCTCTGATACCCCGCCTCTGATTCCCCGCCTCAGATTCCCCGGCTCTGATTCCCTGCCTCAGAGTCCCTTCCTCAGATTCACTGCCTCAGATTCCCTTCATCTGATTCCCTTCATCTGATTCCGTGCCTCTTATTCCCCGCCTCTGATTCCCCACCTCTGATTCCCCGCCTCTGATTCCCCGCCTCAGATTCCCTGCCTCAGATTCCCTGCCTCAGATTCCCTGCCTCAGATTCCCTGCCTCAGATTCCCTGCCTCTGATTCCCCGCCTCTGATTCCCTGCCTCTGATTCCCCGCCTCTGATTCCCCGCCTCAGATCCCCGCCTCAAATTCCCTGCCTCAGATTCCCTGCCTCAGATTCCCTTCATCTGATTCCCTTCATCTGATTCCCTGCCTCTAATTCCCCTCCTCTGATACCCCGCCTCTGATTCCCCGCCTCTGATTCCCTGCCTCCGATTCCCTGCCTCTGATTCCCCGCATCTGATTCCCCGCCTCAGATTCCCCGCCTCAGATTCCCCGCCTCAGATACCCCGCCTCAGATTCCCCGCCTCAGATTCCCCGCCTCAGATTCCCCGCCTCAGATTCCCTGCCTCAGATTCCCTGCCTCAGATTCCCTTCCTCAGATTCCCTTCATCTGATTCCCTTCATCTGATTCCCTGCCTCTTCTTCCCCGCCTCTGATTCCCTGCCTCTGATTCCCTGACTCTGATTCCCCACCTCTGATTCCCCGCCTCTGATTCCCCGCCTCTGATTCCCCGCCTCTGATTCCCCGCCTCTGATTCCCCGCCTCAGATTCCCCGGCTCTGATTCCCTGCCTCAGATTCCCTTCCTCTGATTCCCCGCCTCTGATTCCCCGCCTCTGATTCCCCGCCTCTGATTCCCCGCCTCTGATTCCCCGCCTCAGATTCCCTGCCTCAGATTCCCTGCCTTAGATTCCCTGCCTCTGATTCCCCACCTCTGATTCCCCGCCTCTGATTCCCCGCCTCTGATTCCCCGCCTCTGATTCCCCGCCTCAGATTCCCCGGCTCTGATTCCCTGCCTCAGATTCCCTGCCTCAGATTCCCTGCCTCAGATTCCCTTCATCTGATTCCCTTCATCTGATTCCCGCCTCTTATTCCCCGCCTCAGATTCCCCGCCTCAGATACCCCGCCTCAGATTCCCCGCCTCAGGTTCCCTGCCTCAGGTTCCCTGCCTCAGATTCCCTGCCTCAGATTCCCCGCCTCTGATTCCCTGCCTCTGATTCCCCACCTCTGATTCCCCGCCTCTGATTCCCCGCCTCTGATTCCCCGCCTCTGATTCCCCGCCTCAGATTCCCCGGCTCTGATTCCCTGCCTCAGATTCCCTGCCTCAGATTCCCCGCCTCTGATACCCCGCCTCTGATTCCCCGCCTCTGATTCCCCGCCTCTGATTCCCCGCCTCTGATTCCCCGCCTCTGATTTCCAGCCTCTGATTCCCCGCCTCTGATTCCCCGCCTCTGATATCCCGCCTCTGATTCCCCGCCTCCCTTTCCACGCAACTTTTCCGGCCTCCGTTTCCCCACATCTCTTTCCCCGCCTCTGATTCCCCGCCTCTGATTCCCCGCCTCAGATTCACCGGCTCTGATTCCCCGCCTCTGATTCCATGCCTCTGATTCCCCACCTCTGATTCCCCGCCTCTGATTCCCTGGAACTGATTGCCTGCCTCTGATTCCCCGCCTCAGATTCCCCACCTCTGTCTCTATGCCTCTCTTTCACCTCCGCTCTTTCCCCTCCACTCTTTACGCGCCTCTCTTTCCCTTCCTCAATTTCAACAACTCTGTTTGATCTGTTCTGTGTACCTCATTTTCAACACACAAGTTCCAACCACTATGTTTTACCCATCTCTTTCCCCGCCTCTATTTATCTGCCTATGTTTACCCGCCTCTGTTTACCCACCTGTTTCACCGCCTATGATTCCCCACCTCAGATACCCCGCCTCTGATTCCCCGCCTCAGATTCGCCGGCTCAGATTCCCTGCCTCTGATTCCCCGCCTCTGATTCCCCGCCTCTGATTCCCCGCCTCTGATTCACCGGCTCTGATTCCCACCTCTGATTCCCCGCCTCTGATTCCCCGCCTCAGATTCCCCGGCTCTGATTCCCTGCCTCAGATTCCCTGCCTCAGATTCCCCGCCTCTGATTCCCCGCCTCTGATTCCCCGCCTCTGATTCGCCGCCTCTGATTCCCCGCCTCTGATTCCCCGCCTCTGATTTCCAGCCTCTGATTCCCCGCCTCAGATTCCCCGCCTCTGATATCCCGCCTCTGATTCCCCGCCTCCCTTTCCGCGCAACTTTTCCGGCCTCCGTTTCCCCACATCTCTTTCCCCGCCTCTGATTCTCAGCCTCTGATTCCCCGCCTCAGATTCACCGGCTCTGATTCCCCGCCTCTGATTCCATGCCTCTGATTCCCCACCTCTGATTCCCCGCCTCTGATTCCCTGCAACTGAATGCCTGCCTCTGATTCCCCGCCTCAGATTCCCCACCTCTGTCTCTCTGCCTCTCTTTCGCCTCCGCTCTTTCCCCTCCACTCTTTACGCGCCTCTCTTTCCCTCCCTCAATTTCAACAACTCTGTTTGATCTGTTCTGTGTACCTCATTTTCAACACACAAGTTCCAACCACTATGTTTTACCCAACTCTTTCCCCGCCTCTATTTATCCGCCTATGTTTACCCGCCTCTGTTTACCCACCTGTTTCACCGCCTCTGATTCCCCACCTCAGATTCCCCGCCTCTGATTCCCCGCCTCAGATTCGCCGGCTCAGATTCCCTGCCTCTGATTCCCCGCCTCTGATTCCCCGCCTCTGATTCCCCACCTCTAATTCCCTGCCTCAGATTCGCCGGCTCTGATTCTCTGCCTCAGATTCGCCGCCTCAGATTCCCCGCCTCAGATACCCCGCCTCAGATTCCCGCCTCAGATACCCTGCCTCAGATTCCCTGCCTCAGATTCCCTGCCTCAGATTCCCTTCATCTGATTCCCTTCATCTGATTCCCCGCCTCTGATTCCCCGCCTGTGATTCCCTGCCTCTGATTCCCCGCCTCTGATTCCCCGCCTCTGATTCCCCGCCTCTGATTCCCCGCCTCTGATTCCCCGCCTCCGATTCCCCGCCTCTGATTCCCCGCCTCTGATTCCCCTCCTCAGATTCCCCGGCTCTGATTCCCTCCCTCAGATTCCCTGCCTCAGATTCCCCGCCTCTGATTCCCCGCCTCTGATTCCCTGCCTCTGATTTCACGCCTCTGATTCCCTACCTCTGATTCCCCGCCTCTGATTCCCAGCCTCTGATTCCCCGCCTCTGATATCCCGCCTCTGATTCCCCGCCTCTGATTCCATGCCTCTGATTCCCCACCTCTGATTCCCCGCCTCTGATTCCCTGCAACTGATTGCCCGCCTCTGATTCCCCGCCTCTGATTCCCCACCTCTGTCTCTATGCCTCTCTTTCGCCTCCACTCTTTCCCCTCCACTCTTTACGCGCCTCTCTTTCCCTCCCTCAATTTCAACAACTCTGTTTGATCTGTTCTGTGTACCTCATTTTCAACACACAAGTTCCAACGACTATGTTTTACCCATCTCTTTCCCCGACTCTATTTATCTGCCTATGTTTACCCGCCTCTGTTTACCCGCCTGTTTCACCGCCTCTGATTCCCCACCTCAGATTCCCCGCCTCAGATTCCCTGCCTCAGATTCCCTGCCTCTGATTCCCCGCCTCTGATTCCCCGCCTCTGATTCCCCGCCTCTGATTCCCCGCCTCTGATTCCCCGCCTCTGATTCCCTGCCTCTGATTCCCTGCCTCTGATTCCCCACCTCTGATTCCCCGCCTCTGATTCCCCGCCTCTGATTCCCCGCCTCAGATTCCCCGGCTCTGATTCCCTGCCTCTGATTCCCTGCCTCAGATTCGCCGGCTCAGATTCCCTGCCTCTGATTCCCCGCCTCTGATTCCCCGCCTCTGATTCCCCACCTCTGATTCCCTGCCTCAGATACGCCTGCTCTGATTCTCTGCCTCAGATTCCCTGCCTCAGATTCCCCGCCTCAGATTCCCCGCCTCAGATTCCCCGCCTCAGATTCCCCGCCTCAGATACCCCGCCTCAGATTCCCTGCCTCAGATTCCCCGCCTCAGATTCCCCGCCTCAGATACCCCGCCTCAGATTCCCGCCTCAGATACCCTGCCTCAGATTCCCTGCCTCAGATTCCCTTCATCTGATTCCCTTCATCTGATTCCCTGCCTCTGATTCCCCGCCTCTGATTCCCCGCCTCTGATTCACTGCCTTTGATTCCCCACCTCTGATTCCCCTCCTCTGATTCCCCGCCTCTGATTCCCCGCCTCTGATTCCCCGCCTCTGATTCCCCGCCTCAGATTCCCCGGTTCTGATTCCCTCCCTCAGATTCCCCGCCTCAGATCCCCGCCTCAAATTCCCTGCCTCAGATTCCCTGCCTCAGATTCCCTTCATCTGATTCCCTTCATCTGATTCCCTGCCTCTAATTCCCCTCCTCTGATACCCCGCCTCTGATTCCCCGCCTCTGATTCCCTGCCTCTGATTCCCTGCCTCTGATTCCCCGCATCTGATTCCCCACCTCAGATTCCCCGCCTCAGATTCCCCGCCTCAGATTCCCCGCCTCAGATACCCCGCCTCAGATTCCCCGCCTCAGATTCTCCGCCTCAGATTCCCTGCCTCTGATTCCCCGCCTCTGATTCCCTGCCTCTGATTCCCTGACTCTGATTCCCCACCTCTGATTCCCCGCCTCTGATTCCCCGCCTCTGATTCCCCGCTTCTGATTCCCCGCCTCTGATTCCCCGCCTCTGATTCCCCGCCTCAGATTCCCCGCCTCTGATTCCCCGCCTCTGATTCCCCGCCTCAGATTCCCCGGCTCTGATTCCCTGCCTCAGATTCCCTTCCTCTGATTCCCCGCCTCTGATTCCCCGCCTCTGATTCCCCGCCTCTGATTCCCCGCCTCTGATTCCCCGCCTCTGATTCCCAGCCTTTGATTCCCCGCCTCTGATTCCCCGCCTCTGATATCCCACCTCTGATTCCCCGCCTCCCTTTCCGCGCAATTTTCCCGGCCTCCGTTTCTCCACATCTCTTACCCCGCCTCTGATTCCACGCCACTGATTCCCCGCCTCTAATTCCACGCCTCTGATTCCCCACCTCTGATTCCCCGCCTCTGATTCCCCGCAAATGATTCCCCGCCTCTGATTCCCCGCCTCTGATTCCCCACCTCTGTCTCTATGCCTCTCTTTCGCCTCCGCTCTTTCCCCTCCACTCTTTACGCGCCTCTCTTTCCGTCCCTCAATTTCAACAACTCTGTTTGATCTGTTCTGTGTACCTCATTTTCAACACACAAGTCCCAACCACTATGTTTCACCCATCTCTTTCCCCGCCTCTATTTATCCGCCTATGTTTAGCCGCCTCTGATTCCCCACCTCTGATTCCCCGCCTCTGATTCCCCGCCTCTGATTCCCCGCCTCTGATTCCCCGCCTCTGATTCCCCACCTCTGATTCCCCGCCTCTGATTCCCCGCATCAGATTCCCTGCCTCAGATTCCCTGCCTCTGATTCCCCGCCTCTGAATCCCCGCCTCAGATTCCCCGCCTCAGATTCCCTGCCTCAGATTCCCTGCCTCAGATTCCCTTCATCTGATTCCCTTCATCTGATTCCCTTCATCTGATTCCCTGCCTCTTATTCCCCGCCTCTGATTCCCCGCCTCTGATTCCCCGCCTCTGATTCCCCGCCTCTGATTCCCCGCCTCAGATTCCCTGCCTCAGATTCCCTTCATCTGATTCCCTTCATCTGATTCCCGCCTCTTATTCCCCGCCTCAGATTCCCCGCCTCAGATACCCCGCCTCAGATTCCCCGACTCAGGTTCCCTGCCTCAGGTTCCCTGCCTCAGATTCCCTGCCTCAGATTCCCTGCCTCAGATTCCCTTCATCTGATTCCTTTCATCTGATTCCCCGCCTCTGATTCCCCGCCTCTGATTCCCTGCCTCTGATTCCCCACCTCTGATTCCCCGCCTCTGCATCCCCGCCTCTGATTCCCCGCCTCTGATTCCCTGCCTCAGATTCCCCGGCTCTGATTCCCTGCCTCAGATTCCCTGCCTCAGATTCCCCGCCTCTGATTCCCCGCCTCTGATTCCCCGCCTCTGATTCCCCGCCTCTGATTCCCCGCCTCTGATTCCCCGCCTCTGATTTCCAGCCTCTGATGCCCCGCCTCTGATTCCCCGCCTCTGATATCCCGCCTCTGATTCCCCGCCTCCCTTTCCGCTCAACTTTTCCGGCCTCCGTTTCCCCACATCTCTTTCCCCGCCTCTGATTCCCCGCCTCTGATTCCCCGCCTCAGATTCACCGGCTCTGATTCCCCGCCTCTGACTCCATGCCTGTGATTCCCCACCTCTGATTCCCCGCCTCTGATTCCCTGCAACTGATTGCCTGCCTCTGATTCCCCGCCTCTGATTCCCCACCTCTGTCTCTATGCCTCTCTTTCGCCTCCGCTCTTTCCCCTCCACTCTTTACGCGCGTCTCTTTCCCTCCCTCAATTTCAACAACTCTGTTTGATCTATTCTGTGTACCTCATTTTCAACACACAAGTTCCAACCACTATGTTTTACCCATTTCTTCCCCGCCTCTATTTATCTGCCTATGTTTACCCGCCTCTGTTTACCCACCTGTTTCACCGCCTCTGATTCCCCACCTCATATTCCCCGCCTCTGATTCCCCGCCTCAGATTCGCCGGCTCAGATTCCCTGCCTCTGATTCCCCGCCTCTGATTCCCCGCCTCTGATTCCCCACCTCTAATTCCCTGCCTCAGATTCGCCGGCTTTGATTCTCTGCCTCAGATTCGCCGCCTCAGATTCCCCGCCTCAGATACCCCGCCTCAGATACCCGCCTCAGATACCCTGCCTCAGATTCCCTGCCTCAGATTCCCTGCCTCAGATTCCCTTCATCTGATTCCCTTCATCTGATTCCCTGCCTCTGATTCCCCGCCTCTGATTCCCCGCCTCTGATTCCCCGCCTCTGATTCCCCTCCTCTGATTCCCCGACTCTGATTCCCCGCCTCTGATTCCCCGCCTCTGATTCCCCTCCTCAGATTCCCCGGCTCTGATTCCCTCCCTCAGATTCCCTGCCTCAGATTCCCCGCCTCTGATTCCCCGCCTCTGATTCCCTGCCTCTGATTTGGCGCCTCTGATTCCCTACCTCTGATTCCCCGCCTCTGATTCCTAGCCTCTGATTCTCCGCCTCTGATATCCCGCCTCTGATTCCCCGCCTCTGATTCCATGCCTCTGATTCCCCACCTCTGATTCCCCGCCTCTGATTCCCTGCAACTGATTGCCCGCCTCTGATTCCCCGCCTCTGATTCCCCACCTCTGTCTCTATGCCTCTCTTTCGCCTCCGCTCTTTCCCCTCCACTCTTTACGCGCCTCTCTTTCCCTCCCTCAATTTCAACAACTCTGTTTGATCTGTTCCGTGTACCTCATTTTCAACACACAAGTTCCAACGACTATGTTTTACCCATCTCTTTCCCCGACTCTATTTATCCGCCTATGTTTACCCGCCTCTGTTTACCCGCCTGTTTCACAGCCTCTGATTCCCCACCTCAGATTCCCCGCCTCAGATTCCCTGCCTCTGATTCCCTGCCTCTGATTCCCCGCCTCTGATTCCCCGCCTCTGATTCCCTGCCTCTGATTTCGCGCCTCTGATTCCCTACCTCTGATTCCCCGCCTCTGATTCCCCGCCTCTGATTCCCAGCCTCTGATTCCCCGCCTCTGATATCCCGCCTCTGATTCCCCGCCTCTGATTCCATGCCTCTGATTCCCCACCTCTGATTCCCCGCCTCTGATTCCCTGCAACTGATTGCCCGCCTCTGATTCCCCGCCTCTGATTCCCCACCTCTGTCTCTATGCCTCTCTTTCGCCTCCGCTCTTTCCCCTCCACTCTTTACGCGCCTCTCTTTCCCTCCCTCAATTTCAACAACTCTGTTTGATCTGTTCTGTGTACCTCATTTTCAACACACAAGTTCCAACGACTATGTTTTACCCATCTCTTTCCCCGACTCTATTTATCCGCCTATGTTTACCCGCCTCTGTTTACCCGCCTGTTTCACAGCCTCTGATTCCCCACCTCAGATTCCCCGCCTCAGATTCCCTGCCTCTGATTCCCTGCCTCTGATTCCCCGCCTCTGATTCCCCGCCTCTGATTCCCCGCCTCTGATTCCCCGCCTCTGATTCCCCGCCTCTGATTCCCTGCCTCTGATTCCCTGCCTCTGATTCCCCACCTCTGATTCCCCGCCTCTGATTCCCCGCCTCTGATTCCCCGCCTCAGATTCCCCGGCTCTGATTCCCTGCCTCTGATTCCCCGCCTCAGATTCGCCGGCTCAGATTCCCTGCCTCTGATTCCCCGCCTCTGATTCCCCGCCTCAGATTCCCCGCCTCAGATACCCCGCCTCTGATTCCCCGCCTCTGATTCCCCACCTCTGTCTCTATGCCTCTCTTAAGCCTCCGCTCTTTCCCCTCCACTCTTTACGCGCCTCTCTTTCCCTCCCTCAATTTCAACAACTCTGTTTGATCTGTTCTGTGTACCTCATTTTCAACACACAAGTTCCAACCACTATGTTTTACCCATCTCTTTCCCCGCCTCTATTTATCCGCCTATGTTTACCCGCCTCTGTTGACCCACCTGTTTCACCGCCTCTGATTCCCCACCTCAGATTCCCCGCCTCTGATTCCCCGCCTCTGATTCCCCGCCTCAGATTCCCCGGCTCATATTCCCTACCTCTGATTCCCCGCCTCAGATTCGCCGGCTCAGATTCCCTGCCTCTGATTCCCCGCCTCTGATTCCCCGCCTCTGATTCCCCACCTCCGATTCCCTGCCTCAGATTCGCCGGCTCTGATTCTCTGCCTCAGATTCCCTGCCTCAGATTCCCCGCCTCAGATTCCCCGCCTCAGATACCCCGCCTCAGATTCCCTGCCTCAGATTCACCGCCTCAGATTCCTCGCCTCAGATACCCCGCCTCAGATTCCCGCATCAGATACCCTGCCTCAGATTCCCTGCCTCAGATTCCCTTCATCTGATTCCCTTCATCTGATTCCCTGCCTCTGATACCCCGCCTCTGATTCCCCGCCTCAGATTCGCCGGCTCAGATTCCCTGCCTCTGATTCCCCGCCTCTGATTCCCCGCCTCTGATTCCCCGCCTCTGATTCCCCACCTCTAATTCCCTGCCTCAGATTCGCCTGCTTTGATTCTCTGCCTCAGATTCGCCGCCTCAGATTCCCCGCCTCAGATACCCCGCCTCAGATTCCCGCCTCAGATACCCTGCCTCAGATTCCCTGCCTCAGATTCCCTGCCTCAGATTCCCTCCATCTGATTCCCTTCATCTGATTCCCTGCCTCTGATTCCCCGCCTCTGATTCCCTGCCTCTGATTCCCCGCCTCTGATTCCCCGCCTCTGATTCCCCGCCTCTGATTCACCGCCTCTGATTCCCCGCCTCTGATTCCCCGCCTCTGATTCCCCGCCTCTGATTCCCCTCCTCAGATTCCCCGGCTCTGATTCCCTCCCTCAGATTCCCTGCCTCAGATTCCCCGCCTCTGATTCCCCGCCTCTGATTCCCTGCCTCTGATTTGCCGCCTCTGATTCCCTATCTCTGATTCCCCGCCTCTGATTGCCAGCCTCTGATTCCCCGCCTCTGATATCCCGCCTCTGATTCCCCACCTCTGATTCCATGCCTCTGATTCCCCACCTCTGATTCCCCGCCTCTGATTCCCTGCAACTGATTGCCCGCCTCTGATTCCCCGCCTCTGATTCCCCACCTCTGTCTCTATGCCTCTCTATCGCCTCCGCTCTTTCCCCTCCACTCTTAACGCGCCTCTCTTTCCCTCCCTCAATTTCAACAACTCTGTTTGATCTGTTCTGTGTACCTCATTTTCAACACACAAGTTCCAACGACTATGTTTTACCCATCTCTTTCCTCGACTCTATTTATCCGCCTATGTTTACCCGCCTCTGTTTACCCGCCTGTTTCACAGCCCCTGATTCCCCACCTCAGATTCCCCACCTCAGATTCCCTGCCTCTGATTCCCTGCCTCTGATTCCCCACCTCTGATTCCCCGCCTCTGATTCCCTGCCTCTGATTTCGCGCCTCTGATTCCCTACCTCTGATTCCCCGCCTCTGATTCCCCGCCTCTGATTCCCAGCCTCTGATTCCCCGCCTCTGATATCCCGCCTCTGATTCCCCGCCTCTGATTCCATGCCTCTGATTCCCCACCTCTGATTCCCCGCCTCTGATTCCCTGCAACTGATTGCCCGCCTCTGATTCCCCGCCTCTGATTCCCCACCTCTGTCTCTATGCCTCTCTTTCGCCTCCGCTCTTTCCCCTCCACTCTTTACGCGCCTCTCTTTCCCTCCCTCAATTTCAACAACTCTGTTTGATCTGTTCTGTGTACCTCATTTTCAACACACAAGTTCCAACGACTATGTTTTACCCATCTCTTTCCCCGACTCTATTTATCCGCCTATGTTTACCCGCCTCTGTTTACCCGCCTGTTTCACAGCCTCTGATTCCCCACCTCAGATTCCCCGCCTCAGATTCCCTGCCTCTGATTCCCTGCCTCTGATTCCCCGCCTCTGATTCCCCGCCTCTGATTCCCCGCCTCTGATTCCCCGCCTCTGATTCCCCGCCTCTGATTCCCTGCCTCTGATTCCCTGCCTCTGATTCCCCACCTCTGATTCCCCGCCTCTGATTCCCCGCCTCTGATTCCCCGCCTCAGATTCCCCGGCTCTGATTCCCTGCCTCTGATTCCCCGCCTCAGATTCGCCGGCTCAGATTCCCTGCCTCTGATTCCCCGCCTCTGATTCCCCGCCTCAGATTCCCCGCCTCAGATACCCCGCCTCTGATTCCCCGCCTCTGATTCCCCACCTCTGTCTCTATGCCTCTCTTTCGCCTCCGCTCTTTCCCCTCCACTCTTTACGCGCCTCTCTTTCCCTCCCTCAATTTCAACAACTCTGTTTGATCTGTTCTGTGTACCTCATTTTCAACACACAAGTTCCAACCACTATGTTTTACCCATCTCTTTCCCCGCCTCTATTTATCCGCCTATGTTTACCCGCCTCTGTTTACCCACCTGTTTCACCGCCTCTGATTCCCCACCTCAGATTCCCCGCCTCTGATTCCCCGCCTCAGATTCCCCGGCTCATATTCCCTGCCTCTGATTCCCCGCCTCAGATTCGCCGGCTCAGATTCCCTGCCTCTGATTCCCCGCCTCTGATTCCCCGCCTCTGATTCCCCACCTCCGATTCCCTGCCTCAGATTCGCCGGCTCTGATTCTCTGCCTCAGTTTCCCTGCCTCAGATTCCCCGCCTCAGATTCCCCGCCTCAGATTCCCCGCCTCAGATTCCCCGCCTCAGATACCCCGCCTCAGATTCCCTGCCTCTGATTCCCTGCCTCAGATTCCCCGCCTCAGATACCCCGCCTCAGATTCCCGCATCAGATACCCTGCCTCAGATTCCCTGCCTCAGATTCCCTTCATCTGATTCCCTTCATCTGATTCCCTGCCTCTGATACCCCGCCTCTGATTCCCCGCCTCAGATTCGCCGGCTCAGATTCCCTGCCTCTGATTCCCCGCCTCTGATTCCCCGCCTCTGATTCCCCGCCTCTGATTCCCCACCTCTAATTCCCTGCCTCAGATTCGCCTGCTTTGATTCTCTGCCTCAGATTCGCCGCCTCAGATTCCCCGCCTCAGATACCCCGCCTCAGATTCCCGCCTCAGATACCCTGCCTCAGATTCCCTGCCTCAGATTCCCTGCCTCAGATTCCCTTCATCTGATTCCCTTCATCTGATTCCTTGCCTCTGATTCCCCGCCTCTGATTCCCTGCCTCTGATTCCCCGCCTCTGATTCCCCGCCTCTGATTCCCCGCCTCTGATTCCCCGCCTCTGATTCACCGCCTCTGATTCCCCGCCTCTGATTCCCCGCCTCTGATTGCCCGCCTCTGATTCCCCTCCTCAGATTCCCCGGCTCTGATTCCCTCCCTCAGATTCCCTGCCTCAGATTCCCCGCCTCTGATTCCCCGCCTCTGATTCCCTGCCTCTGATTTCCCGCCTCTGATTCCCTATCTCTGATTCCCCGCCTCTGATTCCCAGCCTCTGATTCCCCGCCTCTGATATCCCGCCTCTGATTCCCCGCCTCTGATTCCATGCCTCTGATTCCCCACCTCTGATTCCCCGCCTCTGATTCCCTGCAACTGATTGCCCGCCTCTGATTCCCCACCTCTGATTCCCCACCTCTGTCTCTATGCCTCTCTTTCGCCTCCGCTATTTCCCCTCCACTCTTAACGCGCCTCTCTTTCCCTCCCTCAATTTCAACAACTCTGTTTGATCTGTTCTGTGTACCTCATTTTCAACACACAAGTTCCAACGACTATGTTTTACCCATCTCTTTCCTCGACTCTATTTATCCACCTATGTTTACCCACCTCTGTTTACCCGCCTGTTTCACAGCCCCTGATTCCCCACCTCAGATTCCCCACCTCAGATTCCCTGCCTCTGATTCCCTGCCTCTGATTCCCCGCCTCTGATTCCCCGCCTCTGATTCCCCGCCTCTGATTCCCCGCCTCTGATTCCCCGCCTCTGATTCCCTGCCTCTGATTCCCTGCCTCTGATTCCCCACCTCTGATTCCCCGCCTATGATTCCCCGCCTCTGATTCCCCGCCTCAGATTCCCCGGCTCTGATTCCCTGCCTCTGATTCCCCGCCTCAGATTCGCCGGCTCAGATTCCCTGCCTCTGATTCCCCGCCTCAGATTCCCCGCCTCTGTCTCTATGCCTCTCTTTCGCCTCCGCTCTTTCCCCTCCACTCTTTACGCGCCTCTCTTTCCCTCCCTCAATTTCAACAACTCTGTTTGATCTGTTCTGTGTACCTCATTTTCAACACACAAGTTCCAACCACTATGTTTTACCCATCTCTTTCCCCGCCTCTATTTATCCGCCTATGTTTACCCGCCTCTGTTTACCCACCTGTTTCACCGCCTCTGATTCGCAACCTCAGATTCCCCGCCTCTGATTCCCCGCCTCAGATTCGCCGGCTCAGATTCCCTGCCTCTGATTCCCCGCCTCTGATTCCCCGCCTCTGATTCCCCGCCTCTGATTCCCCACCTCTAATTCCCTGCCTCAGATTCGCCGGCTCCGATTCTCTGCCTCAGATTCGCCGCCTCAGATTCCCCGCCTCAGATACCCCGCCTCAGATTCCCGCCTCAGATACCCTGCCTCAGATTCCCTGCCTCAGATTCCCTGCCTCAGATTCCCTTCATCTGATTCCCTTCTTCTGATTCCCTGCCTCTGATTCCCCGCCTCTGATTCCCTGCCTCTGATTCCCCGCCTCTGATTCCCCGCCTCTGATTCCCCGCCTCTGATTCCCCGCCTCTGATTCCCCGCCTCTGATTCCCCGCCTCTGATTCCCCGCCTCTGATTCCCCTCCTCAGATTCCCCGTCTCTGATTCCCTCCCTCAGATTCCCCGCCTCAGATTCCCCGCCTCTGATTCCCCGCCTCTGATTCCCTGCCTCTGATTTCTCGCCTCTGATTCCCTACCTCTGATTCCCAGCCTCTGATTCCCAGCCTCTGATTCCCCGCCTCTGATATCCCGCCTCTGATTCCCCGCCTCTGATTCCATGCCTCTGATTCCCCACCTCTGATTCCCCGCCTCTGATTCCCTGCAACTGATTGCCCGCCTCTGATTCCCCGCCTCTGAATCCCCACCTCTGTCTCTATGCCTCTCTTTCGCCTCCGCTCTTTCCCCTCCACTCTTTACGCGCCTCTCTTTCCCTCCCTCAATTTCAACAACTCTGTTTGATCTGTTCTGTGTACCTCATTTTCAACACACAAGTTCCAACGACTATGTTTTACCCATCTCTTTCCCCGACTCTATTTATCCGCCTATGTTTACCCGCCTCTGTTTACCCGCCTGTTTCACAGCCTCTGATTCCCCACCTCAGATTCCCCGCCTCAGATTCCCTGCCTCTGATTCCCTGCCTCTGATTCCCCACCTCTGATTCCCCGCCTCTGATTCCCTGCCTCTGATTCCCTGCCTCTGATTCTCCACCTCTGATTCCCCGCCTCTGATTCCCCGCCTCTGATTCCCCGCCTCAGATTCCCCGGCTCTGATTCCCTGCCTCTGATTCCCCACCTCAGATTCGCCGGCTCAGATTCCCTGCCTCTGATTCCCCGCCTCTGATTCCCCGCCTCTGATTCCCCACCTCTGATTCCCTGCCTCAGATTTGCCGGCTCTGATTCTCTGCCTCAGATTCCCTGCCTCAGATTCCCCGCCTCAGATTCCCCACCTCAGATTCCCCGCCTCAGATTCCCCGCCTCAGATACCCAGCCTCAGATTCCCTGCCTCAGATTCCCCACCTCAGATTCCCCGCCTCACATACCCCGCCTCAGATTCCCGCCTCAGATACCCTGCCTCAGATTCCCTGCCTCAGATTCCCTTCATCTGATTCCTTTCATCTGATTCCCTGCCTCTGATTCCCCGCCTCTGATTCCCCGCCTCTGATTCACTGCCTTTGATTCCCCACCTCTGATTCCCCGCCTCTGATTCCCCGCCTCAGATTCGCCGGTTCTGATTCCCTCCCTCAGATTCCCCGCCTCAGATTCCCCGCCTCAGATTCCCCGCCTCAGATACCCCGCCTCAGATTCCCCGCCTCAGAAACCCCGCCTCAGATTCCCCGCTTCAGATTTCCTGCCTCAGATTCCCTGCCTCAGATTCCCTGCCTCAGATTCCCTTCATCTGATTCCCTTCATCTGATTCCCTGCCTCTGATTCCCCGCCTCTGATTCCCTGCCTCTGATTCCCTGACTCTGATTACCCACCTCTGATTCCCCGCCTCTGATTCCCCGCCTCTGATTCCCCGCCTCTGATTCCCCGCCTCTGATTCCCCGCCTCTGATTCCCAGCCTTTGATTCCCCGCCTCTGATTCCCCGCCTCTGATATCCCACCTCTGATTCCCCGCCTCCCTTTCCGCGCAACTTTCCCGGCCTCCGTTTCTCCACATCTCTTTCCCCGCCTCTGATTCCACGCCTCTGATTCCCCGCCTCTGATTCCACGCCTCTGATTCCCCACCTCTGATTCCCCGCCTCTGATTCCCCGCCTCTGATTCCCCGCCTCTGATTCCCCGGCTCTGATTCCCTGCCTCTGATTCCCCGCCTCAGATTCCCCGGCTCTGATTCCCCGCCTCTGATTCCCCGCCTCTGATTCCCTGCCTCAGATTCCCTGCCTCAGATTCCCTTCATCTGATTCCTTTCATCTGATTCCCTGCCTCTGATTCCCCGCCTCTGATTCCCTGCCTCTGATTCCCTGCCTCTGATTCCCCACCTCTGATTCACCGCCTCTGATTCCCCGCCTCTGATTCCCCGCCTCTGATTCCCCACCTCTGATTCCCCGCCTCTGATTCCCCTCCTCAGATTCCCCGGCTCTGATTCCCTGCCTCAGATTCCCTGCCTCAGATTCCCTGCCTCTGATTCCCCGCATCTAATACCCCACCTCTGATTCCCCGCCTCTGATTCCCTGCCTCTGATTCCCCGCCTCTGATTCACCGCCTCTGATTCCCCGCCTCAGATTCCCCGGCTCTGATTCCCTGCCTCAGATACCCTGCCTCAGATTCCCTGCCTCAGATTCCCTTCATCTAATTCCCTTCATCTGATTCCCTGCCTCTTATTCCCCGCCTCTGATTCCCCACCTCTGATTCCCCGCCTCTGATTCCCCGCCTCTGATTCCCCGCCTCTGATTCCCCGCCTCTGATTCCCCGCCTCTGATTCCCTTCATCTGATTCCCTTCTTCTGATTCCCTGCCTCTTATGCCCCGCCTCTGATTCCCCGCCTCTGATTCCCCGCCTCTGATTCCCCGCCTCTGATTCCCCGCCTCTGATTCCCCGCCTCGGATTCCCTGCCTCTGATTCCCCGCCTCAGAATCCCTGCCTTAGATTCCCTGCCTCAGATTCCCTTCCTCTGATTCCCCGCATCTGATTCTCCGCCTCTGATTCCCCGCATCAGATTCCACACTTCAGATTCCCCGCCTTAGATTCCCTGCCTCAGATTCCCTGCCTCAGATTCCATTCATCTGATTCCCTTCATCTGATTCCCTGCCTCTTATTCCCCGCCTCTGATTCCCCGCCTGTGATTCCCAGCCTCTGATTCCCCGCCTCTGATTCCCCGCCTCAGATTCCCTGCCTCAGATTCCCTTCCTCAGAATCCCCGCCTCAGATTCACTGCCTCAGATTCCCTGCCTCAGATTCCCTGCCTCAGATTCCCTTCATCTGATTCCCTTCATCTGTTTCCCTGCATCTGATTCCCAGCCTCTGATTCCCCGCCTCTGATTTCCCGCCTCTGATTCCCAACCTCTGATTCCCCGCCTCAGTTTCCCTGCCTCAGATTCCCTGCCTCAGATTCCCTGCCTCTGATTCCCCGCCTCTGATTCCCCGCCTGTGCTTCCCCGCCTCTGATTCCCCGCATCTAATTCCCCGCCTCTGATTCCCCACCTCAGATTCCCCGCCTCAAATTCCCCGCCTCAGATTCCCTCCCTCAGATTCCCTGCCTCAGATTCCCCGCCTCTGATGCCCCGCCTCAGATTACCCGCCTCAGATTCCCCGCCTCAAATTCCCCGCCTCAGATTCCCTGCCTCTGATTCCCCACCTCTGATTCCCCGCCTCAGATTCCCCGCCTCAGACTCCCCGCCTCATATTCCCAGCCTCAGATTCCCTGCCTCAGATTCCCTTCATCTGATTCCCTTCATCTGATTCCCTGCCTCTTATTCCCAGCCTCTGATTCCCTGCCTCTGATTCCCCGCCTCTGATTCCCCGCCTCTGATTCCCCGCCTCTGATTCCCCGCCTCTGATTCCCTGCCTCAGATTCCCCGGCTCTGATTACCTGCCTCAGATTCCCTTCATCTGATTTCCTTCATCTGATTCCCGCCTCTTATTCCCCGCCTCAGATTCCCCGCCTCAGATACCCCGCCTCAGATTCCCCGCCTCAGATTCCCCGCCTCAGGTCCCATGCCTCAGATTCCCTGCCTCAGATTCCCTGCCTCAGATTCCCTTCATCTGATTCCCTTCATCTGATTCCCTGCCTCTGATTCCCCGCCTCTGATTCCCCGCCTCTGATTCCCCGCCTCTGATTCCCCGCCTCTGATTCCCCGCCTCAGATTCCCCGGCTCTGATTCCCTGCCTCAGATTCCCTTCCTCAGATTCCCCGCCTCTGATTCCCCGCCTCTGATTCCCCGCCTCTGATTCCCCGCCTCTGATTCCCCTCCTCTGATTCCCAGCCTTTGATTCCCCGCCTCTGATTCCCCGCCTCTGATATCCCGCCTCTGATTCCCCGCCTCCTGTTCCACGCAACTTTCCCGGCCTTCGTTTCTCCACATCTCTTTCCCCGCCTCTGATTCCACGCCTCTGATTCCCCGCCTCTGATTCCACGCCTCTGATTCCCCACCTCTGATTCCCAGCCTCTGATTCCCTGCAACTGATTCCCCGCCTCTGATTCCCCGCCTCTGATTCCCCACCTCTGTCTCTATGCCTCTTTTTCGCCTCCGCTCTTTCCCCTCCACTCTTTACGCGCCTCCCTTTCCGTCCCTCAATTTCAACAACTCTGTTTGATCTGTTCTGTGTACCTCATTTTCAACACACAAGTCCCAACCACTATGTTTCACCCATCTCTTTCCCCGCCTCTATTTATCCGCCTATGTTTAGCCGCCTCTGATTCCACACCTCTGATTCCCCGCCTCTGATTCCCCGCCTCTGATTCCCCGCCTCTGATTCCCCGCCTCTGATTCCCCACCTCAGATTCCCTGCCTCAGATTCCCTGCCTTAGATTCCCTGCCTCTGATTCCCCGCATCAGATTCCCTGCCTCAGATTCCCTGCCTCTGATTCCCCGCCTCTGAATCCCCACCTCAGATTCCCCGCCTCAGAATCCCCGCCTCAGATTCCCCTCCTCAGATTCCCTGCCTCAGATTCCCTGCCTCAGATTCTCTTCATCTGATTCCCTTCATCTGATTCCCTGCCTCTTATTCCCCGCCTCTGATTCCCCGCCTCTGATTCCCCGCCTCTGATTCCCCGCCTCCGATTCCCCGCCTCTGATTCCCCGCCTCTGATTCCCCGCCTCAGGTTCCCCGCCTCAGGTTCCCCGCCTCTGATTCCCCGCGTCTGATTCCCCGCCTCTGATTCCCCGCCTCTGATTCCCCGCCTCTGATTCCCCGCCTCTGAATCCCCGCCTCTGATTCCCCGCCTCTGATTCCCCGCCTCAGATTCCCCGGCTCTGATTCCCTGCCTCAGATTCCCTGCCTCAGATTCCCTGCCTCAGATTCCCTTCATCTGATTCCCTTCATCTGATTCCCTTCTCTTATTCCCCGCCTCTGATACCCCGCCTCTGATTCCCCGCCTCTGATTCCCCGCCTCTGATTCCCCGCCTCTGATTCCCCGCCTCTGATTCCCTTCATCTGATTCCCTTCATCTGATTCCCCTCCTCAGATTCCCTGCCTCAGATTCCCTGCCTCAGATTCCCTGCCTCTGATTCCCCGCATCTGATACTCCGCCTCTAATTCCCTGCCTCAGATTCCCTGCCTCAGATTCCCTGCCTCAGATTCCCCGCCTCAGATTCCCCACCTCAGATTCCCCGCCTCAGATTCCCTGCCTCAGATTCCCTGCCTCAGATTCCCTTCATCTGATTCCCTTCATCTGATTCCCTGCCTCTTATTCCCTGCCTCTTATTCCCCGCCTCTGATTCCCCGCCTCTGATTCCCCGCCTCTGATTCCCAGCCTGTGATTCCCCGCCTCTGAATCCCCACCTCAGATTCCCTGCCTCAGATTTCCTGCCTCAGATTCACTGCCTCAGATTCCCTGCCTCAGAATCCCTGCCTCAGATTCCCTGCCTCTGAATCCCCGCCTCTGATTCCACGCCTCAGATTCCCCGCCTCAGATTCCCCGCCTCAGATTCCCTGCCTCAGATTCCCTGCCTCAGATTCCCTTCATCTGATTCCCTTCATCTGATTCCCTGCCTCTTCTTCCCCGCCTCTGATTCCCTGCCTCTGATTCCCCGCCTCTGATTCCCCGCCTCAGATTCCCCGCCTCTGATTCCCCGCCTCTGATTCCCCGCCTCAGATTCCCCGGCTCTGATTCCCTGCGTCAGATTCCCTTCATCTGATTCCCTTCATCTGATTCCCTTCATCTGATTCCCTTCATCTGATTCCCTGCCTCTTATTCCGCGCCTCTGATTACCCGCCTCTGATTAACCGCTTCTGATTCCCCGCCTCTGATTCCCCGCCTCTGATTCCCCGCCTCTGATTCCCCGCCTCAGATTCCCTGCCTCAGATTCCCTACCTCAGATTCCCCGCCTCTGATTCCCCGCATCTGATACCCCACCTCTGATTCCCCGCCTCTGATCCCCGCCTCTGATTCCCCGCCTCTGATTCCCCGCCTCTGATTCCCCGCCTCAGATTCCCCGGCTCTGATTCCCTGCCTCAGATTCCCTGCCTCAGATTCCCTTCATCTAAATCCCTTCATCTGATTCCCTGCCTCTTATTCCCCGCCTCTGATTCCCCGCCTCTGATTCCCCGCCTCTGATTCCCTGCCTCAGATTCCCTGCCTCAGATTCCCTTCATCTGATTCCTTTCATCTGATTCCCTGCCTCTGATTCCCCGCCTCTGATTCCCTGCCTCTGATTCCCTGCCTCTGATTCCCCGCCTCTGATTCCCCACCTCTGATTCCCCGCCTCTGATTCCACTCCTCAGATTCCCCGGCTCTGATTCCCTGCCTCAGATTCCCTGCCTCAGATTCCCTGCCTCTGATTCCCCGCATCTAATACCCCACCTCTGATTCCCCGCCTCTGATTCCCTGCCTCTGATTCCCCGCCTCTGATTCACCGCCTCTGATTCCCCACCTCAGATTCCCCGGCTCTGATTCCCTGCCTCAGATACCCTGCCTCAGATTCCCTGCCTCAGATTCCCTTCATCTCATTCCCTTCATCTGATTCCCTGCCTCTTATTCCCCGCCTCTGATTCCCCACCTCTGATTCCCCGCCTCTGATTCCCCGCCTCTGATTCCCCGCCTCTGATTCCCTTCATCTGATTCCCTTCTTCTGATTCCCTGCCTCTTATGCCCCGCCTCTGATTCCCCGCCTCTGATTCCCCGCCTCTGATTCCCCGCCTCTGATTCCCCGCCTCGGATTCCCTGCCTCTGATTCCCCGCCTCAGAATCCCTGCCTTAGATTCCCTGCCTCAGATTCCCTTCCTCTGATTCCCCGCATCTGATTCTCCGCCTCTGATTCCCCGCATCAGATTCCACACTTCAGATTCCCCGCCTTAGATTCCCTGCCTCAGATTCCCTGCCTCAGATTCCATTCATCTGATTCCCTTCATCTGATTCCCTGCCTCTTATTCCCCGCCTCTGATTCCCCGCCTGTGATTCCCAGCCTCTGATTCCCCGCCTCTGATTCCCCGCCTCAGATTCCCTGCCTCAGATTCCCTTCCTCAGAATCCCCGCCTCAGATTCACTGCCTCAGATTCACTGCCTCAGATTCCCTGCCTCAGATTCCCCGCCTCTGATGCCCCGCCTCAGATTCCCCGCCTCAGATTCCCCTCCTCAAATTCCCCGCCTCAGATTCCCTGCCTCTGATTCCCCACCTCTGATTCCCCGCCTCAGATTCCCCGCCTCAGAATCCCCGCCTCAGATTCCCAGCCTCAGATTCCCTGCCTCAGATTCCCTTCATCTGATTCCCTTCATCTGATTCCCTGCCTCTTATTCCCAGCCTCTGATTCCCTGCCTCTGATTCCCCGCCTCTGATTCCCCGCCTCTGATTCCCCGCCTCTGATTCCCCGCCTCTGATTCTCTGCCTCAGATTCCCCGGCTCTGATTACCTGCCTCAGATTCCCTTCATCTGATTCCCTTCATCTGATTCCCGCCTCTTATTCCCCGCCTCAGATTCCCCGCCTCAGATACCCCGCCTCAGATTCCCCGCCTCAGATTCCCCGCCTCAGGTCCCATGCCTCAGATTCCCTGCCTCAGATTCCCTGCCTCAGATTCCCTTCATCTGATTCCCTTCATCTGATTCCCTGCCTCTGATTCCCCGACTCTGATTCCCAGCCTCTGATTCCCTGCCTCTGATTCCCCACCTCTGATTCCCCGGCTCTGATTCCCCGCCTCTGATTCCCCGCCTCTGATTCCCCGCCTCAGATTCCCCGGCTCTGATTCCCTGCCTCAGATTCCCCGCCTCAGATTCCCCGCCTCAGGTCCCATGCCTCAGATTCCCTGCCTCAGATTCCCTGCCTCAGATTCCCTTCATCTGATTCCCTTCATCTGATTCCCTGCCTCTGATTCCCCGCCTCTGATTCCCGGCCTCTGATTCCCTGCCTCTGATTCCCCACCTCTGATTCCCCGGCTCTGATTCCCCGCCTCTGATTCCCCGCCTCTGATTCCCCGCCTCAGATTCCCCGGCTCTGATTCCCTGCCTCAGATTCCCTGCCTCAGATTCCCCGCCTCTGATTCCCCGCCTCTGGTTCCCCGCCTCTGATTCCCCGCCTCTGATTCCCCGCCTCTGATTTCCCGCCTCTGATTCCCCGCCTCTGATTCCCCGCCTCTTATATCCCGCCTCTGATTCCCCGCCTCCCTTTCCGCGCAACTTTTCCGGTCTCCGTTTCCCCACATCTCTTTCCCCGCATCTGATTCCACGCCTCTGATTCCACGCCTCTGATTCCCCACCTCTGATTCACCGCCTCTGATTCCCTGCAACTGATTGCCCGCCTCTGATTCCCCGCCTCTGATTCCCCACCTCTGTCTCTATGCCTCTCTTTAGCCTCCGCTCTTTCCCCTCCACTCTTTACGTGCCTCTCTTCCCCTCCCTCAATTTCAACAACTCTGTTTGATCTGTTCTGTGTACCTCATTTTCAACACACAAGTTCCAACCACTATGTTTTACCCATCTCTTTCCCCGCCTCTATTTATCCGCCTATGTTTACCCGCCTCTGTTTACCCGCGTGTTTCACCGCCTCTGATTCCCCACCTCAGATTCCCCGCCTCAGATTCCCTGCCTCTAATTCCCCGGCTCTGATTCCCCGCCTCTGATTCCCCGCCTCAGATTCGCCGGCTCTGATTCCCTGCCTCTGATTCCCTGCCTCTGATTCCCCGTCTCTGATTCCCCGCCTCTGATTCCCCGCCTCTGATTCCCTGCCTCAGATTCACCGGCTCTGATTCCCTGCCTCAGATTCCCTGCCTCAGATTCCATGCCTCTGATTCCCCGAATCTGATTCCCCGCCTCAGATTCCCTGTCTCAGATTCCTTGCCTCTGATTCCCTGCCTCTGGTTCACCGCCTCTGATTCCCAGCCTCTGATTCCCCTCCTCTGATTCCCCGCCTCTGATATCCCGCCTCTGATTCCCCACCTCCCTTTCCGCGCAACTTTCCCGGCCTCCATTTCCCCACATCTCTTTCCCCGCCTCTGATTCCACGCCTCTGATACCCCGCCTCTGATTCCACGCCTCTGATTCCCCGCCTCCGATTCCCCGCCTGTGATTCCCAGCATCTGATTCCCCGCCTCTGATTCCCCGCCTCAGATTCCCAGCCTCAGATTCCATTCGTCTGATTCTCTTCATCTGATTCCCTTCATCTGATTCCCTGCCTCTGATTCCCCGCCTCTGATTCCCCGCCTCTGATTCCCCGCCACTGATTCCCCGCCACTGATTCCCCGCCTCAGGTTCCGTTCCTCAGATTCCCTGCCTCAGATTCCCTGCCACTGATTCCCCGCATCTGATACCCCGACTCTGATTCCCCACCTCTGATTCCCCGCCTCTGATTCCCCGCCTCTGATTCCCCGCCTCAGATTCACCGGCTCTGATTCCCTGCCTCAGATTCCCTGCCTCAGATTCCCTGCCTTAGAATCCCTTCATCTGATTCCCTTCATCTGATTCCCTGCCTCTTATTCCCCGCCTCTGATTCCGCGCCTCTGATTCCCCGCCTCTGATTTCCCGCCTCTGATTCCCCACCTCTGATTCCCTTCATCTAATTCCCTTCATCTGATTCCCTGCCTCTTATTCCACGCCTCTGATTCCCCGCCTCTGATTCCCCGCCTCTGATTCCCCGCCTCTTATTCCCTGCCTCTGATTCCCCGCCTCAGATTCCCTGCCTCAGATTCCCTGCCTCAGATTCCCTGCCTCAGATTCCCTGCCTCTGATTCCCCGCATCTAATTCTCCGCATCTGATTCTCCGCCTCTGATTCCCCGCCTCAGATTCCCCGCCTCAGATTCCCCGCCTCAGATTCCCCGCCTCAGATTCCCCGCCTCAGATTCCCAGCCTCAGATTCCCTGCCTCAGATCCCTTTCATCTGATTCCCTTCATCTGATTCCCTGCATCAGATTCCCCGCCACAGATTCCCTGCCTCAGAATCACTGCCTCAGATTCCCTGCCTCTGACTCCCCGCCTATGATTCCCCGCCTCAGATTCCCCGCCTCAGATTCCCCGCCTCAGATTCCCTGCCTCAGATTCACTGCCTCAGATTCCCTTCATCTGATTCCCTTCATCTGATTCCCTGCCTCTTCTTCCCCGCCTCTGATTCCCTGCCTCTGATTCCCCACCTCTGATTCCCCGCCTCTGATTCCCCGCCTCTGATTCCCCACCTCAGATTCCCCGGCTCTGATTTCCTGCCTCAGATTCCCTGCCTCAGATTCCCTGCCTCAGATTCCCTTCAACTGATTCCCTTCATCTGATTCCTTGCCTCTTATTCCCCGCCTCTGATTCCCCGCCTCTGATTCCCCACCTCTGATTCCCCACCTCTGATTCCCCGCCTCTGATTCCCCGCCTCTGATTCCCCGCCTCAGATTCCCTGGCTCAGATTCTCTGCCTCAGATTCCCTGCCTCTGATTCCCCGCCTCTGATTCCCCGCCTCTGATTCCCCGGCTCTGATTCCCCGCCTCTGATTCCCCGCCTCTGATTCCCCGCCTCTGATTCCCCGCCTCTGATTCCCCGCCTCTGATTCCCCGCCTCAGATCGCCGCCTCAAGTTCCCTGCCTCAGATTCCCTGCCTCAGATTCCCTTCATCTGATTCCCTTCATCTGATTCCCTGCCTCTAATTCCCCTCCTCTGATTCCCCGCCTCTGATACCCCGCCTCTGATTCCCTGCCTCTGATTCCCTGCCTCTGATTCCCCGCATCTGATTCCCCGCCTCAGATTCCCTGCCTCAGATTCCCCGCCTCAGATTCCCCGCCTCAGATACCCCGCCTCAGATTCCCCACCTCAGATTCCCTGCCTCAGATTCCCTGCCTCAGATTCCCTGCCTCAGATTCTCTGCCTCAGATTCCCTGCCTCAGATTCCCTTCATCTGATTCCCTTCATCTGATTCCCTGCCTCTGATTCCCCGCCTCTGATTCCCTGCCTCTGATTCCCTGACTCTAATTCCCCACCTCTGATTCCCCGCCTCTGATTCCCCGCCTCTGATTCCCCGCCTCTGATTCCCCGCCTCTGATTCCCCGCCTCAGATTCCCCGGCTCTGATTCCCTGCCTCAGATTCCCTTCCTCAGATTCCCCGCCTCTGATTCCCCGCCTCTGATTCCCCGCCTCTGATTCCCCGCCTCTGATTCCCCTCCTCTGATTCCCAGCCTTTGATTCCCCGCCTCTGATTCCCCGCCTCTGATATCCCGCCTCTGATTCCCCGCCTCGTGTTCCACGCAACTTTCCCGGCCTCCGTTTCTCCACATCTCTTTCCCCGCCTCTGATTCCACGCCTCTGATTCCCCGCCTCTGATTCCACGCCTCTGATTCCCCACCTCTGATTCCCAGCCTCTGATTCCCTGCAACTGATTCCCCGCCTCTGATTCCCCGCCTCTGATTCCCCACCTCTGTCTCTATGCCTCTTTTTCGCCTCCGCTCTTTCCCCTCCACTCTTTATGCGCCTCTCTTTCCGTCCCTCAATTTCAACAACTCTGTTTGATCTGTTCTGTGTACCTCATTTTCAACACACAAGTCCCAACCACTATGTTTCACCCATCTCTTTCCCCGCCTCTATTTATCCGCCTATGTTTAGCCGCCTCTGATTCCCCACCTCTGATTCCCCGCCTCTGATTCCCCGCCTCTGATTCCCCGCCTCTGATTCCCCGCCTCTGATTCCCCACCTCAGATTCCCTGCCTCAGATTCCCTGCCTTAGATTCCCTGCCTCTGATTCCCCGCATCAGATTCCCTGCCTCAGATTCCCTGCCTCTGATTCCCCGCCTCTGAATCCCCACCTCAGATTCCCCGCCTCAGATTCCCCGCCTCAGATTCCCCTCCTCAGATTCCCTGCCTCAGATTCCCTGCCTCAGATTCTCTTCATCTGATTCCCTTCATCTGATTCCCTGCCTCTTATTCCCCGCCTCTGATTCCCCGCCTCTGATTCCCCGCCTCTGATTCCCCGCCTCCGATTCCCCGCCTCTGATTCCCCGCCTCTGATTCCCCGCCTCAGGTTCCCCGCCTCAGGTTCCCCGCCTCTGATTCCCCGCCTCTGATTCCCCGCCTCTGATTCCCCGCCTCTGATTCCCCGCTTCTGATTCCCCGCCTCTGATTCCCCGCCTCTGATTCCCCGCCTCTGATTCCCCGCCTCAGATTCCCTGGCTCTGATTCCCTGCCTCAGATTCCATGCCTCAGATTCCCTGCCTCAGATTCCCTTCATCTGATTCCCTTCATCTGATTCCCTTCTCTTATTCCCCGCCTCTGATACCCCGCCTCTGATTCCCCGCCTCTGATTCCCCGCCTCTGATTCCCCGCCTCTGATTCCCCGCCTCTGATTCCCCACCTCTGATTCCCCGCCTCTGATTCCCCGCCTCTGATTCCCTTCATCTGATTCCCTTCATCTGATTCCCCTCCTCAGATTCCCTGCCTCAGATTCCCTGCCTCAGATTCCCTGCCTCTGATTCCCCGCATCTGATACTCCGCCTCTAATTCCCTGCCTCAGATTCCCTGCCTCAGATTCCCCGCCTCAGATTCCCCACCTCAGATACCCCGCCTCAGATTCCCTGCCTCAGGTTTCCTGCCTCAGATTCCCTTCATCTGATTCCCTTCATCTGATTCCCTGCCTCTTATTCCCTGCCTCTTATTCCCCACCTTTGATTCCCCGCCTCTGATTCCCCGCCTCTGATTCCCAGCCTGTGATTCCCCGCCTCTGATTCCCAGCCTCAGATTCCCTGCCTCAGATTCCCTGCCTCAGATTCCCCACCTCAGATTCCCTGCCTCAGAATCCCTGCCTCAGATTCCCTGCCTCAGATTCCCTGCCTCTGATTCCCCGCCTCTGATTCCCCGCCTCAGATTCCCCGCCTCAGATTCCCCGCCTCAGATTCCCCGCCTCAGATTCCCTGCCTCAGATTCCCTTCATCTGATTCCCTTCATCTGATTCCCTGCCTCTGATTCCCCGCCTCTGATTCCCCGCCTCTGATTCCCCGCCTCTGATTCCCCACCTCTGATTCCCCGCCTCAGATTCCCCGGCTCTGATTCCCCGCCTCTGAATCCCCACCTCAGATTCCCTGCCTCAGATTCCCTGCCTCAGATTCTCTTCATCTGATTCCCTTCATCTGATTCCCTGCCTCTAATTCCCCTCCTCTGATTCCCCGTTTCTGAATCCCCACCTCAGATTCCCTGACTCAGATTTCCTGCCTCAGATTCACCGCCTCAGATTCCCTGCCTCAGAATCCCTGCCTCAGATTCCCTGCCTCTGATTCCCCGCCTCTGATTCCACGCCTCAGATTCCCCGCCTCTGATTCCCCGCCTCTGATTCCCTGCCTCAGATTCCCTGCCTCAGATTCCCTGCCTTAGATTCCCTGCCTCTGATTCCCCGCATCAGATTCCCTGCCTCAGATTCCCTGCCTCTGATTCCCCGCCTCTGAATCCCCACCTCAGATTCCCCGCCTCAGATTCCCCGCCTCAGATTCCCCTCCTCAGATTCCCTGCCTCAGATTCCCTGCCTCAGATTCTCTTCATCTGATTCCCTTCATTTGATTCCCTGCCTCTTATTCCCCGCCTCTGATTCCCCGCCTCTGATTCCCCGCCTCTGATTCCCCGCCTCCGATTCCCCGCCTCTGATTCCCCGCCTCTGATTCCCCGCCTCAGGTTCCCCGCCTCAGGTTCCCCGCCTCTGATTCCCCGCCTCTGATTCCCCGCCTCTGATTCCCCGCCTCTGATTCCCCGCCTCTGATTCCCCGCCTCTGATTCCCCGCCTCTGATTCCCCGCCTCAGATTCCCCGGCTCTGATTCCCTGCCTCAGATTCCCTGCCTCAGATTCCCTGCCTCAGATTCCCTTCATCTGATTCCCTTCATCTGATTCCCTCCTCTTATTCCCCGCCTCTGATACCCCGCCTCTGATTCCCCGCCTCTGATTCCCCGCCTCTGATTCCCCGCCTCTGATTCCCTGCCTCTGATTCCCCACCTCTGATTCCCCGCCTCTGATTCCCCGCCTCTGATTCCCTTCATCTGATTCCCTTCATCTGATTCCCCTCCTCAGATTCCCTGCCTCAGATTCCCTGCCTCAGATTCCCTGCCTCTGATTCCCCGCATCTGATACTCCGCCTCTAATTCCCTGCCTCAGATTCCCCGCCTCAGATTCCCCACCTCTGATTCCCCGCCTCTGATTCCCCGCCTCTGATTCCCCGCCTCTGATTCCCCGCCTCAGATTCCCTGGCTCAGATTCTCTGCCTCAGATTCCCTGCCTCTGATTCCCCGCCTCTGATTCCCCGCCTCTGATTCCCCAGCTCTGATTCCCCGCCTCTGATTCCCCGCCTCTGATTCCCCGCCTCTGATTCCCCGCCTCTGATTCCCCGCCTCTGATTCCCCGCCTCAGATCGCCGCCTCAAGTTCCCTGCCTCAGATTCCCTGCCTCAGATTCCCTTCATCTGATTCCCTTCATCTGATTCCCTGCCTCTAATTCCCCTCCTCTGATTCCCCGCCTCTGATACCCCGCCTCTGATTCCCTGCCTCTGATTCCCTGCCTCTGATTCCCCGCATCTGATTCCCCGCCTCAGATTCCCTGCCTCAGATTCCCCGCCTCAGATTCCCCGCCTCAGATACCCCGCCTCAGATTCCCCACCTCAGATTCCCTGCCTCAGATTCCCTGCCTCAGATTCCCTGCCTCAGATTCTCTGCCTCAGATTCCCTGCCTCAGATTCCCTTCATCTGATTCCCTTCATCTGATTCCCTGCCTCTGATTCCCCGCCTCTGATTCCCTGCCTCTGATTCCCTGACTCTAATTCCCCACCTCTGATTCCCCGCCTCTGATTCCCCGCCTCTGATTCCCCGCCTCTGATTCCCCGCCTCTGATTCCCCGCCTCAGATTCCCCGGCTCTGATTCCCTGCCTCAGATTCCCTTCCTCAGATTCCCCGCCTCTGATTCCCCGCCTCTGATTCCCCACCTCTGATTCCCCGCCTCTGATTCCCCTCCTCTGATTCCCAGCCTTTGATTCCCCGCCTCTGATTCCCCGCCTCTGATATCCCGCCTCTGATTCCCCGCCTCGTGTTCCACGCAACTTTCCCGGCCTCCGTTTCTCCACATCTCTTTCCCCGCCTCTGATTCCACGCCTCTGATTCCCCGCCTCTGATTCCACGCCTCTGATTCCCCACCTCTGATTCCCAGCCTCTGATTCCCTGCAACTGATTCCCCGCCTCTGATTCCCCACCTCTGATTCCCCGCCTCTGATTCCCCGCCTCTGATTCCCCGCCTCTGATTCCCCGCCTCTGATTCCCCACCTCTGATTCCCTGCCTCAGATTCCCTGCCTTAGATTCCCTGCCTCTGATTCCCCGCATCAGATTCCCTGCCTCAGATTCCCTGCCTCTGATTCCCCGCCTCTGAATCCCCACCTCAGATTCCCCGCCTCAGATTCCCCGCCTCAGATTCCCCTCCTCAGATTCCCTGCCTCAGATTCCCTGCCTCAGATTCTCTTCATCTGATTCCCTTCATCTGATTCCCTGCCTCTTATTCCCCGCCTCTGATTCCCCGCCTCTGATTCCCCGCCTCTGATTCCCCGCCTCCGATTCCCCGCCTCTGATTCCCCGCCTCTGATTCCCCGCCTCAGGTTCCCCGCCACAGGTTCCCCGCCTCTGATTCACCGCCTCTGATTCCCCGCCTCTGATTCCCCGCCTCTGATTCCCCGCCTCTGATTCCCCGCCTCTGATTCCCCGCCTCTGATTCCCCGCCTCTGATTCCCCGCCTCAGATTCCCTGGCTCTGATTCCCTGCCTCAGATTCCATGCCTCAGATTCCCTGCCTCAGATTCCCTTCATCTGATTCCCTTCATCTGATTCCCTTCTCTTATTCCCCGCCTCTGATACCCCGCCTCTGATTCCCCGCCTCTGATTCCCCGCCTCTGATTCCCCGCCTCTGATTCCCCGCCTCTGATTCCCCACCTCTGATTCCCCGCCTCTGATTCCCCGCCTCTGATTCCCTTCATCTGATTCCCTTCATCTGATTCCCCTCCTCAGATTCCCTGCCTCAGATTCCCTGCCTCAGATTCCCTGCCTCTGATTCCCCGCATCTGATACTCCGCCTCTAATTCCCTGCCTCAGATTCCCTGCCTCAGATTCCCCGCCTCAGATTCCCCACCTCAGATTCCCCGCCTCAGATTCCCTGCCTCAGATTTCCTGCCTCAGATTCCCTTCATCTGATTCCCTTCATCTGATTCCCTGCCTCTTATTCCCTGCCTCTTATTCCCCACCTCTGATTCCCCGCCTCTGATTCCCCGCCTCTGATTCCCAGCCTGTGATTCCCCGCCTCTGATTCCCAGCCTCAGATTCCCTGCCTCAGATTCCCTGCCTCAGATTCCCCACCTCAGATTCCCTGCCTCAGAATCCCTGCCTCAGATTCCCTGCCTCAGATTCCCTGCCTCTGATTCCCCGCCTCTGATTCCCCGCCTCAGATTCCCCGCCTCAGATTCCCCGCCTCAGATTCCCCGCCTCAGATTCCCTGCCTCAGATTCCCTTCATCTGATTCCCTTCATCTGATTCCCTGCCTCTGATTCCCCGCCTCTGATTCCCCGCCTCTGATTCCCCGCCTCTGATTCCCCACCTCTGATTCCCCGCCTCAGATTCCCCGGCTCTGATTCCCCGCCTCTGAATCCCCACCTCAGATTCCCTGCCTCAGATTCCCTGCCTCAGATTCCCTGCCTCAGATTCTCTTCATCTGATTCCCTTCATCTGATTCCCTGCCTCTAATTCCCCTCCTCTGATTCCCCGCCTCTGATTCCCCACCTCTGATTCACTGCCTCTGATTCCCAGCCTCTGATTCCCCGTTTCTGAATCCCCACCTCAGATTCCCTGCCTCAGATTTCCTGCCTCAGATTCACCGCCTCAGATTCCCTGCCTCAGAATCCCTGCCTCAGATTCCCTGCCTCTGATTCCCCGCCTCTGATTCCACGCCTCAGATTCCCCGCCTCTGATTCCCCGCCTCTGATTCCCCGCCTCAGATTCCCTGCCTCAGATTCCCTGCCTTAGATTCCCTGCCTCTGATTCCCCGCATCAGATTCCCTGCCTCAGATTCCCTGCCTCTGATTCCCCGCCTCTGAATCCCCACCTCAGATTCCCCGCCTCAGATTCCCCGCCTCAGATTCCCCTCCTCAGATTCCCTGCCTCAGATTCCCTGCCTCAGATTCTCTTCATCTGATTCCCTTCATTTGATTCCCTGCCTCTTATTCCCCGCCTCTGATTCCCCGCCTCTGATTCCCCGCCTCTGATTCCCCGCCTCCGATTCCCCGCCTCTGATTCCCCGCCTCTGATTCCCCGCCTCAGGTTCCCCGCCTCAGGTTCCCCGCCTCTGATTCCCCGCCTCTGATTCCCCGCCTCTGATTCCCCGCCTCTGATTCCCCGCCTCTGATTCCCCGCCTCTGATTCCCCGCCTCTGATTCCCCGCCTCAGATTCCCCGGCTCTGATTCCCTGCCTCAGATTCCCTGCCTCAGATTCCCTGCCTCAGATTCCCTTCATCTGATTCCCTTCATCTGATTCCCTCCTCTTATTCCCCGCCTCTGATACCCCGCCTCTGATTCCCCGCCTCTGATTCCCCGCCTCTGATTCCCCGCCTCTGATTCCCCGCCTCTGATTCCCCACCTCTGATTCCCCGCCTCTGATTCCCCGCCTCTGATTCCCTTCATCTGATTCCCTTCATCTGATTCCCCTCCTCAGATTCCCTGCCTCAGATTCCCTGCCTCAGATTCCCTGCCTCTGATTCCCCGCATCTGATACTCCGCCTCTAATTCCCTGCCTCAGATTCCCTGCCTCAGATTCCCCGCCTCAGATTCCCCACCTCAGATTCCCCGCCTCAGATTCCCTGCCTCAGATTCCCTGCCTCAGATTCCCTTCATCTGATTCCCTTCATCTGATTCCCTGCCTCTTATTCCCTGCCTCTTATTCCCCGCCTCTGATTCCCCGCCTCTGATTCCCCGCCTCTGATTCCCAGCCTGTGATTCCCCGCCTCTGATTCCCAGCCTCAGATTCCCTGCCTCAGATTCCCTGCCTCAGATTCCCCACCTCAGATTCCCTGCCTCAGAATCCCTGCCTCAGATTCCCTGCCTCAGATTCCCTGCCTCTGATTCCCCGCCTCTGATTCCCCGCCTCAGATTCCCCGCCTCAGATTCCACGCCTCAGATTCCCCGCCTCAGATTCCCCGCCTCAGATTCCCTGCCTCAGATTCCCTTCATCTGATTCCCTTCATCTGATTCCCTGCCTCTTCTTCCCCGCCTCTGATTCCCCGCCTCTGATTCCCCACCTCTGATTCCCCGCCTCTGATTCCCCGCCTCAGATTCCCCGGCTCTGATTCCCCGCCTCTGAATCCCCACCTCAGATTCCCTGCCTCAGATTCCCTGCCTCAGATTCTCTTCATCTGATTCCCTTCATCTGATTCCCTGCCTCTAATTCCCCTCCTCTGATTACCCGCCTCTGATTCCCCACCTCTGATTCCCTGCCTCTGATTCCCAGCCTCTGATTCCCCGACTCTGAATCCCCACCTCAGATTCCCTGCCTCAGATTTCCTGCCTCAGATTCACCGCCTCAGATTCCCTGCCTCAGAATCCCTGCCTCAGATTCCCTGCCTCTGATTCCCCGCCTCTGATTCCACGCCTCAGATTCCCCGCCTCAGATTCCCCGCCTCAGATTCCCTGCCTCAGATTCCCTGCCTCAGATTCCCTTCATCTGATTCCCTTCATCTGATTCCCTGCCTCTTCTTCCCCGCCTCTGATTCCCTGCCTCTGATTCCCCGCCTCTGATTCCCCGCCTCAGATTCCCCGCCTCTGATTCCCCACCTCTGATTCCCCGCCTCAGATTCCCCGGCTCTGATTCCCTGCGTCAGATTCCCTTCATCTGATTCCCTTCATCTGATTCCCTTCATCTGATTCCCTTCATCTGATTCCCTGCCTCTTATTCCCCGCCTCTGATTACCCGCCTCTGATTACCCGCTTCTGATTCCCCGCCTCTGATTCCCTGCCTCTGATTCCCCGCCTCTGATTCCCCGCCTCAGATTCCCTGCCTCAGATTCCCTGCCTCAGATTCCCCGCCTCTGATTCCCCGCATCTGATACCCCACCTCTGATTCCCCGCCTCTGATTCCCCGCCTCTGATTCCCCGCCTCTGATTCCCCGCCTCTGATTCCCCGCCTCAGATTCCCCGGCTCTGATTCCCTGCCTCAGATTCCCTGCCTCAGATTCCCTTCATCTAATTCCCTTCATCTGATTCCCTGCCTCTTATTCCCCGCCTCTGATTCCCCGCCTCTGATTCCCCGCCTCTGATTCCCTGCCTCAGATTCCCTGCCTCAGATTCCCTTCATCTGATTCCTTTCATCTGATTCCCTGCCTCTGATTCACCGCCTCTGATTCCCTGCCTCTGATTCCCTGCCTCTGATTCCCCACCTCTGATTCACCGCCTCTGATTCCCCACCTCTGATTCCCCGCCTCTGATTCCCCACCTCTGATTCCCCGCCTCTGATTCCCCTCCTCAGATTCCCCGGCTCTGATTCCCTGCCTCAGATTCCCTGCCTCAGATTCCCTGCCTCTGATTCCCCGCATCTAATACCCCACCTCTGATTCCCCGCCTCTGATTCCCTGCCTCTGATTCCCCGCCTCTGATTCACCGCCTCTGATTCCCCGCCTCAGATTCCCCGGCTCTGATTCCCTGCCTCAGATACCCTGCCTCAGATTCCCTGCCTCAGATTCCCTTCATCTAATTCCCTTCATCTGATTCCCTGCCTCTTATTCCCCGCCTCTGATTCCCCACCTCTGATTCCCCGCCTCTGATTCCCCGCCTCTGATTCCCCGCCTCTGATTCCCCGCCTCTGATTCCCTTCATCTGATTCCCTTCTTCTGATTCCCTGCCTCTTATGCCCCGCCTCTGATTCCCCGCCTCTGATTCCCCGCCTCTGATTCCTCGCCTCTGATTCCCCGCCTCTGATTCCCCGCCTCGGATTCCCTGCCTCTGATTCCCCGCCTCAGAATCCCTGCCTTAGATTCCCTGCCTCAGATTCCCTTCCTCTGATTCCCCGCATCTGATTCTCCGCCTCTGATTCCCCGCATCAGATTCCACACTTCAGATTCCCCGCCTTAGATTCCCTGCCTCAGATTCCCTGCCTCAGATTCCATTCATCTGATTCCCTTCATCTGATTCCCTGCCTCTTATTCCCCGCCTCTGATTCCCCGCCTGTGATTCCCAGCCTCTGATTCCCCGCCTCTGATTCCCCGCCTCAGATTCCCTGCCTCAGATTCCCTTCCTCAGAATCCCCGCCTCAGATTCACTGCCTCAGATTCCCTGCCTCAGATTCCCTGCCTCAGATTCCCTTCATCTGATTCCCTTCATCTGTTTCCCTGCATCTGATTCCCAGCCTCTGATTCCCCGCCTCTGATTTCCCGCCTCTGATTCCCAACCTCTGATTCCCCGCCTCAGTTTCCCTGCCTCAGATTCCCTGCCTCAGATTCCCCGCCTCTGATTCCCCGCCTCTGATTCCCCGCCTCTGATTCCCCGCCTCAGATTCCCTTCATCTGATTCCCTTCATCTGATTCCCTGCCTCTGATTCCCCGCCTCTGATTCCCCGCCTCTGATTCCCCGCCTCTGATTCCCCACCTCTGATTCCCCGCCTCAGATTCCCCGGCTCTGATTCCCCGCCTCTGAATCCCCACCTCAGATTCCCTGCCTCAGATTCCCTGCCTCAGATTCCCTGCCTCAGATTCTCTTCATCTGATTCCCTTCATCTGATTCCCTGCCTCTAATTCCCCTCCTCTGATTCCCCGCCTCTGATTCCCCACCTCTGATTCACTGCCTCTGATTCCCAGCCTCTGATTCCCCGTTTCTGAATCCCCACCTCAGATTCACCGCCTCAGATTCCCTGCCTCAGAATCCCTGCCTCAGATTCCCTGCCTCTGATTCCCCGCCTCTGATTCCACGCCTCAGATTCCCCGCCTCTGATTCCCCGCCTCTGATTCCCCGCCTCAGATTCCCTGCCTCAGATTCCCTGCCTTAGATTCCCTGCCTCTGATTCCCCGCATCAGATTCCCTGCCTCAGATTCCCTGCCTCTGATTCCCCGCCTCTGAATCCCCACCTCAGATTCCCCGCCTCAGATTCCCCGCCTCAGATTCCCCTCCTCAGATTCCCTGCCTCAGATTCCCTGCCTCAGATTCTCTTCATCTGATTCCCTTCATTTGATTCCCTGCCTCTTATTCCCCGCCTCTGATTCCCCGCCTCTGATTCCCCGCCTCTGATTCCCCGCCTCCGATTCCCCGCCTCCGATTCCCCGCCTCTGATTCCCCGCCTCAGGTTCCCCGCCTCAGGTTCCCCGCCTCTGATTCCCCGCCTCTGATTCCCCGCCTCTGATTCCCCGCCTCTGATTCCCCGCCTCTGATTCCCCGCCTCTGATTCCCCGCCTCTGATTCCCCGCCTCAGATTCCCCGGCTCTGATTCCCTGCCTCAGATTCCCTGCCTCAGATTCCCTGCCTCAGATTCCCTTCATCTGATTCCCTTCATCTGATTCCCTCCTCTTATTCCCCGCCTCTGATACCCCGCCTCTGATTCCCCGCCTCTGATTCCCCGCCTCTGATTCCCCGCCTCTGATTCCCCGCCTCTGATTCCCCACCTCTGATTCCCCGCCTCTGATTCCCCGCCTCTGATTCCCTTCATCTGATTCCCTTCATCTGATTCCCCTCCTCAGATTCCCTGCCTCAGATTCCCTGCCTCAGATTCCCTGCCTCTGATTCCCCGCATCTGATACTCCGCCTCTAATTCCCTGCCTCAGATTCCCTGCCTCAGATTCCCCGCCTCAGATTCCCCACCTCAGATTCCCCGCCTCAGATTCCCTGCCTCAGATTCCCTGCCTCAGATTCCCTTCATCTGATTCCCTTCATCTGATTCCCTGCCTCTTATTCCCTGCCTCTTATTCCCCGCCTCTGATTCCCCGCCTCTGATTCCCCGCCTCTGATTCCCAGCCTGTGATTCCCCGCCTCTGATTCCCAGCCTCAGATTCCCTGCCTCAGATTCCCTGCCTCAGATTCCCCACCTCAGATTCCCTGCCTCAGAATCCCTGCCTCAGATTCCCTGCCTCAGATTCCCTGCCTCTGATTCCCCGCCTCTGATTCCCCGCCTCAGATTCCCCGCCTCAGATTCCACGCCTCAGATTCCCCGCCTCAGATTCCCCGCCTCAGATTCCCTGCCTCAGATTCCCTTCATCTGATTCCCTTCATCTGATTCCCTGCCTCTTCTTCCCCGCCTCTGATTCCCCGCCTCTGATTCCCCACCTCTGATTCCCCGCCTCTGATTCCCCGCCTCAGATTCCCCGGCTCTGATTCCCCGCCTCTGAATCCCCACCTCAGATTCCCTGCCTCAGATTCCCTGCCTCAGATTCTCTTCATCTGATTCCCTTCATCTGATTCCCTGCCTCTAATTCCCCTCCTCTGATTACCCGCCTCTGATTCCCCACCTCTGATTCCCTGCCTCTGATTCCCAGCCTCTGATTCCCCGACTCTGAATCCCCACCTCAGATTCCCTGCCTCAGATTTCCTGCCTCAGATTCACCGCCTCAGATTCCCTGCCTCAGAATCCCTGCCTCAGATTCCCTGCCTCTGATTCCCCGCCTCTGATTCCACGCCTCAGATTCCCCGCCTCAGATTCCCCGCCTCAGATTCCCTGCCTCAGATTCCCTGCCTCAGATTCCCTTCATCTGATTCCCTTCATCTGATTCCCTGCCTCTTCTTCCCCGCCTCTGATTCCCTGCCTCTGATTCCCCGCCTCTGATTCCCCGCCTCAGATTCCCCGCCTCTGATTCCCCACCTCTGATTCCCCGCCTCAGATTCCCCGGCTCTGATTCCCTGCGTCAGATTCCCTTCATCTGATTCCCTTCATCTGATTCCCTTCATCTGATTCCCTTCATCTGATTCCCTGCCTCTTATTCCCCGCCTCTGATTACCCGCCTCTGATTACCCGCTTCTGATTCCCCGCCTCTGATTCCCTGCCTCTGATTCCCCGCCTCTGATTCCCCGCCTCAGATTCCCTGCCTCAGATTCCCTGCCTCAGATTCCCCGCCTCTGATTCCCCGCATCTGATACCCCACCTCTGATTCCCCGCCTCTGATTCCCCGCCTCTGATTCCCCGCCTCTGATTCCCCGCCTCTGATTCCCCGCCTCAGATTCCCCGGCTCTGATTCCCTGCCTCAGATTCCCTGCCTCAGATTCCCTTCATCTAATTCCCTTCATCTGATTCCCTGCCTCTTATTCCCCGCCTCTGATTCCCCGCCTCTGATTCCCCGCCTCTGATTCCCTGCCTCAGATTCCCTGCCTCAGATTCCCTTCATCTGATTCCTTTCATCTGATTCCCTGCCTCTGATTCACCGCCTCTGATTCCCTGCCTCTGATTCCCTGCCTCTGATTCCCCACCTCTGATTCACCGCCTCTGATTCCCCACCTCTGATTCCCCGCCTCTGATTCCCCACCTCTGATTCCCCGCCTCTGATTCCCCTCCTCAGATTCCCCGGCTCTGATTCCCTGCCTCAGATTCCCTGCCTCAGATTCCCTGCCTCTGATTCCCCGCATCTAATACCCCACCTCTGATTCCCCGCCTCTGATTCCCTGCCTCTGATTCCCCGCCTCTGATTCACCGCCTCTGATTCCCCGCCTCAGATTCCCCGGCTCTGATTCCCTGCCTCAGATACCCTGCCTCAGATTCCCTGCCTCAGATTCCCTTCATCTAATTCCCTTCATCTGATTCCCTGCCTCTTATTCCCCGCCTCTGATTCCCCACCTCTGATTCCCCGCCTCTGATTCCCCGCCTCTGATTCCCCGCCTCTGATTCCCCGCCTCTGATTCCCTTCATCTGATTCCCTTCTTCTGATTCCCTGCCTCTTATGCCCCGCCTCTGATTCCCCGCCTCTGATTCCCCGCCTCTGATTCCTCGCCTCTGATTCCCCGCCTCTGATTCCCCGCCTCGGATTCCCTGCCTCTGATTCCCCGCCTCAGAATCCCTGCCTTAGATTCCCTGCCTCAGATTCCCTTCCTCTGATTCCCCGCATCTGATTCTCCGCCTCTGATTCCCCGCATCAGATTCCACACTTCAGATTCCCCGCCTTAGATTCCCTGCCTCAGATTCCCTGCCTCAGATTCCATTCATCTGATTCCCTTCATCTGATTCCCTGCCTCTTATTCCCCGCCTCTGATTCCCCGCCTGTGATTCCCAGCCTCTGATTCCCCGCCTCTGATTCCCCGCCTCAGATTCCCTGCCTCAGATTCCCTTCCTCAGAATCCCCGCCTCAGATTCACTGCCTCAGATTCCCTGCCTCAGATTCCCTGCCTCAGATTCCCTTCATCTGATTCCCTTCATCTGTTTCCCTGCATCTGATTCCCAGCCTCTGATTCCCCGCCTCTGATTTCCCGCCTCTGATTCCCAACCTCTGATTCCCCGCCTCAGTTTCCCTGCCTCAGATTCCCTGCCTCAGATTCCCTGCCTCTGATTCCCCGCCTCTGATTCCCCGCCTGTGCTTCCCCGCCTCTGATTCCCCGCATCTAATTCCCCGCCTCTGATTCCCCACCTCAGATTCCCCGCCTCAAATTCCCCGCCTCAGATTCCCTCCCTCAGATTCCCTGCCTCAGATTCCCCGCCTCTGATGCCCCGCCTCAGATTCCCCGCCTCAGACTCCCCGCCTCAGATTCCCAGCCTCAGCTTCCCTGCCTCAGATTCCCTTCATCTGATTCCCTTCAGCTGATTCCCTGCCTCTTATTCCAAGCCTCTGATTCCCTGCCTCTGATTCCCCGCCTCTGATTCCCCGCCTCTGATTCCCCGCCTCTGATTCCCCGCCTCTGATTCCCTGCCTCAGATTCCCCGGCTCTGATTACCTGCCTCAGATTCCCTTCATCTGATTTCCTTCATCTGATCCCCGCCTCTTATTCCCCGCCTCAGATTCCCCGCCTCAGATACCCCGCCTCAGATTCCCCGCCTCAGATTCCCCGCCTCAGGTCCCATGCCTCAGATTCCCTGCCTCAGATTCCCTGCCTCAGATTCCCTTCATCTGATTCCCTTCATCTGATTCCCTGCCTCTGATTCCCCGCCTCTGATTCCCGGCCTCTGATTCCCTGCCTCTGATTCCCCACCTCTGATTCCTCGGCTCTGATTCCCCGCCTCTGATTCCCCGCCTCTGATTCCCCGCCTCAGATTCCCCGGCTCTGATTCCCTGCCTCAGATTCCCTGCCTCAGATTCCCCGCCTCTGATTCCCCGCCTCTGGTTCCCCGCCTCTGATTCCCCGCCTCTGATTCCCCGCCTCTGATTTCCCGCCTCTGATTCCCCGCCTCTGATTCCCCGCCTCTTATATCCCGCCTCTGATTCCCCGCCTCCCTTTCCGCGCAACTTTTCCGGTCTCCGTTTCCCCACATCTCTTTCCCCGCATCTGATTCCACGCCTCTGATTCCACGCCTCTGATTCCCCACCTCTGATTCACCGCCTCTGATTCCCTGCAACTGATTGCCCGCCTCTGATTCCCCGCCTCTGATTCCCCACCTCTGTCTCTATGCCTCTCTTTAGCCTCCGCTCTTTCCCCTCCACTCTTTACGTGCCTCTCTTCCCCTCCCTCAATTTCAACAACTCTGTTTGATCTGTTCTGTGTACCTCATTTTCAACACACAAGTTCCAACCACTATGTTTTATCCATCTCTTTCCCCGCCTCTATTTATCCGCCTATGTTTACCCGCCTCTGTTTACCCGCGTGTTTCACCGCCTCTGATTCCCCACCTCAGATTCCCCGCCTCAGATTCCCTGCCTCTGATTCCCCGCCTCTGATTCCCCGCCTCTGATTCCCCGCCTCAGATTCGCCGGCTCTGATTCCCTGCCTCTGATTCCCTGCCTCTGATTCCCCGCCTCTGATTCCCTGCCTCTGATTCCCCGCCTCTGATTCCCTGCCTCAGATTCACCGGCTCTGATTCCCTGCCTCAGATTCCCTGCCTCAGATTCCATGCCTCTGATTCCCCGAATCTGATTCCCCGCCTCAGATTCCCTGTCTCAGATTCCTTGCCTCTGATTCCCTGCCTCTGGTTCACCGCCTCTGATTCCCAGCCTCTGATTCCCCTCCTCTGATTCCCCGCCTCTGATATCCCGCCTCTGATTCCCCACCTCCCTTTCCGCGCAACTTTCCCGGCCTCCATTTCCCCACATCTCTTTCCCCGCCTCTGATTCCACGCCTCTGATACCCCGCCTCTGATTCCACGCCTCTGATTCCACACCTCTGATTCCCCGCCTCTGATTGCCTGCAACTGATTGCCCGCCTCTGATTCCCCGCCTCTGATTCCTGACCTCTGTCTCTATGCCTCTCTTTCGCCTCCGCTCTTTCCCCTCCACTCTTTACGCGCCTTTCTTTCCCTCCCTCAATTTCAACAACTCTGTTTGATATGTTCTGTGTACCTCATTTTCAACACACAAGTCCCAACCACTATGTTTCACCCATCTCCTTCCCCGCCTCTATTTATCAACCTATGTTTACCCGCCTCTGATTCCGCACCTCTGATTCCCCGCCTCTGATTCCCCGCCTCTGATTCCCCCCCTCTGATTCCCCGCCTCTGATTCCCCGCCTCATATTCCCTTCCTCAGATTCCCTTCATCTGATTCCCTTCATCTGATTCACTTCATCTGATTCCCTTCATCTGATTCCCTTCATCTGATTCGCTGCCTCTTATTCCCCGCCTCTGATTCCCCGCCTCTGATTCCCCGCCTCAGATTCCCTGCCTCAGATTCCCTGCCTCAGATTCCCTGCCTCTGATTCCCTGCCTCTGATACCCCGCATCAGATACCCCACCTCTGATTCGCCGCCTCTGATTCGCCGCCTCTGATTCCCCGCCTCTGATTCCCCGCCTCTGATTCCACGCCTCAGATTCCCCGTCTCTGATTCCCTGCCTCAGATTCCCTGCCTCAGATTCCCTGCCTCAGATTCCCTTCATCTGATTCCCTTCATCTGATTCCCTGCCTCTTTTTCCCCGCCTCTGATTCCCCGCCTCTGATTCCCCGCCTCTGATTCCCCGCCTCTGATTCCCCGCCTCTGATTCCCTTCATCTGATTCCCTTCATCTGATTCCCTGCCTCTTATTCCCCGCCTCTGATTCCCCGCCTCTGATTCCCCGCCTCAGATTCCCCGCCTCAGATTCACCGCATCAGATTCCCTGCCTCAGATTCCCTGCCTCAGATTCCCTTCATATGATTCCCTTCATCTGATTCCCTGCCTCTTATTCCCTGCCTCTTATTCCCTGCCTCTTATTCCCCGCCTCTGATTCCCCGCCTCTAATTCCCCGCCTCTGATTCCCCGCCTCTGATTCCCCACCTCTGATTCCCCACCTCAGATTCCCTGCTTCAGAATCCCTGCCTCAGATTCCCCGCCTCAGATTCCCTGCCTCAGAATCCCTGCCTCAGATTTTCTGCCTCTGATTCCCCGCCTCTGATTCCCCGCCTCAGATTCTCCGCCTCAGATTCCCCGCCTCAGATTCCCCGCCTCAGATTCCCCGCCTCTGATTCCCCGCCTCAGATTCCCCGCCTCAGATTCCCTGCCTCAGATTCCCTTCATATGATTCCCTTCATCTGATTCCCTGCCTCTTATTCCCTGCCTCTTATTCCCCGCCTCTGATACACCGCCTCTAATTCCCCGCCTCTGATTCCCCGCCTCTGATTCCCCACCTCTGATTCCCCACCTCAGATTCCCTGCTTCAGAATCCCTGCCTCAGATTCCCCGCCTCAGATTCCCTGCCTCAGATTCCCTGCCTCAGATTCCCCGGCTCTGATTCCCTGCCTCAGATACCCTGCCTCAGATTCCCTGCCTCAGATTCCCTTCATCTAATTCCCTTCATCTGATTCCCTGCCTCTTATTCCCCGCCTCTGATTCCCCACCTCTGATTCCCCGCCTCTGATTCCCCGCCTCTGATTCCCCGCCTCTGATTCCCCGCCTCTGATTCCCTTCATCTGATTCCCTTCTTCTGATTCCCTGCCTCTTATGCCCCGCCTCTGATTCCCCGCCTCTGATTCCCCGCCTCTGATTCCCCGCCTCTGATTCCCCGCCTCTGATTCCCCGCCTCGGATTCCCTGCCTCTGATTCCCCGCCTCAGAATCCCTGCCTTAGATTCCCTGCCTCAGATTCCCTTCCTCTGATTCCCCGCATCTGATTCTCCGCCTCTGATTCCCCGCATCAGATTCCACACTTCAGATTCCCCGCCTTAGATTCCCTGCCTCAGATTCCCTGCCTCAGATTCCATTCATCTGATTCCCTTCATCTGATTCCCTGCCTCTTATTCCCCGCCTCTGATTCCCCGCCTGTGATTCCCAGCCTCTGATTCCCCGCCTCTGATTCCCCGCCTCAGATTCCCTGCCTCAGATTCCCTTCCTCAGAATCCCCGCCTCAGATTCACTGCCTCAGATTCCCTGCCTCAGATTCCCTGCCTCAGATTCCCTTCATCTGATTCCCTTCATCTGTTTCCCTGCATCTGATTCCCAGCCTCTGATTCCCCGCCTCTGATTTCCCGCCTCTGATTCCCAACCTCTGATTCCCCGCCTCAGTTTCCCTGCCTCAGATTCCCTGCCTCAGATTCCCTGCCTCTGATTCCCCGCCTCTGATTCCCTGCCTGTGCTTCCCCGCCTCTGATTCCCCGCATCTAATTCCCCGCCTCTGATTCCCCACCTCAGATTCCCCGCCTCAAATTCCCCGCCTCAGATTCCCTCCCTCAGATTCCCTGCCTCAGATTCCCCGCCTCTGATGCCCCGCCTCAGATTACCCGCCTCAGATTCCCCGCCTCAAATTCCCCGCCTCAGATTCCCTGCCTCTGATTCCCCACCTCTGATTCCCCGCCTCAGATTCCCCGCCTCAGACTCCCCGCCTCAGATTCCCAGCCTCAGCTTCCCTGCCTCAGATTCCCTTCATCTGATTCCCTTCATCTGATTCCCTGCCTCTTATTCCCAGCCTCTGATTCCACGCCTCTGATTCCCCGCCTCTGATTCCCCGCCTCTGATTCCCTGCCTCAGATTCCCCGGCTCTGATTACCTGCCTCAGATTCCCTTCATCTGATTTCCTTCATCTGATTCCCGCCTCTTATTCCCCGCCTCACATTCCCCGCCTCAGATACCCCGCCTCAGATTCCCCGCCTCAGATTCCCCGCCTCAGGTCCCATGCCTCAGATTCCCTGCCTCAGATTCCCTGCCTCAGATTCCCTTCATCTGATTCCCTTCATCTGGTTCCCTGCCTCTGATTCCCCGCCTCTGATTCCCGGCCTCTGATTCCCTGCCTCTGATTCCCCACCTCTGATTCCTCGGCTCTGATTCCCCGCCTCTGATTCCCCGCCTCTGATTCCCCGCCTCAGATTCCCCGGCTCTGATTCCCTGCCTCAGATTCCCTGCCTCAGATTCCCCGCCTCTGATTCCCCGCCTCTGGTTCCCCGCCTCTGATTCCCCGCCTCTGATTCCCCGCCTCTGATTTCCCGCCTCTGATTCCCCGCCTCTGATTCCCCGCCTCTTATATCCCGCCTCTGATTCCCCGCCTCCCTTTCCGCGCAACTTTTCCGGTCTCCGTTTCCCCACATCTCTTTCCCCGCATCTGATTCCACGCCTCTGATTCCACGCCTCTGATTCCCCACCTCTGATTCACCGCCTCTGATTCCCTGCAACTGATTGCCCGCCTCTGATTCCCCGCCTCTGATTCCCCACCTCTGTCTCTATGCCTCTCTTTAGCCTCCGCTCTTTCCCCTCCACTCTTTACGTGCCTCTCTTCCCCTCCCTCAATTTCAACAACTCTGTTTGATCTGTTCTGTGTACCTCATTTTCAACACACAAGTTCCAACCACTATGTTTTATCCATCTCTTTCCCCGCCTCTATTTATCCGCCTATGTTTACCCGCCTCTGTTTACCCGCGTGTTTCACCGCCTCTGATTCCCCACCTCAGATTCCCCGCCTCAGATTCCCTGCCTCTGATTCCCCGCCTCTGATTCCCCGCCTCTGATTCCCCGCCTCAGATTCGCCGGCTCTGATTCCCTGCCTCTGATTCCCTGCCTCTGATTCCCCGCCTCTGATTCCCTGCCTCTGATTCCCCGCCTCTGATTCCCTGCCTCAGATTCACCGGCTCTGATTCCCTGCCTCAGATTCCCTGCCTCAGATTCCATGCCTCTGATTCCCCGAATCTGATTCCCCGCCTCAGATTCCCTGTCTCAGATTCCTTGCCTCTGATTCCCTGCCTCTGGTTCACCGCCTCTGATTCCCAGCCTCTGATTCCCCTCCTCTGATTCCCCGCCTCTGATATCCCGCCTCTGATTCCCCACCTCCCTTTCCGCGCAACTTTCCCGGCCTCCATTTCCCCACATCTCTTTCCCCGCCTCTGATTCCACGCCTCTGATACCCCGCCTCTGATTCCACGCCTCTGATTCCACACCTCTGATTCCCCGCCTCTGATTGCCTGCAACTGATTGCCCGCCTCTGATTCCCCGCCTCTGATTCCTGACCTCTGTCTCTATGCCTCTCTTTCGCCTCCGCTCTTTCCCCTCCACTCTTTACGCGCCTTTCTTTCCCTCCCTCAATTTCAACAACTCTGTTTGATATGTTCTGTGTACCTCATTTTCAACACACAAGTCCCAACCACTATGTTTCACCCATCTCCTTCCCCGCCTCTATTTATCAACCTATGTTTACCCGCCTCTGATTCCGCACCTCTGATTCCCCGCCTCTGATTCCCCGCCTCTGATTCCCCGCCTCTGATTCCCCGCCTCATATTCCCTTCCTCAGATTCCCTTCATCTGATTCCCTTCATCTGATTCCCTTCATCTGATTCCCTTCATCTGATTCCCTTCATCTGATTCCCTTCATCTGATTCGCTGCCTCTTATTCCCCGCCTCTGATTCCCCGCCTCTGATTCCCCGCCTCAGATTCCCTGCCTCAGATTCCCTGCCTCAGATTCCCTGCCTCTGATTCCCTGCCTCTGATACCCCGCATCAGATACCCCACCTCTGATTCCCTGCCTCAGATTCCCTGCCTAAGATTCCCTGCCTCAGATTCCCTTCATCTGATTCCACGCCTCAGATTCCCCGCCTCTGATTCCCCGCCTCTGATTCCACGCCTCAGATTCCCTGCCTCTGATTCCCTGCCTCTGATACCCCGCATCAGATACCCCACCTCTGATTCGCCGCCTCTGATTCGCCGCCTCTGATTCCCCGCCTCTGATTCCCCGCCTCTGATTCCACGCCTCAGATTCCCCGCCTCTGATTCCCCGCCTCAGATTCGCCGGCTCTGATTCCCTGCCTCTGATTCCCTGCCTCTGATTCCCCGCCTCTGATTCCCTGCCTCTGATTCCCCGCCTCTGATTCCCTGCCTCAGATTCACCGGCTCTGATTCCCTGCCTCAGATTCCCTGCCTCAGATTCCATGCCTCTGATTCCCCGAATCTGATTCCCCGCCTCAAATTCCCTGTCTCAGATTCCTTGCCTCTGATTCCCTGCCTCTGGTTCACCGCCTCTGATTCCCAGCCTCTGATTCCCCTCCTCTGATTCCCCGCCTCTGATATCCCGCCTCTGATTCCCCACCTCCCTTTCCGCGCAACTTTCCCGGCCTCCATTTCCCCACATCTCTTTCCCCGCCTCTGATTCCACGCCTCTGATACCCCGCCTCTGATTCCACGCCTCTGATTCCACACCTCTGATTCCCCGCCTCTGATTGCCTGCAACTGATTGCCCGCCTCTGATTCCCCGCCTCTGATTCCTGACCTCTGTCTCTATGCCTCTCTTTCGCCTCCGCTCTTTCCCCTCCACTCTTTACGCGCCTTTCTTTCCCTCCCTCAATTTCAACAACTCTGTTTGATATGTTCTGTGTACCTCATTTTCAACACACAAGTCCCAACCACTATGTTTCACCCATCTCCTTCCCCGCCTCTATTTATCAACCTATGTTTACCCGCCTCTGATTCCGCACCTCTGATTCCCCGCCTCTGATTCCCCGCCTCTGATTCCCCGCCTCTGATTCCCCGCCTCTGATTCCCCGCCTCATATTCCCTTCCTCAGATTCCCTTCATCTGATTCCCTTCATCTGATTCCCTTCATCTGATTCCCTTCATCTGATTCCCTTCATCTGATTCGCTGCCTCTTATTCCCCGCCTCTGATTCCCCGCCTCTGATTCCCCGCCTCAGATTCCCTGCCTCAGATTCCCTGCCTCAGATTCCCTGCCTCTGATTCCCTGCCTCTGATACCCCGCATCAGATACCCCACCTCTGATTCGCCGCCTCTGATTCGCCGCCTCTGATTCCCCGCCTCTGATTCCCCGCCTCTGATTCCACGCCTCTGATTCCCCGTCTCTGATTCCCTGCCTCAGATTCCCTGCCTCAGATTCCCTGCCTCAGATTCCCTTCATCTGATTCCCTTCATCTGATTCCCTGCCTCTTTTTCCCCGCCTCTGATTCCCCGCCTCTGATTCCCCGCCTCTGATTCCCCGCCTCTGATTCCCCGCCTCTGATTCCCTTCATCTGATTCCCTTCATCTGATTCCCTGCCTCTTATTCCCCGCCTCTGATTCCCCGCCTCTGATTCCCCGCCTCAGATTCCCCGCCTCAGATTCACCGCATCAGATTCCCTGCCTCAGATTCCCTGCCTCAGATTCCCTTCATATGATTCCCTTCATCTGATTCCCTGCCTCTTATTCCCTGCCTCTTATTCCCCGCCTCTGATTCCCCACCTCTGATTCCCCACCTCAGATTCCCTGCTTCAGAATCCCTGCCTCAGATTCCCCGCCTCAGATTCCCTGCCTCAGAATCCCTGCCTCAGATTCCCTGCCTCTGATTCCCCGCCTCTGATTCCCCGCCTCAGATTCTCCGCCTCAGATTCCCCGCCTCAGATTCCCCGCCTCTGATTCCCCGCCTCTGATTCCCCGCCTCAGATTCCCCGCCTCAGATTCACCGCATCAGATTCCCTGCCTCAGATTCCCTGCCTCAGATTCCCTTCATATGATTCCCTTCATCTGATTCCCTGCCTCTTATTCCCTGCCTCTTATTCCCCGCCTCTGATTCCCCGCCTCTAATTCCCCGCCTCTGATTCCCCGCCTCTGATTCCCCACCTCTGATTCCCCACCTCAGATTCCCTGCTTCAGAATCCCTGCCTCAGATTCCCCGCCTCAGATTCCCTGCCTCAGATTCCCTGCCTCTGATTCCCCGCCTCTGATTCCCAGCCTCTGATTCCACGCCTCAGATTCCCCGTCTCTGATTCCCTGCCTCAGATTCCCCGCCTCTGATTCCCCGCCTCAGATTCGCCGGCTCTGATTCCCTGCCTCTGATTCCCTGCCTCTGATTCCCCGCCTCTGATTCCCCGCCTCTGATTCCCCGCCTCTGATTCCCTGCCTCAGATTCACCGGCTCTGATTCCCTGCCTCAGATTCCCTGCCTCAGATTCCATGCCTCTGATTCCCCGAATCTGATTCCCCGCCTCAGATTCCCTGTCTCAGATTCCTTGCCTCTGATTCCCTGCCTCTGGTTCACCGCCTCTGATTCCCAGCCTCTGATTCCCCTCCTCTGATTCCCCGCCTCTGATATCCCGCCTCTGATTCCCCACCTCCCTTTCCGCGCAACTTTCCCGGCCTCCATTTCCCCACATCTCTTTCCCCGCCTCTGATTCCACGCCTCTGATACCCCGCCTCTGATTCCACGCCTCTGATTCCACACCTCTGATTCCCCGCCTCTGATTGCCTGCAACTGATTGCCCGCCTCTGATTCCCCGCCTCTGATTCCTGACCTCTGTCTCTATGCCTCTCTTTCGCCTCCGCTCTTTCCCCTCCACTCTTTACGCGCCTTTCTTTCCCTCCCTCAATTTCAACAACTCTGTTTGATATGTTCTGTGTACCTCATTTTCAACACACAAGTCCCAACCACTATGTTTCACCCATCTCCTTCCCCGCCTCTATTTATCAACCTATGTTTACCCGCCTCTGATTCCGCACCTCTGATTCCCCGCCTCTGATTCCCCGCCTCTGATTCCCCGCCTCTGATTCCCCGCCTCTGATTCCCCGCCTCATATTCCCTTCCTCAGATTCCCTTCATCTGATTCCCTTCATCTGATTCCCTTCATCTGATTCCCTTCATCTGATTCCCTTCATCTGATTCGCTGCCTCTTATTCCCCGCCTCTGATTCCCCGCCTCTGATTCCCCGCATCAGATACCCCACCTCTGATTCGCCGCCTCTGATTCGCCGCCTCTGATTCGCCGCCTCTGATTCCCCGCCTCTGATTCCACGCCTCAAATTCCCCGTCTCTGATTCCCTGCCTCAGATTCCCTGCCTCAGATTCCCTGCCTCAGATTCCCTTCATCTGATTCCCTTCATCTGATTCCCTGCCTCTTTTTCCCCGCCTCTGATTCCCCGCCTCTGATTCCCCGCCTCTGATTCCCCGCCTCTGATTCCCCGCCTCTGATTCCCTTCATCTGATTTCCTTCATCTGATTCCCTGCCTCTTATTCCCCGCCTCTGATTCCCCGCCTCTGATTCCCCGCCTCAGATTCCCCGCCTCAGATTCACCGCATCAGATTCCCTGCCTCAGATTCCCTGCCTCAGATTCCCTTCATATGATTCCCTTCATCTGATTCCCTGCCTCTTATTCCCTGCCTCTTATTCCCCGCCTCTGATTCCCCACCTCTGATTCCCCACCTCAGATTCACCGCATCAGATTCCCTGCCTCAGATTCCCTGCCTCAGATTCCCTTCATATGATTCCCTTCATCTGATTCCCCGCCTCTAATTCCCCGCCTCTGATTCCCCGCCTCTGATTCCCCACCTCTGATTCCCCACCTCAGATTCCCTGCTTCAGAATCCCTGCCTCAGATTCCCCGCCTCAGATTCCTTGCCTCAGAATCCCTGCCTCAGATTCCCTGCCTCTGATTCCCTGCCTCTGATTCCCCGCCTCAGATTCCCCGCCTCTGATTCCCCGCCTCTGATTCCCCGCCTCAGATTCCCCGCCTCCGATTCACCGCATCAGATTCCCTGCCTCAGATTCCCTGCCTCAGATTCCCTTCATATGATTCCCTTCATCTGATTCCCTGCCTCTTATTCCCTGCCTCTTATTCCCCGCCTCTGATTCCCCGCCTCTAATTCCCCGCCTCTGATTCCCCGCCTCTGATTCCCCACCTCTGATTCCCCACCTCAGATTCCCTGCTTCAGTATCCCTGCCTCAGATTCCCCGCCTCAGATTCCCTGCCTCAGATTCCCTGCCTCAGATTCCCTGCCTCAGATTCCCTTCATATGATTCCCTTCATCTGATTCCCTGCCTCTTATTCCCTGCCTCTTATTCCCCGCCTCTGATTCCCCACCTCTGATTCCCCGCCTCAGATTCACCGCATCAGATTCCCTGCCTCAGATTCCCTGCCTCAGATTCCCTTCATATGATTCCCTTCATCTGATTCCCCGCCTCTAATTCCCCGCCTCTGATTCCCTGCTTCAGAATCCCTGCCTCAGATTCCCCGCCTCAGATTCCCTGCCTCAGAATCCCTGCCTCAGATTCCCTGCCTCTGATTCCCCGCCTCTGATTCCCCGCCTCAGATTCTCCGCCTCAGATTCCCCGCCTCAGATTCCCCGCCTCTGATTCCCCGCCTCTGATTCCCCGCCTCAGATTCCCCGCCTCCGATTCACCGCATCAGATTCCCTGCCTCAGATTCCCTGCCTCAGATTCCCTTCATATGATTCCATTCATCTGATTCCCTGCCTCTTATTCCCTGCCTCTTATTCCCCGCCTCTGATTCCCCGCCTCTAATTCCCCGCCTCTGATTCCCCGCCTCTGATTCCCCACCTCTGATTCCCCACCTCAGATTCCCTGCTTCAGAATCCCTGCCTCAGATTCCCCGCCTCAGATTCCCTGCCTCAGATTCCCTGCCTCTCATTCCCCGCCTCTGATTCCCCGCCTCTGATTCCCCGCCTCTGATTCCCTGCCTCAGATTCCCCGGCTCTGATTACCTGCCTCAGATTCCCTTCATCTGATTCCCTTCATCTGATTCTCGCCTCTTATTCCCCGCCTCAGATTCCCCGCCTCAGATACCCCGCCTCAGATTCCCCGCCTCAGATTCCCCGCCTCAGGTTCCATGCCTCAGATTCCCTGCCTCAGATTCCCTGCCTCAGATTCCCTTCATCTGATTCCCTTCATCTGATTCCCTGCCTCTGATTCCCCGCCTCTGATTCCCGGCCTCTGATTCCCTGCCTCTGATTCCCCACCTCTGATTCCCCGGCTCTGATTCCCCGCCTCTGATTCCCCGCCTCTGATTCCCCGCCTCAGATTCCCCGGCTCTGATTCCCTGCCTCAGATTCCCTGCCTCAGATTCCCCGCCTCTGATTCCCCGCCTCTGGTTCCCCGCCTCTGATTCCCCGCCTCTGATTTCCCGCCTCTGATTCCCCGCCTCTGATTCCCCGCCTCTTATATCCCGCCTCTGATTCCCCGCCTCCCTTTCCGCGCAACTTTTCCGGTCTCCGTTTCCCCACATCTCTTTCCACGCATCTGATTCCACGCCTCTGATTCCACGCCTCTGATTCCCCACCTCTCATTCACCGCCTCTGATTCACTGCAACTGATTGCCCGCCTCTGATTCCCCGCCTCTGATTCCCCACCTCTGTCTCTATGCCTCTCTCTAGCCTCCGCTCTTTCCCCTCCACTCTTTACGTGCCTCTCTTCCCCTCCCTCAATTTCAACAACTCTGTTTGATCTGTTCTGTGTACCTCATTTTCAACACACAAGTTCCAACCACTAAGTTTTACCCATCTCTTTCCCCGCCTCTATTTATCCGCCTATGTTTACCCGCCTCTGTTTACCCGCCTGTTTCACCGCCTCTGATTCCCCACCTCAGATTCCCCGCCTCAGATTCCCTGCCTCTGATTCCCCGCCTCTGATTCCCCGCCTCTGATTCCCCGCCTCAGATTCGCCGGCTCTGATTCCCTGCCTCTGATTCCCTGCCTCTGATTCCCCGCCTCTGATTCCCCGCCTCTGATTCACCGCCTCTGATTCCCTGCCTCAGATTCACCGGCTCTGATTCCCTGCCTCAGATTCCCTGCCTCAGATTCCATGCCTCTGATTCCCCGAATCTGATTCCCCGCCTCAGATTCCCTGTCTCAGATTCCCCGCCTCTGATTCCCTGCCTCTGGTTCACAGCCTCTGATTCCCCGCCTCTGATTCCCAGCCTCTGATTCCCCTCCTCTGATTCCACGCCTCTGATATCCCGCCTCTGATTCCCCACCTCCCTTTCCGCGCAACTTTCCCGGCCTCCATTTCCCCACATCTCTTTCCCCGCCTCTGATTCCACGCCTCTGATACCCCGCCTCTGATTCCACGCCTCTGATTCCCCACCTCTGATTCCCCGCCTCTGATTGCCTGCAACTGATTGCCCGCCTCTGATTCCCCGCCTCTGATTCCTGACCTCTGTCTCTATGCCTCTCTTTCGCCTCCGCTCTTTCCCCTCCACTCTTTACGCGCCTTTCTTTCCCTCCCTCAATTTCAACAACTCTGTTTGATATGTTCTGTGTACCTCATTTTCAACACACAAGTCCCAACCACTATGTTTCACCCATCTCCTTCCCCGCCTCTATTTATCAACCTATGTTTACCCGCCTCTGATTCCGCACCTCTGATTCCCCGCCTCTGATTCCCCGCCTCTGATTCCCCGCCTCTGATTCCCCGCCTCTGATTCCCCGCCTCATATTCCCTTCCTCAGTTTCCCTGCCTTAGATTCCATGCCTCTGATTCCCCGCATCAGATTCCCTGCCTCAGATTCCCCGCCTCTGATTCCCCGCCTCTGATTCCACGCCTCTGATTCCCCGCCTCAGATTCCCCGCCTCAGATTCCCTGCCTCAGATTCCCTGCCTCAGATTCCCTGCCTCAGATTCCCTGCCTCAGATTCCCTTCATCTAATTCCCTTCATCTGATTCCCTTCATCTGATTCCCTTCATCTGATTCCCTTCATCTGATTCGCTGCCTCTTATTCCCCGCCTCTGATTCCCCGCCTCTGATTCCCCGCCTCTAATTCCCCGCCTCTGATTCCCCGCCTCAGATTCCCTGCCTCAGATTCCCTGCCTCAGATTCCCTGCCTCTGATTCCCTGCCTCTGATACCCCGCATCAGATACCCCACCTCTGATTCGCCGCCTCTGATTCGCCGCCTCTGATTCCCCGCCTCTGATTCCCCGCCTCTGATTCCACGCCTCAGATTCCCCGTCTCTGATTCCCTGCCTCAGATTCCCTGCCTCAGATTCCCTGCCTCAGATTCCCTTCATCTGATTCCCTTCATCTGATTCCCTGCCTCTTATACCCCGCCTCTGATTCCCCGCCTCTGATTCCCCGCCTCTGATTCCCCGCCTCTGATTCCCTTCATCTGATTCCCTTCATCTGATTCCCTGCCTCTTATTCCCCGCCTCTGATTCCCCGCCTCTGATTCCCCGCCTCAGATTCCCCGCCTCAGATTCACCGCATCAGATTCCCTGCCTCAGATTCCCTGCCTCAGATTCCCTGCATATGATTCTCTTAGTCTGATTCCCTGCCTCTTATTCCCTGCCTCTTATTCCCCGCCTCTGATTCCCCGCCTCTAATTCCCCGCCTCTGATTCCCCACCTCTGATTCCCCACCTCTGATTCCCCACCTCAGATTCCCTGCTTCAGAATCCCTACCTCAGATTCCCCGCCTCAGATTCCCTGCCTCAGAATCCCTGCCTCAGATTCCCTGCCTCTGATTCCCCGCCTCTGATTCCCCGCCTCATTTTCTCCGCCTCAGATTACCCGCCTCAGATTCCCCGCCTCAGATTCCCTGCCTCTGATTCCCTGCCTCAGATTCCCCGGCTCTGATTACCTGCCTCAGATTCCCTTCATCTGATTCCCTTCATCTGATTCCCGCTTCTTATTCCCCGCCTCAGATTCCCCGCCTCAGATACCCCGCCTCAGATACCCCGCCTCAGATTCCCTGCCTCAGGTTCCATGCCTCAGATTCCCTGCCTCAGATTCCCTGCCTCAGATTCCCTGCCTCTGATTCCCCACCTCTGATTCACCGCCTCTGATTCCCCGCCTCTGATTCCCCGCCTCTGATTCCCCGCCTCTGATTCCCCGCCTCTGATTCCCCTCCTCAGATTCCCCGGCTCTGATTCCCTGCCTCAGATTCCCTGCCTCAGATTCCCTGCCTCTGATTCCCCGCATCTAATACCCCACCTCTGATTCCCCGCCTCTGATTCCCTGCCTCTGATTCCCCGCCTCTGATTCACCGCCTCTGATTCCCCGCCTCAGATTCCCCGGCTCTGATTCCCTGCCTCAGATACCCTGCCTCAGATTCCCTGCCTCAGATTCCCTTCATCTTATTCCCTTCATCTGATTCCCTGCCTCTTATTCCCCGCCTCTGATTCCCCACCTCTGATTCCCCGCCTCTGATTCCCCGCCTCTGATTCCCCGCCTCTGATTCCCTTCATCTGATTCCCTTCTTCTGATTCCCTGCCTCTTATGCCCCGCCTCTGATTCCCCGCCTCTGATTCCCCGCCTCTGATTCCCCGCCTCTGATTCCCCGCCTCGGATTCCCTGCCTCTGTTTCCCCGCCTCAGAATCCCTGCCTTAGATTCCCTGCCTCAGATTCCCTTCCTCTGATTCCCCGCATCTGATTCTCCGCCTCTGATTCCCCGCATCAGATTCCACACATCATATTCCCCGCCTTAGATTCCCTGCCTCAGATTCCCTTCCTCAGATTCCATTCATATGATTCCCTTCATCTGATTCCCTGCCTCTTATTCCCCGTCTCTGATTCCCCGCCTGTGATTCCCAGCCTCTGATTCCCCGCCTCTGATTCCCCGCCTCTGATTCCCCGCCTCTGATTCCCCGCCTCAGATTCCCTGCCTCAGATTCCCTGCCTCTGATTCCCTGCCTCTCATACCCCGCATCAGATACCCCACCTCTGATTCGCCGCCTCTGATTCGCCGCCTCTGATTCCCCGCCTCTGATTCCCCGCCTCAGATTCCACGCCTCAGATTCCCCGTCTCTGATTCCCTGCCTCAGATTCCCTGCCTCAGATTTCCTGCCTCAGATTCCCTTCATCTGATTCCCTTCATCTGATTCCCTGCCTCTTATACCCCGCCTCTGATTCCCCGCCTCTGATTCCCCGCCTCTGATTCCCCGCCTCTGATTCCCCGCCTCTGATTCCCTTCATCTGATTCCCTTCATCTGATTCCCTGCCTCTTATTCCCCGCCTCTGATTCCCCGCCTCTGATTCCCCGCCTCAGATTCCCCGCCTCAGATTCACCGCCTCAGATTCCCTGCCTCAGATTCCCTGCCTCAGATTCCCTTCATATGATTCTCTTCATCTGATTCCCTGCCTCTTATTCCCTGCCTCTTATTCCCCGCCTCTGATTCCCCACCTCTAATTCCCTGCCTCTGATTCCCCGCCTCTGATTCCCCACCTCCGATTCCCCACCTCAGATTCCCTGCTTCAGAATCCCTGCCTCAGATTCCCCGCCTCAGATTCCCTGCCTCAGAATCCCTGCCTCAGATTCCCTGCCTCTGATTCCCCGCCTCTGATTCCCCGCCTCAGATTCTCCGCCTCAGATTCCCCGCCTCAGAATCCCCGCCTCAGATTCCCTGCCTCTGATTCCCTGCCTCAGATTCCCCGGCTCTGATTACCTGCCTCAGATTCCCTTCATCTGATTCCCTTCATCTGATTCCCGCCTCTTATTCCCCGCCTCAGATTCCCCGCCTCAGATACCCCGCCTCAGATTCCCCGCCTCAGATTCCCTGCTTCAGAATCCCTGCCTCAGATTCCCCGCCTCTAATTCCCCGCCTCTGATTCCCCGCCTCAGATACCCCGCCTCAGATTCCCCACCTCAGATTCCCTGCTTCAGAATCCCTGCCTCAGATTCCCCGCCTCAGATTCCCTGCCTCAGAATCCCTGCCTCAGATTCCCCGCCTCTGATTCCCCGCCTCTGATTCCCCGCCTCTGATTCCCCTCCTCAGATTCCCCGGCTCTGATTCCCTGCCTCAGATTCCCTGCCTCAGATTCCCTGCCTCTGATTCCCCGCATCTAATACCCCACCTCTGATTCCCCGCCTCTGATTCCCTGCCTCTGATTCCCCGCCTCTGATTCACCGCCTCTGATTCCCCGCCTCAGATTCCCCGGCTCTGATTCCCTGCCTCAGATACCCTGCCTCAGATTCCCTGCCTCAGATTCCCTTCATCTTATTCCCTTCATCTGATTCCCTGCCTCTTATTCCCCGCCTCTGATTCCCCACCTCTGATTCCCCGCCTCTGATTCCCCGCCTCTGATTCCCCGCCTCTGATTCCCTTCATCTGATTCCCTTCTTCTGATTCCCTGCCTCTTATGCCCCGCCTCTGATTCCCCGCCTCTGATTCCCCGCCTCTGATTCCCCGCCTCTGATTCCCCGCCTCGGATTCCCTGCCTCTGTTTCCCCGCCTCAGAATCCCTGCCTTAGATTCCCTGCCTCAGATTCCCTTCCTCTGATTCCCCGCATCTGATTCTCCGCCTCTGATTCCCCGCATCAGATTCCACACATCATATTCCCCGCCTTAGATTCCCTGCCTCAGATTCCCTTCCTCAGATTCCATTCATCTGATTCCCTTCATCTGATTCCCTGCCTCTTATTCCCCGTCTCTGATTCCCCGCCTGTGATTCCCAGCCTCTGATTCCCCGCCTCTGATTCCCCGCCTCTGATTCCCCGCCTCAGATTCCCTGCCTCAGATTCCCTGCCTCAGATTCCCTGCCTCTGATTCCATGCCTCTCATACCCCGCATCAGATACCCCACCTCTGATTCGCCGCCTCTGATTCGCCGCCTCTGATTCCCCGCCTCTGATTCCCCGCCTCAGATTCCACGCCTCAGATTCCCCGTCTCTGATTCCCTGCCTCAGATTCCCTGCCTCAGATTTCCTGCCTCAGATTCCCTTCATCTGATTCCCTTCATCTGATTCCCTGCCTCTTATACCCCGCCTCTGATTCCCCGCCTCTGATTCCCCGCCTCTGATTCCCCGCCTCTGATTCCCCGCCTCTGATTCCCTTCATCTGATTCCCTTCATCTGATTCCCTGCCTCTTATTCCCCGCCTCTGATTCCCCGCCTCTGATTCCCCGCCTCAGATTCCCCGCCTCAGATTCACCGCCTCAGATTCCCTGCCTCAGATTCCCTGCCTCAGATTCCCTTCATATGATTCTCTTCATCTGATTCCCTGCCTCTTATTCCCTGCCTCTTATTCCCCGCCTCTGATTCCCCGCCTCTAATTCCCTGCCTCTGATTCCCCGCCTCTGATTCCCCACCTCCGATTCCCCACCTCAGATTCCCTGCTTCAGAATCCCTGCCTCAGATTCCCCGCCTCAGATTCCCTGCCTCAGAATCCCTGCCTCAGATTCCCTGCCTCTGATTCCCTGCCTCAGATTCCCCGGCTCTGATTACCTGCCTCAGATTCCCTTCATCTGATTCCCTTCATCTGATTCCCGCCTCTTATTCCCCGCCTCAGATTCCCCGCCTCAGATACCCCGCCTCAGATTCCCCGCCTCAGATTCCCTGCTTCAGAATCCCTGCCTCAGATTCCCCGCCTCTAATTCCCCGCCTCTGATTCCCCGCCTCAGATACCCCGCCTCAGATTCCCCACCTCAGATTCCCTGCTTCAGAATCCCTGCCTCAGATTCCCCGCCTCAGATTCCCTGCCTCAGAATCCCTGCCTCAGATTCCCTGCCTCTGATTCCCCGCCTCTGATTCCCCGCCTCAGATTCTCCGCCTCAGATTCCCCGCCTCAGATTCTCCGGCTCAGATTCCCCGCCTCAGATTCCCCGGCTCAGATTCCCTGCCTCAGATTCCCTTCATATGATTCCATTCATCTGATTCCCTGCCTCTTATTCCCTGCCTCTTATTCCCCGCCTCTGATTCCCCGCCTCTAATTCCCCGCCTCTGATTCCCCGCCTCTGATTCCCCACCTCTGATTCCCCACCTCAGATTCCCTGCTTCAGAATCCCTGCCTCTGATTCCCCGCCTCTGATTCCCCGCCTCAGATTCTCCGCCTCAGATTCCCCGCCTCAGAATCCCCGCCTCAGATTCCCTGCCTCTGATTCCCTGCCTCAGATTCCCCGGCTCTGATTACCTGCCTCAGATTCCCTTCATCTGATTCCCTTCATCTGATTCCCGCCTCTTATTCCCCGCCTCAGATTCCCCGCCTCAGATACCCCGCCTCAGATTCCCCGCCTCAGATTCCCTGCTTCAGAATCCCTGCCTCAGATTCCCCGCCTCTAATTCCCCGCCTCTGATTCCCCGCCTCAGATACCCCGCCTCAGATTCCCCACCTCAGATTCCCTGCTTCAGAATCCCTGCCTCAGATTCCCCGCCTCAGATTCCCTGCCTCAGAATCCCTGCCTCAGATTCCCTGCCTCTGATTCCCCGCCTCTGATTCCCCGCCTCAGATTCTCCGCCTCAGATTCCCCGCCTCAGATTCTCCGGCTCAGATTCCCCGCCTCAGATTCCCCGGCTCAGATTCCCTGCCTCAGATTCCCTTCATATGATTCCATTCATCTGATTCCCTGCCTCTTATTCCCTGCCTCTTATTCCCCGCCTCTGATTCCCCGCCTCTAATTCCCCGCCTCTGATTCCCCGCCTCTGATTCCCCACCTCTGATTCCCCACCTCAGATTCCCTGCTTCAGAATCCCTGCCTCAGATTCCCCGCCTCAGATTCCCTGCCTCAGATTCCCTGCCTCTCATTCCCCGCCTCTGATTCCCCGCCTCTGATTCCCCGCCTCTGATTCCCTGCCTCAGATTCCCCGGCTCTGATTACCTGCCTCAGATTCCCTTCATCTGATTCCCTTCATCTGATTCTCGCCTCTTATTCCCCGCCTCAGATTCCCCGCCTCAGATACCCCGCCTCAGATTCCCCGCCTCAGATTCCCCGCCTCAGGTTCCATGCCTCAGATTCCCTGCCTCAGATTCCCTGCCTCAGATTCCCTTCATCTGATTCCCTTCATCTGATTCCCTGCCTCTGATTCCCCGCCTCTGATTCCCGGCCTCTGATTCCCTGCCTCTGATTCCCCACCTCTGATTCCCCGGCTCTGATTCCCCGCCTCTGATTCCCCGCCTCTGATTCCCCGCCTCAGATTCCCCGGCTCTGATTCCCTGCCTCAGATTCCCTGCCTCAGATTCCCCGCCTCTGATTCCCCGCCTCTGGTTCCCCGCCTCTGATTCCCCGCCTCTGATTTCCCGCCTCTGATTCCCCGCCTCTGATTCCCCGCCTCTTATATCCCGCCTCTGATTCCCCGCCTCCCTTTCCGCGCAACTTTTCCGGTCTCCGTTTCCCCACATCTCTTTCCACGCATCTGATTCCACGCCTCTGATTCCACGCCTCTGATTCCCCACCTCTCATTCACCGCCTCTGATTCACTGCAACTGATTGCCCGCCTCTGATTCCCCGCCTCTGATTCCCCACCTCTGTCTCTATGCCTCTCTCTAGCCTCCGCTCTTTCCCCTCCACTCTTTACGTGCCTCTCTTCCCCTCCCTCAATTTCAACAACTCTGTTTGATCTGTTCTGTGTACCTCATTTTCAACACACAAGTTCCAACCACTAAGTTTTACCCATCTCTTTCCCCGCCTCTATTTATCCGCCTATGTTTACCCGCCTCTGTTTACCCGCCTGTTTCACCGCCTCTGATTCCCCACCTCAGATTCCCCGCCTCAGATTCCCTGCCTCTGATTCCCCGCCTCTGATTCCCCGCCTCTGATTCCCCGCCTCAGATTCGCCGGCTCTGATTCCCTGCCTCTGATTCCCTGCCTCTGATTCCCCGCCTCTGATTCCCCGCCTCTGATTCACCGCCTCTGATTCCCTGCCTCAGATTCACCGGCTCTGATTCCCTGCCTCAGATTCCCTGCCTCAGATTCCATGCCTCTGATTCCCCGAATCTGATTCCCCGCCTCAGATTCCCTGTCTCAGATTCCCCGCCTCTGATTCCCTGCCTCTGGTTCACAGCCTCTGATTCCCCGCCTCTGATTCCCAGCCTCTGATTCCCCTCCTCTGATTCCACGCCTCTGATATCCCGCCTCTGATTCCCCACCTCCCTTTCCGCGCAACTTTCCCGGCCTCCATTTCCCCACATCTCTTTCCCCGCCTCTGATTCCACGCCTCTGATACCCCGCCTCTGATTCCACGCCTCTGATTCCCCACCTCTGATTCCCCGCCTCTGATTGCCTGCAACTGATTGCCCGCCTCTGATTCCCCGCCTCTGATTCCTGACCTCTGTCTCTATGCCTCTCTTTCGCCTCCGCTCTTTCCCCTCCACTCTTTACGTGCCTTTCTTTCCCTCCCTCAATTTCAACAACTCTGTTTGATATGTTCTGTGTACCTCATTTTCAACACACAAGTCCCAACCACTATGTTTCACCCATCTCCTTCCCCGCCTCTATTTATCAACCTATGTTTACCCGCCTCTGATTCCGCACCTCTGATTCCCCGCCTCTGATTCCCCGCCTCTGATTCCCCGCCTCTGATTCCCCGCCTCTGATTCCCCGCCTCATATTCCCTTCCTCAGTTTCCCTGCCTTAGATTCCATGCCTCTGATTCCCCGCATCAGATTCCCTGCCTCAGATTCCCCGCCTCTGATTCCCCGCCTCTGATTCCACGCCTCTGATTCCCCGCCTCAGATTCCCCGCCTCAGATTCCCTGCCTCAGATTCCCTGCCTCAGATTCCCTGCCTCAGATTCCCTGCCTCAGATTCCCTTCATCTAATTCCCTTCATCTGATTCCCTTCATCTGATTCCCTTCATCTGATTCCCTTCATCTGATTCGCTGCCTCTTATTCCCCGCCTCTGATTCCCCGCCTCTGATTCCCCGCCTCTAATTCCCCGCCTCTGATTCCCCGCCTCAGATTCCCTGCCTCAGATTCCCTGCCTCAGATTCCCTGCCTCTGATTCCCTGCCTCTGATACCCCGCATCAGATACCCCACCTCTGATTCGCCGCCTCTGATTCGCCGCCTCTGATTCGCCGCCTCTGATTCCCCGCCTCTGATTCCACGCCTCAGATTCCCCGTCTCTGATTCCCTGCCTCAGATTCCCTGCCTCAGATTCCCTGCCTCAGATTCCCTTCATCTGATTCCCTTCATCTGATTCCCTGCCTCTTATACCCCGCCTCTGATTCCCCGCCTCTGATTCCCCGCCTCTGATTCCCCGCCTCTGATTCCCTTCATCTGATTCCCTTCATCTGATTCCCTGCCTCTTATTCCCCGCCTCTGATTCCCCGCCTCTGATTCCCCGCCTCAGATTCCCCGCCTCAGATTCACCGCATCAGATTCCCTGCCTCAGATTCCCTGCCTCAGATTCCCTGCATATGATTCTCTTAGTCTGATTCCCTGCCTCTTATTCCCTGCCTCTTATTCCCCGCCTCTGATTCCCCGCCTCTAATTCCCCGCCTCTGATTCCCCGCCTCTGATTCCCCACCTCTGATTCCCCACCTCAGATTCCCTGCTTCAGAATCCCTACCTCAGATTCCCCGCCTCAGATTCCCTGCCTCAGAATCCCTGCCTCAGATTCCCTGCCTCTGATTCCCCGCCTCTGATTCCCCGCCTCATTTTCTCCGCCTCAGATTACCCGCCTCAGATTCCCCGCCTCAGATTCCCCGCCTCTGATTCCCTGCCTCAGATTCCCCGGCTCTGATTACCTGCCTCAGATTCCCTTCATCTGATTCCCTTCATCTGATTCCCGCTTCTTATTCCCCGCCTCAGATTCCCCGCCTCAGATACCCCGCCTCAGATACCCCGCCTCAGATTCCCTGCCTCAGGTTCCATGCCTCAGATTCCCTGCCTCAGATTCCCTGCCTCAGATTCCCTGCCTCTGATTCCCCACCTCTGATTCACCGCCTCTGATTCCCCGCCTCTGATTCCCCGCCTCTGATTCCCCGCCTCTGATTCCCCGCCTCTGATTCCCCTCCTCAGATTCCCCGGCTCTGATTCCCTGCCTCAGATTCCCTGCCTCAGATTCCCTGCCTCTGATTCCCCGCATCTAATACCCCACCTCTGATTCCCCGCCTCTGATTCCCTGCCTCTGATTCCCCGCCTCTGATTCACCGCCTCTGATTCCCCGCCTCAGATTCCCCGGCTCTGATTCCCTGCCTCAGATACCCTGCCTCAGATTCCCTGCCTCAGATTCCCTTCATCTTATTCCCTTCATCTGATTCCCTGCCTCTTATTCCCCGCCTCTGATTCCCCACCTCTGATTCCCCGCCTCTGATTCCCCGCCTCTGATTCCCCGCCTCTGATTCCCTTCATCTGATTCCCTTCTTCTGATTCCCTGCCTCTTATGCCCCGCCTCTGATTCCCCGCCTCTGATTCCCCGCCTCTGATTCCCCGCCTCTGATTCCCCGCCTCGGATTCCCTGCCTCTGTTTCCCCGCCTCAGAATCCCTGCCTTAGATTCCCTGCCTCAGATTCCCTTCCTCTGATTCCCCGCATCTGATTCTCCGCCTCTGATTCCCCGCATCAGATTCCACACATCATATTCCCCGCCTTAGATTCCCTGCCTCAGATTCCCTTCCTCAGATTCCATTCATCTGATTCCCTTCATCTGATTCCCTGCCTCTTATTCCCCGTCTCTGATTCCCCGCCTGTGATTCCCAGCCTCTGATTCCCCGCCTCTGATTCCCCGCCTCTGATTCCCCGCCTCAGATTCCCTGCCTCAGATTCCCTGCCTCAGATTCCCTGCCTCTGATTCCCTGCCTCTCATACCCCGCATCAGATACCCCACCTCTGATTCGCCGCCTCTGATTCGCCGCCTCTGATTCCCCGCCTCTGATTCCCCGCCTCAGATTCCACGCCTCAGATTCCCCGTCTCTGATTCCCTGCCTCAGATTCCCTGCCTCAGATTTCCTGCCTCAGATTCCCTTCATCTGATTCCCTTCATCTGATTCCCTGCCTCTTATACCCCGCCTCTGATTCCCCGCCTCTGATTCCCCGCCTCTGATTCCCCGCCTCTGATTCCCCGCCTCTGATTCCCTTCATCTGATTCCCTTCATCTGATTCCCTGCCTCTTATTCCCCGCCTCTGATTCCCCGCCTCTGATTCCCCGCCTCAGATTCCCCGCCTCAGATTCACCGCCTCAGATTCCCTGCCTCAGATTCCCTGCCTCAGATTCCCTTCATATGATTCTCTTCATCTGATTCCCTGCCTCTTATTCCCTGCCTCTTATTCCCCGCCTCTGATTCCCCGCCTCTAATTCCCTGCCTCTGATTCCCCGCCTCTGATTCCCCACCTCCGATTCCCCACCTCAGATTCCCTGCTTCAGAATCCCTGCCTCAGATTCCCCGCCTCAGATTCCCTGCCTCAGAATCCCTGCCTCAGATTCCCTGCCTCTGATTCCCCGCCTCTGATTCCCCGCCTCAGATTCTCCGCCTCAGATTCCCCGCCTCAGAATCCCCGCCTCAGATTCCCTGCCTCTGATTCCCTGCCTCAGATTCCCCGGCTCTGATTACCTGCCTCAGATTCCCTTCATCTGATTCCCTTCATCTGATTCCCGCCTCTTATTCCCCGCCTCAGATTCCCCGCCTCAGATACCCCGCCTCAGATTCCCCGCCTCAGATTCCCTGCTTCAGAATCCCTGCCTCAGATTCCCCGCCTCTAATTCCCCGCCTCTGATTCCCCGCCTCAGATACCCCGCCTCAGATTCCCCACCTCAGATTCCCTGCTTCAGAATCCCTGCCTCAGATTCCCCGCCTCAGATTCCCTGCCTCAGAATCCCTGCCTCAGATTCCCCGCCTCTGATTCCCCGCCTCTGATTCCCCGCCTCTGATTCCCCTCCTCAGATTCCCCGGCTCTGATTCCCTGCCTCAGATTCCCTGCCTCAGATTCCCTGCCTCTGATTCCCCGCATCTAATACCCCACCTCTGATTCCCCGCCTCTGATTCCCTGCCTCTGATTCCCCGCCTCTGATTCACCGCCTCTGATTCCCCGCCTCAGATTCCCCGGCTCTGATTCCCTGCCTCAGATACCCTGCCTCAGATTCCCTGCCTCAGATTCCCTTCATCTTATTCCCTTCATCTGATTCCCTGCCTCTTATTCCCCGCCTCTGATTCCCCACCTCTGATTCCCCGCCTCTGATTCCCCGCCTCTGATTCCCCGCCTCTGATTCCCTTCATCTGATTCCCTTCTTCTGATTCCCTGCCTCTTATGCCCCGCCTCTGATTCCCCGCCTCTGATTCCCCGCCTCTGATTCCCCGCCTCTGATTCCCCGCCTCGGATTCCCTGCCTCTGTTTCCCCGCCTCAGAATCCCTGCCTTAGATTCCCTGCCTCAGATTCCCTTCCTCTGATTCCCCGCATCTGATTCTCCGCCTCTGATTCCCCGCATCAGATTCCACACATCATATTCCCCGCCTTAGATTCCCTGCCTCAGATTCCCTTCCTCAGATTCCATTCATCTGTTTCCCTTCATCTGATTCCCTGCCTCTTATTCCCCGTCTCTGATTCCCCGCCTGTGATTCCCAGCCTCTGATTCCCCGCCTCTGATTCCCCGCCTCTGATTCCCCGCCTCAGATTCCCTGCCTCAGATTCCCTGCCTCAGATTCCCTGCCTCTGATTCCCTGCCTCTCATACCCCGCATCAGATACCCCACCTCTGATTCGCCGCCTCTGATTCGCCGCCTCTGATTCCCCGCCTCTGATTCCCCGCCTCAGATTCCACGCCTCAGATTCCCCGTCTCTGATTCCCTGCCTCAGATTCCCTGCCTCAGATTTCCTGCCTCAGATTCCCTTCATCTGATTCCCTTCATCTGATTCCCTGCCTCTTATACCCCGCCTCTGATTCCCCGCCTCTGATTCCCCGCCTCTGATTCCCCGCCTCTGATTCCCCGCCTCTGATTCCCTTCATCTGATTCCCTTCATCTGATTCCCTGCCTCTTATTCCCCGCCTCTGATTCCCCGCCTCTGATTCCCCGCCTCAGATTCCCCGCCTCAGATTCACCGCCTCAGATTCCCTGCCTCAGATTCCCTGCCTCAGATTCCCTTCATATGATTCTCTTCATCTGATTCCCTGCCTCTTATTAGCTGCCTCTTATTCCCCGCCTCTGATTCCCCGCCTCTAATTCCCTGCCTCTGATTCCCCGCCTCTGATTCCCCACCTCCGATTCCCCACCTCAGATTCCCTGCTTCAGAATCCCTGCCTCAGATTCCCCGCCTCAGATTCCCTGCCTCAGAATCCCTGCCTCAGATTCCCTGCCTCTGATTCCCCGCCTCTGATTCCCCGCCTCAGATTCTCCGCCTCAGATTCCCCGCCTCAGAATCCCCGCCTCAGATTCCCTGCCTCTGATTCCCTGCCTCAGATTCCCCGGCTCTGATTACCTGCCTCAGATTCCCTTCATCTGATTCCCTTCATCTGATTCCCGCCTCTTATTCCCCGCCTCAGATTCCCCGCCTCAGATACCCCGCCTCAGATTCCCCGCCTCAGATTCCCTGCTTCAGAATCCCTGCCTCAGATTCCCCGCCTCTAATTCCCCGCCTCTGATTCCCCGCCTCAGATACCCCGCCTCAGATTCCCCACCTCAGATTCCCTGCTTCAGAATCCCTGCCTCAGATTCCCCGCCTCAGATTCCCTGCCTCAGAATCCCTGCCTCAGATTCCCTGCCTCTGATTCCCCGCCTCTGATTCCCCGCCTCAGATTCTCCGCCTCAGATTCCCCGCCTCAGATTCTCCGGCTCAGATTCCCCGCCTCAGATTCCCCGGCTCAGATTCCCTGCCTCTTATTCCCCGCCTCTGATTCCCCGCCTCTAATTCCCCGCCTCAGATTCCCCGCCTCAGATACCCCGCCTCTGATTCCCCGCCTCAGATTCTCCGCCTCAGATTCCCCGCCTCAGATTCCCCGCCTCAGATTCCCTGCCTCTGATTCCCTGCCTCAGATTCCCCGGCTCTGATTACCTGCCTCAGATTCCCTTCATCTGATTCCCTTCATCTGATTCCCGCCTCTAATTCCCCGCCTCTGATTCCCCGCCTCTGATTCCCCACCTCTGATTCCCCACCTCAGATTCCCTGCTTCAGATTCCCTACCTCAGATTCCCCGCCTCAGATTCCCTGCCTCAGAATCCCTGCCTCAGATTCCCTGCCTCTGATTCCCCGCCTCTGATTCCCCGCCTCATTTTCTCCGCCTCAGATTACCCGCCTCAGATTCTCCGCCTCAGATTCCCTGCCTCTGATTCCCTGCCTCAGATTCCCCGGCTCTGATTACCTGCCTCAGATTCCCTTCATCTGATTCCCTTCATCTGATTCCCGCTTCTTATTCCCCGCCTCAGATTCCCCGCCTCAGATACCCCGCCTCAGATTCCCCGCCTCAGATTCCCTGCCTCAGGTTCCATGCCTCAGATTCCCTGCCTCAGATTCCCTGCCTCAGATTCCCTGCCTCTGATTCCCCACCTCTGATTCACCGCCTCTGATTCCCCGCCTCTGATTCCCCGCCTCTGATTCCCCGCCTCTGATTCCCCGCCTCTGATTCCCCTCCTCAGATTCCCCGGCTCTGATTCCCTGCCTCAGATTCCCTGCCTCAGATTCCCTGCCTCTGATTCCCCGCATCTAATACCCCACCTCTGATTCCCCGCCTCTGATTCCCTGCCTCTGATTCCCCGCCTCTGATTCACCGCCTCTGATTCCCCGCCTCAGATTCCCCGGCTCTGATTCCCTGCCTCAGATACCCTGCCTCAGATTCCCTGCCTCAGATTCCCTTCATCTTATTCCCTTCATCTGATTCCCTGCCTCTTATTCCCCGCCTCTGATTCCCCACCTCTGATTCCCCGCCTCTGATTCCCCGCCTCTGATTCCCCGCCTCTGATTCCCTTCATCTGATTCCCTTCTTCTGATTCCCTGCCTCTTATGCCCCGCCTCTGATTCCCCGCCTCTGATTCCCCGCCTCTGATTCCCCGCCTCTGATTCCCCGCCTCTGATTCCCCGCCTCGGATTCCCTGCCTCTGTTTCCCCGCCTCAGAATCCCTGCCTTAGATTCCCTGCCTCAGATTCCCTTCCTCTGATTCCCCGCATCTGATTCTCCGCCTCTGATTCCCCGCATCAGATTCCACACATCATATTCCCCGCCTTAGATTCCCTGCCTCAGATTCCCTTCCTCAGATTCCATTCATCTGATTCCCTTCATCTGATTCCCTGCCTCTTATTCCCCGTCTCTGATTCCCCGCCTGTGATTCCCAGCCTCTGATTCCCCGCCTCTGATTCCCCGCCTCTGATTCCCCGCCTCAGATTCCCTGCCTCAGATTCCCTGCCTCTGATTCCCTGCCTCTCATACCCCGCATCAGATACCCCACCTCTGATTCGCCGCCTCTGATTCGCCGCCTCTGATTCCCCGCCTCTGATTCCCCGCCTCAGATTCCACGCCTCAGATTCCCCGTCTCTGATTCCCTGCCTCAGATTCCCTGCCTCAGATTTCCTGCCTCAGATTCCCTTCATCTGATTCCCTTCATCTGATTCCCTGCCACTTATACCCCGCCTCTGATTCCCCGCCTCTGATTCCCCGCCTCTGATTCCCCGCCTCTGATTCCCCGCCTCTGATTCCCTTCATCTGATTCCCTTCATCTGATTCCCTGCCTCTTATTCCCCGCCTCTGATTCCCCGCCTCTGATTCCCCGCCTCAGATTCCCCGCCTCAGATTCACCGCCTCAGATTCCCTGCCTCAGATTCCCTGCCTCAGATTCCCTTCATATGATTCTCTTCATCTGATTCCCTGCCTCTTATTCCCTGCCTCTTATTCCCCGCCTCTGATTCCCCGCCTCTAATTCCCCGCCTCTGATTCCCCGCCTCTGATTCCCCACCTCCGATTCCCCACCTCAGATTCCCTGCTTCAGAATCCCTGCCTCAGATTCCCCGCCTCAGATTCCCTGCCTCAGAATCCCTGCCTCAGATTCCCTGCCTCTGATTCCCCGCCTCTGATTCCCCGCCTCAGATTCTCCGCCTCAGATTCCCCGCCTCAGATTCCCCGCCTCAGATTCCCTGCCTCTGATTCCCTGCCTCAGATTCCCCGGCTCTGATTACCTGCCTCAGATTCCCTTCATCTGATTCCCTTCATCTGATTCCCGCCTCTTATTCCCCGCCTCAGATTCCCCGCCTCAGATACCCCGCCTCAGATTCCCCGCCTCAGATTCCCTGCCTCAGGTTCCATGCCTCAGATTCCCTGCCTCAGATTCCCTGCCTCAGTTTCCCTGCCTCTGATTCCCCACCTCTGATTCACCGCCTCTGATTCCCCGCCTCTGATTCCCCGCCTCTGATTCCCCGCCTCTGATTCCCCGCCTCTGATTCCCCTCCTCAGATTCCCCGGCTCTGATTCCCTGCCTCAGATTCCCTGCCTCAGATTCCCTGCCTCTGATTCCCCGCATCTAATACCCCACCTCTGATACCCCGCCTCTGATTCCCTGCCTCTGATTCCCCGCCTCTGATTCACCGCCTCTGATTCCCCGCCTCAGATTCCCCGGCTCTGATTCCCTGCCTCAGATACCCTGCCTCAGATTCCCTGCCTCAGATTCCCTTCATATAATTCCCTTCATCTGATTCCCTGCCTCTTATTCCCCGCCTCTGATTCCCCACCTCTGATTCCCCACCTCTGATACCCCGCCTCTGATTCCCCGCCTCTGATTCCCTTCATCTGATTCCCTTCTTCTGATTCCCTGCCTCTTATGCCCCGCCTCTGATTCCCCGCCTCTGATTCCCCGCCTCTGATTCCCCGCCTCTGATTCCCCGCCTCTGATTCCCCGCCTCGGATTCCCTGCCTCTGTTTCCCCGCCTCAGAATCCCTGCCTTAGATTCCCTGCCTAAGATTCCCTTCCTCTGATTCCCCGCATCTGATTCTCCGCCTCTTATTCCCCGCATCAGATTCCACACTTCAGATTCCCCGCCTTAGATTCCCTGCCTCAGATTCCCTGCCTCAGATTCCATTCATCTGATTCCCTTCATCTGATTCCCTGCCTCTTATTCCCCGCCTCTGATTCCCCGCCTGTGATTCCCAGCCTCTGATTCCCCGCCTCTGATACCCCGCCTCAGATTCCCTGCCTCAGATTCCCTTCCTCAGAATCCCCGCCTCAGATTCACTGCCTCAGATTCCCTGCCTCAGATTCACTGCCTCAGATTCCCTTCATCTGATTCCCTTCATCTGTTTCCCTGCATCTGATTCCCCGCCTCTGATTCCCCGCATCTGATTCCCCGCCTCTGATTCCCCACCTCAGATTCCCCGCCTCAAATTCCCCGCCTCAGATTCCCTCCCTCAGATTCCCTTCCTCAGATTCCCCGCCTCTGATGCCCCGCCTCAGATTCCCCGCCTCAGATTCCCCGCCTCAAATTCCCCGCCTCAGATTCCCTGCCTCTGATTCCCCACCTCTGATTCCCCGCCTCAAATTCCCCGCCTCAGATTCCCTGCCTCTGATTCCCCGCCTCTGATTCCGCGCCTCTGATTCCCTGCCTCAGATTCCCCAGCTCTGATTACCTGCCTCAGATTCCCTTCATCTGATTCCCTTCATCTGATTCCCGCCTCTTATTCCCCGCCTCAGATTCCCCGCCTCAGATACCCCGCCTCAGATTCCCCGCCTCAGATTCCCCGCCTCAGGTTCCATTTCTCAGATTCCCTGCCTCAGATTCCCTGCCTCAGATTCCCTTCATCTGATTCCCTTCATCTGATTCCCTGCCTCTGATTCCCCGCCTCTGATTCCCGGCCTCTGATTCCCTGCCTCTGATTCCCCACCTCTGATTCCCCGGCTCTGATTCCCCGCCTCTGATTCCCCGCCTCTGATTCCCCGCCTCAGATTCCCCGGCTCTGATTCCCTGCCTCAGATTCCCTGCCTCAGATTCCCCGCCTCTGATTCCCCGCCTCTGGTTCCCCGCCTCTGATTCCCCGCCTCTGATTCCCCGCCTCTGATTTCCCGCCTCTGATTCCCCGCCTCTGATTCCCGGCCTCTTATATCCCGCCTCTGATTCCCCGCCTCCCTTTCCGCGCAACTTTTCCGGTCTCCGTTTCCCCACATCTCTTTCCCCGCATCTGATTCCACGCCTCTGATTCCACGCCTCTGATTCTCCACCTCTGATTCCCCGCCTCTGATTCCCTGCAACTGATTGCCCGCCTCTGATTCCCCGCCTCTGATTCCCCACCTCTGTCTCTATGCCTCTCTTTAGCCTCCGCTCTTTCCCCTCCACTCTTTACGTGCCTCTCTTCCCCTCCCTCAATTTCAACAACTCTGTTTGATCTGTTCTGTGTACCTCATTTTCAACACATAAGTTCCAACCACTATGTTTTACCCATCTCTTTCCCCGCCTCTATTTATCCGCCTATGTTTACCCGCCTCTGTTTACCCGCCTGTTTCACCGCCTCTGATTCCCCACCTCAGATTCCCCGCCTCAGATTCCCTGCCTCTGATTCCCCGCCTCTGATTCCCCGGCTCTGATTCCCCGCCTCAGATTCGCCGGCTCTGATTCCCTGCCTCTGATTCCCTGCCTCTGATTCCCCGCCTCTGATTCCCCGCCTCTGATTCCCCGCCTCTGATTCCCTGCCTCAGATTCACCGGCTCTGATTCCCTGCCTCAGATTCCCTGCCTCAGATTCCATGCCTCTGATTCCCCGAATCTGATTCCCCGCCTCAGATTCCCTGTCTCAGATTCCCCGCCTCTGATTCCCTGCCTCAGGTTCACCGCCTCTGATTCCCCGCCTCTGATTCCCAGCCTCTGATTCCCCTCCTCTGATTCCCCGCCTCTGATATCCCGCCTCTGATTCCCCACCTCCCTTTCCGCGCAACTTTCCCGGCCTCCATTTCCCCACATCTCTTTCCCCGCCTCTGATTCCACGCCTCTGATACCCCGCCTCTGATTCCACGCCTCTGATTCCCCACCTCTGATTCCCCGCCTCTGATTGCCTGCAACTGATTGCCCGCCTCTGATTCCCCGCCTCTGATTCCTGACCTCTGTCTCTATGCCTCTCTTTCGCCTCCGCTCTTTCCCCTCCACTCTTTACGCGCCTTTCTTTCCCTCCCTCAATTTCAACAACTCTGTTTGATATGTTCTGTGTACCTCATTTTCAACACACAAGTCCCAACCACTATGTTTCACCCATCTCCTTCCCCGCCTCTATTTATCAACCTATGTTTACCCGCCTCTGATTCCGCACCTCTGATTCCCCGCCTCTGATTCCCCGCCTCTGATTCCCCGCCTCTGATTCCCCGCCTCTGATTCCCCGCCTCAGATTCCCTTCCTCAGTTTCCCTGCCTTAGATTCCATGCCTCTGATTCCCCGCATCAGATTCCCTGCCTCAGATTCCCCGCCTCTGATTCCCCGCCTCTGATTCCCCGCCTCTGATTCCCTGCCTCAGATTCCCCACCTCAGATTCCCTGCCTCAGATTCCCTGCCTCAGATTCCCTGCCTCAGATTCCCTGCCTCAGATTCCCTTCATCTGATTCCCTTCATCTGATTCCCTTCATCTGATTCCCTTCATCTGATTCCCTTCATCTGATTCGCTGCCTCTTATTCCCCGCCTCTGATTCCCCGCCTCTGATTCCCCGCCTCTGATTCCCCGCCTCTGATTCCCCGCCTCAGATTCCCTGCCTCAGATTCCCTGCCTCAGATTCCCTGCCTCTGATTCCCTGCCTCTGATACCCCGCATCAGATACCCCACCTCTGATTCGCCGCCTCTGATTCGACGCCTCTTATTCCCCGCCTCTGATTCCCCACCTCTGATTCCACGCCTCAGATTCCCCGTCTCTGATTCCCTGCCTCAGATTCCCTGCCTCAGATTCCCTGCCTCAGATTCCCTTCATCTGATTCCCTTCATCTGATTCCCTGCCTCTTATACCCCGCCTCTGATTCCCCGCCTCTGATTCCCCGCCTCTGATTCCCCGCCTCTGATTCCCCGCCTCTGATTCCCTTCATCTGATTCCCTTCATCTGATTCCCTGCCTCTTATTCCCCGCCTCTGATTCCCCACCTCTGATTCCCCGCCTCAGATTCCCCGCCTCAGATTCACCGCATCAGATTCCCTGCCTCAGATTCCCTGCCTCAGATTCCCTGCCTCAGATTCCCTTCATCTGATTCCCTTCATCTGATTCCCTGCCTCTTATTCCCTGCCTCTTATTCCCCGCCTCTGATTCCCCGCCTCTAATTCCCCGCCTCTGATTCCCCGCCTCTGATTCCCCACCTCTGATTTCCCGCCTCAGATTCCCTGCCTCAGAATCCCTGCCTCAGATTCCCTGCCTCTGATTCCCCGCCTCTGATTCCCCGCCTCAGATTCCCCGCCTCAGATTCCCCGCCTCAGATTCCCCGCCTCAGATTCCCTGCCTCAGATTCTCTGCCTCAGATTCCCTTCATCTGATTCTCTGCCTCTTATTCCCCGCCTCTGATTCCCTGCCTCTGATTCCCCGCCTCTGATTCCCCGCCTCTGATTCCCCGCCTCTGATTCCCTGCCTCTGATTCCCCGCCTCTGATTCCCCGCCTCGGATTCCCTGCCTCGGATTCCCTGCCTCTGATTCCCCGCCTCAGATACCCCGCCTCAGATTCCCTGCCTCAGATTCCCTGCCTCTGATTCCCCGCATCTGATTCTCCGCCTCTGATTCCCCGCCTCAGATTCCACACCTCAGATTCCCCGCCTCAGATTCCCTGCCTCACATTCCCTCCCTCAGATTCCATTCATCTGATTCCCTTCATCTGATTCCCTGCCTCTTATTCCCCGCCTCTGATTCCCCGCCTCTGATTCCCCGCCTCTGATTCCCCGCCTCTGATTCCCCGCCTCTGATTCCCCGCCTCTGATTCCCTTCATCTGATTCCCTTCATCTGCTTCCCTGCCTCTGATTCCCCGCCTCTGATTCCCCGCCTCTGATTCCTTGCCTCTGATTCCCCGCCTCAGATTCCCTGCCTCAGATTCCCTGCCTCAGATTCCCTGCCTCTGATTCCCCACATCTGATACTCCATTTCCCCACATCTCTTTCCCCGCCTCTGATTCCACGCCTCTGATACCCCGCCTCTGATTCCACGCCTCTGATTCCCCACCTCTGATTCCCCGCCTCTGATTGCCTGCAACTGATTGCCCGCCTCTGATTCCCCGCCTCTGATTCCTGACCTCTGTCTCTATGCCTCTCTTTCGCCTCCGCTCTTTCCCCTCCACTCTTTACGCGCCTTTCTTTCCCTCCCTCAATTTCACCAACTCTGTTTGATATGTTCTGTGTACCTCATTTTCAACACACAAGTCCCAACCACTATGTTTCACCCATGTCCTTCCCCGCCTCTATTTATCAACCTATGTTTACCCGCCTCTGATTCCGCACCTCTGATTCCCCGCCTCTGATTCCCCGCCTCTGATTCCCCGCCTCTGATTCCCCGCCTCATATTCCCTTCCTCAGTTTCCCTGCCTTAGATTCCCTGCCTCTGATTCCCCGCATCAGATTCCCTGCCTCAGATTCCCCGCCTCTGATTCCGCGCCTCTGATTCCCCGCCTCTGATTCCCCGCCTCTGATTCCCCGCCTCTGATTCCCCGCCTCTGATTCCCCGCCTCAGATTCCCCGCCTCAGATTCCCTGCCTCAGATTCCCTGCCTCAGATTCCCTTCATCTGATTCCCTTCATCTGATTCCCTTCATCTGATTCCCTTCATCTGATTCCCTTCATCTGATTCGCTGCCTCTTATTCCCCGCCTCTGATTCCCCGCCTCTGATTCCCCGCCTCTGATTCCCCGCCTCTGATTCCCCGCCTCAGATTCCCTGCCTCAGATTCCCTTCCTCAGATTCCCTTCATCTGATTCCCTTCATCTGATTCCCTGCCTCTTATACCCCGCCTCTGATTCCCCGCCTCTGATTCCCCGCCTCTGATTCCCCACCTCTGATTCCCCGCCTCTGATTCCACGCCTAAGATTCCCCGTCTCTGATTCCCCGCCTCAGATTCCCTGCCTCAGATTCCCTGCCTCAGATTCCCTTCATCTGATTCCCTTCATCTGATTCCCTGCCTCTTATACCCCGCCTCTGATTCCCCGCCTCTGATTCCCCGCCTCTGATTCCCCGCCTCTGCTTCCCCGCCTCTGATTCCCCGCCTCTGATTCCCTTCATCTGATTCCCTTCATCTGATTCCCTGCCTCTTATTCCCCGCCTCTGATTCCCCGCCTATGATTCCCCGCCTCAGATTCCCCGCCTCAGATTCCCCGCCTCAGATTCCCTGCCTCAGATTCCCTGCCTCAGATTCCCTTCATCTGATTCCCTTCATCTGATTCCCTGCCTCTTATTCCCTGCCTCTTATTCCCTGCCTCTTATTCCCCGCCTCTGATTCCCCGCCTCTAATTCCCCGCCTCTGATTCCCCGCCTCTGATTCCCCGCCTCAGATTCCCCGCCTCAGATTCCCCACCTCAGATTCCCCGCCTCAGATTCCCTGCCTCAGATTCCCTGCCTCTGATTCCCCGCCTCTGATTCCCCGCCTCAGATTCCCCACCTCAGATTCCCCGCCTCAGATTCCCCGCCTCAGATTCCCTGCCTCAGATTCCCTGCCTCAGATTCTCTGCCTCAGATTCCCTTCATCTGATTCCCTGCCTCTTATTCCCCGCCTCTGATTCCCTGCCTCTGATTCCCCGCCTCTGATTCCCCGCCTCTGATTCCCCGCCTCTGATTCCCTGCCTCTGATTCCCCGCCTCTGATTCCCCGCCTCGGATTCCCTGCCTCGGATTCGCTGCCTCTGATTCCCCGCCTCAGATACCCCGCCTTAGATTCCCTGCCTCAGATTCCCTGCCTCTGATTCCCCGCATCTGATTCTCCGCCTCTGATTCCCCGCCTCAGATTCCACACCTCAGATTCCCCGCCTCAGATTCCCTGCCTCAGATTCCCTGCCTCAGATTCCATTCATCTGATTCCCTGCCTCTGATTCCCCTCCTCTGATTCCCCGCCACGGATTCCCTGCCTCGGATTCGCTGCCTCTGATTCCCCGCCTCAGATTCCCCGCCTCAGATTCCCCGCCTCAGATTCCCTGCCTCAGATTCCCTGCCTCAGATTCCCTGCCTCAGATTCTCTGCCTCAGATTCCCTTCATCTGATTCCCTGCCTCTTATTCCCCGCCTCTGATTCCCTGCCTCTGATTCCCCGCCTCTGATTCCCCACCTCTGATTCCCCGCCTCTGATTCCCTGCCTCTGATTCCCCGCCTCTGATTCCCCGCCTCGGATTCCCTGCCTCGGATTCGCTGCCTCTGATTCCCCGCCTCAGATACCCCGCCTTAGATTCCCTGCCTCAGATTCCCTGCCTCTGATTCCCCGCATCTGATTCTCCGCCTCTGATTCCCCGCCTCAGATTCCACACCTCAGATTCCCCGCCTCAGATTCCCTGCCTCTGATTCCCCGCCTCTGATTCCCCGCCTCTGATTCCCTGCCTCTGATTCCCCGCCTCTGATTCCCCGCCTCGGATTCCCTGCCTCGGATTCGCTGCCTCTGATTCCCCGCCTCAGATACCCCGCCTTAGATTCCCTGCCTCAGATTCCCTGCCTCTGATTCCCCGCATCTGATTCTCCGCCTCAGATTCCCCGCCTCAGATTCCACGCATCAGATTCCCTGCCTCAGATTCCCTGCCTCAGATTCCCTTCATCTGATTCCCTTCATCTGATTCCCTGCCTCTTATTCCCCGCCTCTTATTCCCTGCCTCTTATTCCCTGCCTCTTATTCCCCGCCTCTGATTCCCCGCCTCTAATTCCCCGCCTCTGATTCCCCGCCTCTGATTCCCCGCCCCAGATTCCCCGCCTCAGATTCCCCGCCTCAGATTCCCCGCCTCAGATTCCCTGCCTCAGATTCCCTGCCTCTGATTCCCCGCCTCTGATTCCCCGCCTCAGATTCCCCGCCTCAGATTCCCCGCCTCAGATTCCCCGCCTCAGATTCCCTGCCTCAGATTCCCTGCCTCAGATTCTCTGTCTCAGATTCCCTTCATCTGATTCCCTGCCTCTTATTCCCCGCCTCTGATTCCCTGCCTCTGATTCCCCGCCTCTGATTCCCCGCCTCTGATTCCCCGCCTCTGATTCCCTGCCTCTGATTCCCCGCCTCTGATTCCCCGCCTCGGATTCCCTGCCTCGGATTCGCTGCCTCTGATTCCCCGCCTCAGATACCCCGCCTTAGATTCCCTGCCTCAGATTCCCTGCCTCTGATTCCCCGCATCTGATTCTCCGCCTCTGATTCCCCGCCTCAGATTCCACACCTCAGATTCCCCGCCTCAGATTCCCTGCCTCAGATTCCCTGCCTCAGATTCCATTTTTCTGATTCCCTTCATCTGATTCCCTGCCCCTTATTCCCCGCCTCTGATTCCCCGCCTCTGATTCCCCGCCTCTGATTCCCCGCCTCTGATTCCCCGCCTCTGATTCCCCGCCTCTGATTCCCTTCATCTGATTCCATTCATCTGCTTCCCTGCTTCTGATTCCCCGCCTCTGATTCCCCGCCTCTGATTCCTTGCCTCTGATTCCCCGCCTCAGATTCCCTGCCTCAGATTCCCTGCCTCAGATTCCCTGCCTCTGATTCCCCACATCTGATACTCCGCCTCTAATTCCCCGCCTCAGATTCCCCGCCTCTGATTCCCCGCCTCTGATTCCCTGCCTCAGATACCCTGCCTCAGATTCCCTGCCTCAGATTCCCTTCATCTGATTCCCTTCATCTGATTCCCTGCCTCTTATTCCCTGCCTCTTATTCCCCACCTCTGATTCCCCGCCTCTAATTCCCCGCCTCTGATTCCCCGCCTCTGATTTCCCACCTCTGATTCCCCACCTCAGATTCCCTGCTTCAGAATCCCTGCCTCAGATTCCCCGCCTCAGATTCCCTGCCCCAGAATCCCTGCCTCAGATTCCCCGCCTCAGATTCCCCGCCTCAGATTCCCCGCCTCAGATTCCCTGCCTCAGATTCTCTGCCTCAGATTCCCTTCATCTGATTCCCTGCCTCTTATTCCCCGCCTCTGATTCCCTGCCTCTGATTCCCCGCCTCTGATTCCCCGCCTCTGATTCCCCGCCTCTGATTCCCTGCCTCTGATTCCCCGCCTCTGATTCCCCGACTCGGATTCCCTGCCTCGGATTCCCTGCCTCTGATTCCCCGCCTCAGATACCCCGCCTCAGATTCCCTGCCTCAGATTCCCTGCCTCTGATTCCCCGCATCTGATTCTCCGCCTCTGATTCCCCGCCTCAGATTCCAAACCTCAGATTCCCCGCCTCTGATTCCCCGCCTCTTATTCCCCGCCTCTGATTCCCCGCCTCTGATTCCCCGCCTCTGATTCCCCGCCTCTGATTCCCCGCCTCTGATTCCCCGCCTCTGATTCCCTTCATCTGATTCCCTTCATCTGCTTCCCTGCTCTGATTCCCCGCCTCTGATTCCCCGCCTCTGATTCCTTGCCTCTGATTCCCCGCCTCAGATTCCCTGCCTCAGATTCCCTGCCTCAGATTCCCTGCCTCTGATTCCCCGCATCTGATTCTCCGCCTCTGATTCCCCGCCTCAGATTCCACACCTCAGATTCCCCGCCTCAGATTCCCTGCCTCAGATTCCCTGCCTCAGATTCCATTCATCTGATTCCCTTCATCTGATTCCCTGCCTCTTATTCCCCGCCTCTGATTCCCCGCCTCTGATTCCCCGCCTCTGATTCCCCGCCTCTGATTCCCCGCCTCTGATTCCCCGCCTCTGATTCCCTTCATCTGATTCCCTTCATCTGCTTCCCTGCCTCTGATTCCCCGCCTCTGATTCCCCGCCTCTGATTCCTTGCCTCTGATTCCCCGCCTCAGTTTCCCTGCCTCAGATTCCCTGCCTCAGATTCCCTGCCTCTGATTCCCCACATCTGATACTCCGCCTCCATTTCCCCACATCTCTTTCCCCGCCTCTGATTCCACGCCTCTGATACCCCGCCTCTGATTCCCCGCCTCTGATTCCCCGCCTCATATTCACCGGCTCTGATTCCCTGCCTCATATTCCCTGCATCAGATTCCCTGCCTCTGATTCCCCGCATCTGATACCCCACCTCTGATTCCCCGCCTCTGATACCCTGCCTCTGATTCCCCGCCTCTGATTCCCCGCCTCTTATTCCCCGCCTCAGATTCCCCGGCTCTGATTCCCTGCCTCAGATTTCCTGCCTCAGATTCCCTGCCTCAGATTCCCTTCATCTAATTCCCTTCATCTGATTCCCTGCCTCTTATTCCCCGCCTCTGATTCCCCGCCTCTGATTCCCCGCCTCTGATTCCCCACCTCTGATTCCCCGCCTCTGATTCCCTTCATCTGATTCCCTTCATCTGATTCCCTTCATCTGATTCCCTGCCTCTTATGCCCCGCCTCTGATTCCCCACCTCAGATTCCCCGCCTCTGATTCCCCGCCTCTGATTCCCCGCCTCGGATTCCCCGCCTCAGATTCCCCGCATCAGATTCCCTGCCTCAGATTCCCTGCCTCAGATTCCCTGCCTCAGATTCCCTTCATCTGATTCCCTTCATCTGATTCCCTGCCTCTTATTCCCTGCCTCTTATTCCCCGCCTCTGATTCCCCGCCTCTAATTCCCCGCCTCTGATTCCCCGCCTCTGATTCCCCACCTCTGATTCCCCACCTCAGATTCCCTGCTTCAGAATCCCTGCCTCAGATTCCCCGCCTCAGGTTCCCTGCCTCAGAATCCCTGCCTCAGATTCCCTGCCTCTGATTCCCCGCCTCTGATTCCCCGCCTCAGATTCCCCGCCTCAAATTCCCCGCCTCAGATTCCCCGCCTCAGATTCCCTGCCTCAGATTCTCTGCCTCAGATTCCCTTCATCTGATTCCCTGCCTCTTATTCCCCGCCTCTGATTCCCTGCCTCTGATTCCCCGCCTCCGATTCCCCGCCTCTGATTCCCCGCCTCTGATTCCCTGCCTCTGATTCCCCGCCTCTGATTCCCCGACTCGGATTCCCTGCCTCGGATTCCCTGCCTCTGATTCCCCGCCTCAGATACCCAGCCTCAGATTCCCTGCCTCAGATTCCCTGCCTCTGATTCCCCGCATCTGATTCTCCGCCTCTGATTCCCCGCCTCAGATTCCACACCTCAGATTCCCCGCCTCAGATTCCCTGCCTCAGATTCCCTGCCTCAGATTCCATTCATCTGATTCCCTTCATCTGATTCCATGCCTCTTATTCCCCGCCTCTGATTCCCCGCCTCTGATTCCCCGCCTCTGATTCCCCGCCTCTGATTCCCCGTCTCTGATTCCCTTCATCTGATTCCCTTCATCTGCTTCCCTGCCTCTGATTCCCCGCCTCTGACTCCCCGCCTCTGATTCCTTGCCTCTGATTCCCCGCCTCAGATTCACTGCCTCAGATTCCCTGCCTCAGATTCCCTGCCTCTGATTCCCCGCATCTGATTCTCCGCCTCTGATTCCCCGCCTCAGATTCCACACCTCCGATTCCCCGCCTCAGATTCCCTGCCTCAGATTCCCTGCCTCAGATTCCATTCATCTGATTCCCTTCATCTGATTCCCTGCCTCTTATTCCCCGCCTCTGATTCCCCGCCTCTGATTCCCCACCTCTGATTCCCCGCCTCTGATTCCCCGCCTCTGATTCCCCGCCTCTGATTCCCTTCATCTGATTCCCTTCATCTGCTTCCCTGCCTCTGATTCCCCGCCTCTGATTCCCCGCCTCTGATTCCTTGCCTCTGAATCCCCGCCTCAGATTCCCCGCCTCAGATTCCCCGCCTCAGATTCCCTGCCTCAGATTCCCTGCCTCTGATTCCCCGCCTCTGATTCCCCGCCTCAGATTCCCCGCCTCAGATTCCCCGCCTCAGATTCCCCGCCTCAGATTCCCTGCCTCAGATTTCCTGCCTGAGATTCTCTGCCTCAGATTCCCTTCATCTGATTCCCTGCCTCTTATTCCCCGCCTCTGATTCCCTGCCTCTGATTCCCCGCCTCTGATTCCCCGCCTCTGATTCCCCGCCTCTGATTCCCTGCCTCTGATTCCCCGCCTCTGATTCCCCGCCTCGGATTCCCTGCCTCGGATTCGCTGCCTCTGATTCCCCGCCTCAGATACCCCGCCTTAGATTCCCTGCCTCAGATTCCCTGCCTCTGATTCCCCGCATCTGATTCTCCGCCTCTGATTCCCCGCCTCAGATTCCACACCTCAGATTCCCCGCCTCAGATTCCCTGCCTCAGATTCCCTGCCTCAGATTCCATTCATCTGATTCCCTGCCTCTGATTCCCCGCCTCTGATTCCCCGCCTCGGATTCCCTGCCTCGGATTCGCTGCCTCTGATACCCCGCCTCAGATTCCCCGCCTCAGATTCCCCGCCTCAGATTCCCCGCCTCAGATTCCCCGCCTCAGATTCCCTGCCTCAGATTCCCTGCCTCAGATTCTCTGCCTCAGATTCCCTTCATCTGATTCCCTGCCTCTTATTCCCCGCCTCTGATTCCCTGCCTCTGATTCCCCGCCTCTGATTCCCCGCCTCTGATTCCCCGCCTCTGATTCCCTGCCTCGGATTCGCTGCCTCTGATTCCCCGCCTCAGATACCCCGCCTTAGATTCCCTGCCTCAGATTCCCTGCCTCTGATTCCCCGCATCTGATTCTCCGCCTCTGATTCCCCGCCTCAGATTCCACACCTCAGATTCCCCGCCTCAGATTCCCTGCCTCTGATTCCCTGCCTCTGATTCCCCGCCTCTGATTCCCTGCCTCTGATTCCCCGCCTCTGATTCCCCGCCTCGGATTCCCTGCCTCGGATTCGCTGCCTCTGATTCCTGGCCTCAGATACCCCGCCTTAGATTCCCTGCCTCAGATTCCCCGCCTCTGATTCCCTGCCTCTGATTCCCCGCCTCTGATTCCCCGCCTCGGATTCCCTGCCTAGGATTCGCTGCCTCTGATTCCCCGCCTCAGATACCCCGCCTTAGATTCCCTGCCTCAGATTCCCTGCCTCTGATTCCCCGCATCTGATTCTCCGCCTCAGATTCCCCGCCTCAGATTCCACGCATCAGATTCCCTGCCTCAGATTCCCTGCCTCAGATTCCCTTCATCTGATTCCCTGCCTCTTATTCCCCGCCTCTGATTCCCTGCCTCTGATTCCCCGCCTCTGATTCCCCGCCTCTGATTCCCCGCCTCTGATTCCCTGCCTCTGATTCCCCGCCTCTGATTCCCCGCCTCGGATTCCCTGCCTCGGATTCGCTGCCTCTGATTCCCCGCCTCAGATACCCCGCCTTAGATTCCCTGCCTCAGATTCCCTGCCTCTGATTCCCCGCATCTGATTCTCCGCCTCTGATTCCCCGCCTCAGATTCCACACCTCAGATTCCCCGCCTCAGATTCCCTGCCTCTGATTCCCCGCCTCTGATTCCCCGCCTCTGATTCCCTGCCTCTGATTCCCCGCCTCTGATTCCCCGCCTCGGATTCCCTGCCTCGGATTCGCTGCCTCTGATTCCCCGCCTCAGATACCCCGCCTTAGATTCCCTGCCTCAGATTCCCTGCCTCTGATTCCCCGCATCTGATTCTCTGCCTCTGATTCCCCGCCTCAGATTCCACACCTCAGATTCCCCGCCTCAGATTCCCTGCCTCTGATTCCCCGCCTCTGATTCCCCGCCTCTGATTCCCTGCCTCTGATTCCCCGCCTCTGATTCCCCGCCTCGGATTCCCTGCCTCGGATTCGCTGCCTCTGATTCCCCGCCTCAGATACCCCGCCTTAGATTCCCTGCCTCAGATTTCTGCCTCTGATTCCCCGCATCTGATTCTCCGCCTCAGATTCCCCGCCTCAGATTCCACGCATCAGATTCCCTGCCTCAGATTCCCTGCCTCAGATTCCCTTCATCTGATTCCCTTCATCTGATTCCCTGCCTCTTATTCCCTGCCTCTTATTCCCTGCCTCTTATTCCCTGCCTCTTATTCCCCGCTTCTGATTCCCCGCCTCTAATTCCCCGCCTCTGATTCCCCGCCTCTGATTCCCCGCCTCAGATTCCCCGCCTCAGATTCCCCGCCTCATATTCCCCGCCTCAGATTCCCTGCCTCAGATTCCCTGCCTCTGATTCCCCGCCTCTGATTCCCCGCCTCAGATTCCCCGCCTCAGATTCCCCGCCTCAGATTCCCTGCCTCAGATTCCCTGCCTCAGATTCCCTGCCTCAGATTCTCTGCCTCAGATTCCCTTCATCTGATTCCCTGCCTCTTATTCCCCGCCTCTGATTCCCTGCCTCTGATTCCCCGCCTCTGATTCCCCGCCTCTGATTCCCCGCCTCTGATTCCCTGCCTCTGATTCCCCGCCTCTGATTCCCCGCCTCGGATTCCCTGCCTCGGATTCGCTGCCTCTGATTCCCCGCCTCAGATACCCCGCCTTAGATTCCCTGCCTCAGATTCCCTGCCTCTGATTCCCCGCATCTGATTCTCCGCCTCTGATTCCCCGCCTCAGATTCCACACCTCAGATTCCCCGCCTCAGATTCCCTGCCTCGGATTCGCTGCCTCTGATTCCCCGCCTCAGATTCCCCGCCTCAGATTCCCCGCCTCAGATTCCCCGCCTCAGATTCCCTGCCTCAGATTCCCTGCCTCAGATTCTCTGCCTCAGATTCCCTTCATCTGATTCCCTGCCTCTTATTCCCCGCCTCTGATTCCCTGCCTCTGATTCCCCGCCTCTGATTCCCCGCCTCAGATTCCACACCTCAGATTCCCCGCCTCAGATTCCCTGCCTCAGATTCCCTGCCTCAGATTCCATTCATCTGATTCCCAGCCTCTGATTCCCCGCCTCTGATTCCCCGCCTCGGATTCCCTGCCTCGGATTCGCTGCCTCTGATTCCCCGCCTCAGATTCCCCGCCTCAGATTCCCCGCCTCAGATTCCCCGCCTCAGATTCCCTGCCTCAGATTCCCTGCCTCAGATTCTCTGCCTCAGATTCCCTTCATCTGATTCCCTGCCTCTTATTCCCCGCCTCTGATTCCCTGCCTCTGATTCCCCGCCTCTGATTCCCCGCCTCTGATTCCCCGCCTCTGATTCCCTGCCTCTGATTCCCCGCCTCTGATTCCCCGCCTCGGATTCCCTGCCTCGGATTCGCTGCCTCTGATTCCCCGCCTCAGATACCCCGCCTTAGATTCCCTGCCTCAGATTCCCTGCCTCTGATTCCCCGCATCTGATTCTCCGCCTCTGATTCCCCGCCTCAGATTCCACACCTCAGATTCCCCGCCTCAGATTCCCTGCCTCTGATTCCCCGCCTCTGATTCCCCGCCTCTGATTCCCTGCCTCTGATTCCCCGCCTCTGATTCCCCGCCTCGGATTCCCTGCCTCGGATTCGCTGCCTCTGATTCCCCGCCTCAGATACCCCGCCTTAGATTCCCTGCCTCAGATTCCCTGCCTCTGATTCCCCGCATCTGATTCTCCGCCTCAGATTCCCCGCCTCAGATTCCACGCATCAGATTCCCTGCCTCAGATTCCCTGCCTCAGATTCCCTTCATCTGATTCCCTTCATCTGATTCCCTGCCTCTTATTCCCTGCCTCTGATTCCCCGCCTCTGATTCCCCGCCTCGGATTCCCTGCCTCGGATTCGCTGCCTCTGATTCCCCGCCTCAGATTCCCCGCCTCAGATTCCCCGCCTCAGATTCCCCGCCTCAGATTCCCTGCCTCAGATTCCCTGCCTCAGATTCTCTGCCTCAGATTCCCTTCATCTGATTCCCTGCCTCTTATTCCCCGCCTCTGATTCCCTGCCTCTGATTCCCCGCCTCTGATTCCCCGCCTCTGATTCCCCGCCTCTGATTCCCTGCCTCTGATTCCCCGCCTCTGATTCCCCGCCTCGGATTCCCTGCCTCGGATTCGCTGCCTCTGATTCCCCGCCTCAGATACCCCGCCTTAGATTCCCTGCCTCAGATTCCCTGCCTCTGATTCCCCGCATCTGATTCTCCGCCTCTGATTCCCCGCCTCAGATTCCACACCTCAGATTCCCCGCCTCAGATTCCCTGCCTCTGATTCCCCGCCTCTGATTCCCCGCCTCTGATTCCCTGCCTCTGATTCCCCGCCTCTGATTCCCCGCCTCGGATTCCCTGCCTCGGATTCGCTGCCTCTGATTCCCCGCCTCAGATACCCCGCCTTAGATTCCCTGCCTCAGATTCCCTGCCTCTGATTCCCCGCATCTGATTCTCCGCGTCAGATTCCCCGCCTCAGATTCCACGCATCAGATTCCCTGCCTCAGATTCCCTGCCTCAGATTCCCTTCATCTGATTCCCTGCCTCTTATTCCCCGCCTCTGATTCCCTGCCTCTGATTCCCCTCCTCTGATTCCCCGCCTCTGATTCCCCGCCTCTGATTCCCTGCCTCTGATTCCCCGCCTCTGATTCCCCGCCTCGGATTCCCTGCCTCGGATTCGCTGCCTCTGATTCCCCGCCTCAGATACCCCGCCTTAGATTCCCTGCCTCAGATTCCCTGCCTCTGATTCCCCGCATCTGATTCTCCGCCTCTGATTCCCCGCCTCAGATTCCACACCTCAGATTCCCCGCCTCAGATTCCCTGCCTCTGATTCCCCGCCTCTGATTCCCCGCCTCTGATTCCCTGCCTCTGATTCCCCGCCTCTGATTCCCCGCCTCGGATTCCCCGCCTCGGATTCGCTGCCTCTGATTCCCCGCCTCAGATACCCCGCCTTAGATTCCCTGCCTCAGATTCCCTGCCTCTGATTCCCCGCATCTGATTCTCCGCCTCTGATTCCCCGCCTCAGATTCCACACCTCAGATTCCCCGCCTCAGATTCCCTGCCTCTGATTCCCCGCCTCTGATTCCCCGCCTCTGATTCCCTGCCTCTGATTCCCCGCCTCTGATTCCCCGCCTCGGATTCCCTGCCTCGGATTCGCTGCCTCTGATTCCCCGCCTCAGATACCCCGCCTTAGATTCCCTGCCTCAGATTCCCTGCCTCTGATTCCCCGCATCTAATTCTCCGCCTCAGATTCCCCGCCTCAGATTCCACGCATCAGATTCCCTGCCTCAGATTCCCTGCCTCAGATTCCCTTCATCTGATTCCCTTCATCTGATTCCCTGCCTCTTATTCCCTGCCTCTTATTCCCTGCCTCTTATTCCCTGCCTCTTATTCCCCGCCTCTGATTCCCCGCCTCTAATTCCCCGCCTCTGATTCCCCGCCTCTGATTCCCCGCCTCAGATTCCCCGCCTCAGATTCCCCGCCTCAGATTCCCCGCCTCAGATTCCCTGCCTCAGATTCCCTGCCTCTGATTCCCCGCCTCTGATTCCCCGCCTCAGATTCCCCGCCTCAGATTCCCCGCCTCAGATTCCCCGCCTCAGATTCCCTGCCTCAGATTCCCTGCCTCAGATTCTCTGCCTCAGATTCCCTTCATCTGATTCCCTGCCTCTTATTCCCCGCCTCTGATTCCCTGCCTCTGAATCCCCGCCTCTGATTCCCCGCCTCTGATTCCCCGCCTCTGATTCCCTGCCTCTGATTCCCCGCCTCTGATTCCCCGCCTCGGATTCCCTGCCTTGGATTCGCTGCCTCTGATTCCCCGCCTCAGATACCCCGCCTTAGATTCCCTGCCTCAGATTCCCTGCCTCTGATTCCCCGCATCTGATTCTCCGCCTCTGATTCCCCGCCTCAGATTCCACACCTCAGATTCCCCGCCTCAGATTCCCTGCCTCGGATTCGCTGCCTCTGATTCCCCGCCTCAGATTCCCCGCCTCAGATTCCCCGCCTCAGATTCCCCGCCTCAGATTCCCTGCCTCAGATTCCCTGCCTCAGATTCTCTGCCTCAGATTCCCTTCATCTGATTCCCTGCCTCTTATTCCCCGCCTCTGATTCCCTGCCTCTGATTCCCCGCCTCTGATTCCCCGCCTCAGATTCCACACCTCAGATTCCCCGCCTCAGATTCCCTGCCTCAGATTCCCTGCCTCAGATTCCATTCATCTGATTCCCTGCCTCTGATTCCCCGCCTCTGATTCCCCGCCTCGGATTCCCTGCCTCGGATTTGCTGCCTCTGATTCCCCGCCTCAGATTCCCCGCCTCAGATTCCCCGCCTCAGATTCCCCGCCTCAGATTCCCTGCCTCAGATTCCCTGCCTCAGATTCTCTGCCTCAGATTCCCTTCATCTGATTCCCTGCCTCTTATTCCCCGCCTCTGATTCCCTGCCTCTGATTCCCCGCCTCTGATTCCCCGCCTCTGATTCCCCGCCTCTGATTCCCTGCCTCTGATTCCCCGCCTCTGATTCCCCGCCTCGGATTCCCTGCCTCGGATTCGCTGCCTCTGATTCCCCGCCTCAGATACCCCGCCTTAGATTCCCTGCCTCAGATTCCCTGCCTCTGATTCCCCGCATCTGATTCTCCGCCTCTGATTCCCCGCCTCAGATTCCACACCTCAGATTCCCCGCCTCAGATTCCCTGCCTCTGATTCCCCGCCTCTGATTCCCCGCCTCTGATTCCCTGCCTCTGATTCCCCGCCTCTGATTCCCCGCCTCGGATTCCCTGCCTCGGATTCGCTGCCTCTGATTCCCCGCCTCAGATACCCCGCCTTAGATTCCCTGCCTCAGATTCCCTGCCTCTGATTCCCCGCATCTGATTCTCCGCCTCAGATTCCCCGCCTCAGATTCCACGCATCAGATTCCCTGCCTCAGATTCCCTGCCTCAGATTCCCTTCATCTGATTCCCTTCATCTGATTCCCTGCCTCTTATTCCCTGCCTCTTATTCCCTGCCTCTTATTCCCTGCCTCTTATTCCCCGCCTCTGATTCCCCGCCTCTAATTCCCCGCCTCTGATTCCCCGCCTCTGATTCCCCGCCTCAGATTCCCCGCCTCAGATTCCCCGCCTCAGATTCCCCGCCTCAGATTCCCTGCCTCAGATTCCCTGCCTCTGATTCCCCGCCTCTGATTCCACGCCTCAGATTCCCCGCCTCAGATTCCCCGCCTCAGATTCCCCGCCTCAGATTCCCTGCCTCAGATTCCCTGCCTCAGATTCTCTGCCTCAGATTCCCTTCATCTGATTCCCTGCCTCTTATTCCCCGCCTCTGATTCCCTGCCTCTGATTCCCCGCCTCTGATTCCCCGCCTCTGATTCCCCGCCTCTGATTCCCTGCCTCTGATTCCCCGCCTCTGATTCCCCGCCTCGGATTCCCTGCCTCGGATTCGCTGCCTCTGATTCCCCGCCTCAGATACCCCGCCTTAGATTCCCTGCCTCAGATTCCCTGCCTCTGATTCCCCGCATCTGATTCTCCGCCTCTGATTCCCCGCCTCAGATTCCACACCTCAGATTCCCCGCCTCAGATTCCCTGCCTCAGATTCCCTTCATCTGATTCCCTTCATCTGATTCCCTGCCTCTTATTCCCCGCCTCTGATTCCCCGCCTCTGATTCCCCGCCTCTGATTCCCCGCCTCTGATTCCCCGCCTCTGATTCCCCGCCTCTGATTCCCTTCATCTGATTCCATTCATCTGCTTCCCTGCCTCTGATTCCCCGCCTCTGATTCCCCGCCTCTGATTCCTTGCCTCTGATTCCCCGCCTCAGATTCCCTGCCTCAGATTCCCTGCCTCAGATTCCCTGCCTCTGATTCCCCACATCTGATACTCCGCCTCTAATTCCCCGCCTCAGATTCCCCACCTCTGATTCCCCGCCTCTGATTCCCCGCCTCAGATACCCTGCCTCAGATTCCCTGCCTCAGATTCCCTTCATCTGATTCCCTTCATCTAATTCCCTGCCTCTTATTCCCTGCCTCTTATTCCCCACCTCTGATTCCCCGCCTCTAATTCCCCGCCTCTGATTCCCCGCCTCTGATTCCCCACCTCTGATTCCCCACCTCAGATTCCCTGCTTCAGAATCCCTGCCTCAGATTCCCCGCCTCAGATTCCCTGCCCCAGAATCCCTGCCTCAGATTCCCTGCCTCTGATTCCCCGCCTCTGATTCCCCACCTCAGATTCCCCGCCTCAGATTCCCCGCCTCAGATTCCCCGCCTCAGATTCCCTGCCTCAGATTCTCTGCCTCAGATTCCCTTCATCTGATTCCCTGCCTCTTATTCCCCGCCTCTGATTCCCTGCCTCTGATTCCCCGCCTCTGATTCCCCGCCTCTGATTCCCCGCCTCTGATTCCCTGCCTCTGATTCCCCGCCTCTGATTCCCCGACTCGGATTCCCTGCCTCGGATTCCCTGCCTCTGATTCCCCGCCTCAGATACCCCGCCTCAGATTCCCTGCCTCAGATTCCCTGCCTCTGATTCCCCGCATCTGATTCTCCGCCTCTGATTCCCCGCCTCAGATTCCAAACCTCAGATTCCCCGCCTCAGATTCCCTGCCTCAGATTCCCTGCCTCAGATTCCCTGCCTCAGATTCCATTCATCTGATTCCCTTCATCTGATTCCCTGCCTCTTATTCCCCGCCTCTGATTCCCCGCCTCTGATTCCCCGCCTCTGATTCCCCGCCTCTGATTCCCCGCCTCTGATTCCCCGCCTCTGATTCCCTTCATCTGATTCCCTTCATCTGCTTCCCTGCCTCTGATTCCCCGCCTCTGATTCCTTGCCTCTGATTCCCCGCCTCAGATTCCCTGCCTCAGATTCCCTGCCTCAGATTCCCTGCCTCTGATTCCCCGCATCTGATTCTCCGCCTCTGATTCCCCGCCTCAGATTCCACACCTCAGATTCCCCGCCTCAGATTCCCTGCCTCAGATTCCCTGCCTCAGATTCCATTCATCTGATTCCCTTCATCTGATTCCCTGCCTCTTATTCCCCGCCTCTGATTCCCCGCCTCTGATTCCCCGCCTCTGATTCCCCGCCTCTGATTCCCCGCCTCTGATTCCCCGCCTCTGATTCCCTTCATCTGATTCCCTTCATCTGCTTCCCTGCCTCTGATTCCCCGCCTCTGATTCCCCGCCTCTGATTCCTTGCCTCTGATTCCCCGCCTCAGTTTCCCTGCCTCAGATTCCCTGCCTCAGATTCCCTGCCTCTGATTCCCCACATCTGATACTCCGCCTCCATTTCCCCACATCTCTTTCCCCGCCTCTGATTCCACGCCTCTGATACCCCGCCTCTGATTCCCCGCCTCTGATTCCCCGCCTCATATTCACCGGCTCTGATTACCTGCCTCAGATTCCCTGCATCAGATTCCCTGCCTCTGATTCCCCGCATCTGATACCCCACCTCTGATTCCCCGCCTCTGATACCCTGCCTCTGATTCCCCGCCTCTGATTCCCCGCCTCTTATTCCCCGCCTCAGATTCCCCGGCTCTGATTCCCTGCCTCAGATTTCCTGCCTCAGATTCCCTGCCTCAGATTCCCTTCATCTAATTCCCTTCATCTGATTCCCTGCCTCTTATTCCCCGCCTCTGATTCCCCGCCTCTGATTCCCCGCCTCTGATACCCCACCTCTGATTCCCCGCCTCTGATTCCCTTCATCTGATTCCCTTCATCTGATTCCCTTCATCTGATTCCCTGCCTCTTATGCCCCGCCTCTGATTCCCCACCTCAGATTCCCCGCCTCTGATTCCCCGCCTCTGATTCCCCGCCTCGGATTCCCCGCCTCAGATTCCCCGCATCAGATTCCCTGCCTCAGATTCCCTGCCTCAGATTCCCTGCCTCAGATTCCCTTCATCTGATTCCCTTCATCTGATTCCCTGCCTCTTATTCCCTGCCTCTTATTCCCCGCCTCTGATTCCCCGCCTCTAATTCCCCGCCTCTGATTCCCCGCCTCTGATTCCCCACCTCTGATTCCCCACCTCAGATTCCCTGCTTCAGAATCCCTGCCTCAGATTCCCCGCCTCAGGTTCCCTGCCTCAGAATCCCTGCCTCAGATTCCCTGCCTCTGATTCCCCGCCTCTGATTCCCCGCCTCAGATTCCCCGCCTCAGATTCCCCGCCTCAGATTCCCCGCCTCAGATTCCCTGCCTCAGATTCTCTGCCTCAGATTCCCTTCATCTGATTCCCTGCCTCTTATTCCCCGTTTCTGATTCCCTGCCTCTGATTCCCCGCCTCTGATTCCCCGCCTCTGATTCCCCGCCTCTGATTCCCTGCCTCTGATTCCCCGCCTCTGATTCCCCGACTCGGATTCCCTGCCTCGGATTCCCTGCCTCTGATTCCCCGCCTCAGATACCCAGCCTCAGATTCCCTGCCTCAGATTCCCTGCCTCTGATTCCCCGCATCTGATTCTCCGCCTCTGATTCCCCGCCTCAGATTCCACACCTCAGATTCCCCACCTCAGATTCCCTGCCTCAGATTCCCTGCCTCAGATTCCATTCATCTGATTCCCTTCATCTGATTCCCTGCCTCTTATTCCCCGCCTCTGATTCCCCGCCTCTGATTCCCCGCCTCTGATTCCCCGCCTCTGATTCCCCGCCTCTGATTCCCTTCATCTGATTCCCTTCATCTGCTTCCCTGCCTCTGATTCCCCGCCTCTGACTCCCCGCCTCTGATTCCTTGCCTCTGATTCCCCGCCTCAGATTCACTGCCTCAGATTCCCTGCCTCAGATTCCCTGCCTCTGATTCCCCGCATCTGATTCTCCGCCTCTGATTCCGCGCCTCAGATTCCACACCTCAGATTCCCCGCCTCAGATTCCCTGCCTCAGATTCCCTGCCTCAGATTCCATTCATCTGATTCCCTTCATCTGATTCCCTGCCTCTTATTCCCCGCCTCTGATTCCCCGCCTCTGATTCCCCACCACTGATTCCCCGCCTCTGATTCCCCGCCTCTGATTCCCCGCCTCTGATTCCCTTCATCTGATTCCCTTCATCTGCTTCCCTGCCTCTGATTCCCCGCCTCTGATTCCCCGCCTCTGATTCCTTGCCTCTGATTCCCCGCCTCAGATTCCCTGCCTCAGATTCCCTGCCTCAGATTCCCTGCCTCTGATTCCCCACATCTGATACTCCGCCTCCATTTCCCCACATCTCTTTCCCCGCCTCTGATTCCACGCCTCTGATTCCCCACCTCTGATTCCCCGCCTCTGATTGCCTGCAACTGATTGCCCGCCTCTGATTCCCCGCCTCTGATTCCTGACCTCTGTCTCTATGCCTCTCTTTCGCCTCCGCTCTTTCCCCTCCACTCTTTACGCGCCTTTCTTTCCCTCCCTCAATTTCACCAACTCTGTTTGATATGTTCTGTGTACCTCATTTTCAACACACAAGTCCCAACCACTATGTTTCACCCATGTCCTTCCCCGCCTCTATTTATCAACCTATGTTTACCCGCCTCTGATTCCGCACCTCTGATTCCCCGCCTCTGATTCCCCGCCTCTGATTCCCCGCCTCTGATTCCCCGCCTCTGATTCCCCTCCTCTGATTCCCCGCCTCATATTCCCTTCCTCAGTTTCCCTGCCTTAGATTCCCTGCCTCTGATTCCACGCATCAGATTCCCTGCCTCAGATTCCCCGCCTCTGATTCCCCGCCTCTGATTCCCCGCCTCTGATTCCCCGCCTCTGATTCCCCGCCTCTGATTCCCCGCCTCTGATTCCCCGCCTCAGATTCCCTGCCTCAGATTCGCTGCCTCAGATTCCCTTCATCTGATTCCCTTCATCTGATTCCCTTCATCTGATTCCCTTCATCTGATTCCCTTCATCTGATTCGCTGCCTCTTATTCCCCGCCTCTGATTCCCCGCCTCTGATTCCCCGCCTCTGATTCCCCGCCTCTGATTCCCCGCCTCAGATTCCCTGCCTCAGATTCCCTGCCTCAGATTCCCTTCATCTGATTCCGTTCATCTGATTCCCTGCCTCTTATACCCCGCCTCTGATTCCCCACCTCTGATTCCCCGCCTCTGATTCCCCGCCTCTGATTCCCCGCCTCTGATTCCACACCTCAGATTCCCCGTCTCTGATTCCCCGCCTCAGATTCCCTGCCTCAGATTCCCTGCCTCAGATTCCCTTCATCTGATTCCCTTCATCTGATTCCCTGCCTCTTATACCCCGCCTCTGATTCCCCGCCTCTGATTCCCCGCCTCTGATTCCCCGCCTCTGATTCCCCGCCTCTGATTCCCCGCCTCTGATTCCCTTCATCTGATTCCCTTCATCTGATTCCCTGCCTCTTATTCCCCGCCTCTGATTCCCCGCCTCTGATTCCCCGCCTCAGATTCCCCGCATCAGATTCCCTGCCTCAGATTCCCTGCCTCAGATTCCCTTCATCTGATTCCCTTCATCTGATTCCCTGCCTCTTATTCCCTGCCTCTTATTCCCTGCCTCTTATTCCCCGCCTCTGATTCCCCGCCTCTAATTCCCCGCCTCTGATTCCCCGCCTCTGATTCCCCACCTCTGATTCCCCACCTCAGATTCCCTGCTTCAGAATCCCTGCCTCAGATTCCCCGCCTCAGATTCCCTGCCTCAGAATCCCTGCCTCAGATTCCCTGCCTCTGATTCCCCGCCTCTGATTCCCCGCCTCAGATTCCCCGCCTCAGATTCCCCGCCTCAGATTCCCCGCCTCAGATTCCCTGCCTCAGATTCCCTGCCTCAGATTCTCTGCCTCAGATTCCCTTCATCTGATTCCCTGCCTCTTATTCGCCGCCTCTGATTCCCTGCCTCTGATTCCCCGCCTCTGATTCCCCGCCTCTGATTCCCCGCCTCTGATTCCCTGCCTCTGATTCCCCGCCTCTGATTCCCCGCCTCGGATTCCCTGCCTCGGATTCGCTGCCTCTGATTCCCCGCCTCAGATACCCCGCCTCAGATTCCCTGCCTCAGATTCCCTGCCTCTGATTCCCCGCATCTGATTCTCCGCCTCTGATTCCCCGCCTCAGATTCCACACCTCAGATTCCCCGCCTCAGATTCCCTGCCTCAGATTCCCTGCCTCAGATTCCATTCATCTGATTCCCTTCATCTGATTCCCTGCCTCTTATTCCCCGCCTCTGATTCCCCACGTCTGATTCCCCGCCTCTGATTCCCCGCCTCTGATTCCCCGCCTCTGATTCCCTTCATCTGATTCCCTTCATCTGCTTCCCTGCCTCTGATTCCCCGCCTCTGATTCCCCGCCTCTGATTCCTTGCCTCTGATTCCCCGCCTCAGATTCCCTGCCTCAGATTCCCTGCCTCAGATTCCCTGCCTCTGATTCCCCACATCTGATACTCCGCCTCTAATTCCCCGCCTCAGATTCCCCGCCTCTGATTCCCCGCCTCTAATTCCCCGCCTCTGATTCCCCGCCTCTGATTCCCCACCTCTGATTCCCCGCCTCTGATTCCCCGCCTCAGATTCCCCGCCTCAAATTCCCCGCCTCAGATTCCCTGCCTCAGATTCTCTTCATCTGATTCCCTTCATCTGAATCCCCGCCTCAGATTCCCCGCCTCAGATTCCCGGCCTCAGATTCCCAGCCTCAGATTCCCTGCCTCAGATTCCCTTCATCTGATTCCCTTCATCTGATTCCCTGCCTCTTATTCCCCGCCTCTGATTCCCTGCCTCTGATTCCGCGCCTCTGATTCCCCGCCTCTGATTCCCCGCCTCTGATTCCGCGCCTCTGACTACCCGCATCAGATTCCCCGGCTCTGATTACCTGCCTCAGATTCCCTTCCTCAGATTCCCCGCCTCTGATTCCCTGCCTCTGATTCCCCGCCTCTGATTCCCCGCCTCTGATTCCCAGCCTTTGATTCCCAGCCTTTGATTCCCCGCCTCTGATTCCCCGCCTCTGATATCCCGCCTCTGATTCCCCGCCTCCCGTTCCACGCAAGTTTCCCGGCCTCCGTTTCTCCACATCTCTTTCCCCGAATCTGATTCCACGCATCTGATTCCCCGCCTCTGATTCCCCGCCTCTGATTTCCCGCCTCTGATTCCCCGCCTCAGGTTCCCTGCCTCAGATTCCCTGCCTCTGATTCCCCGCATCTGATACCCCGCCTCTCATTCCCCGCCTCTGATTCCCCACCTCTGATTCCCCGCCTCTGATTCCCCGCCTCTTATTCCCCGCCTCTGATTCCCCGCCTGTGATTCCCCGCCTCTGATTCCCAGCCTCTGATTCCGCGCCTCTGATTCCCCACCTCAGATTCCCTGACTCAGATTCCCTGCCTCAGATTCCCCACCTCAGATTCCCTGCCTCAGAATCCCTGCCTCAGATTCCCTGCCTCTGATTCCCCGCCTCTGATTCCCCGCCTCAGATTCCCCGCCTCAGATTCCCAGCCTCAGATTCCCTGGCTCAGATTCCCTTTATCTGATTCCCTTCATCTGATTCCCTGCCTCTTCTTCCCCGCCTCTGATTCCCCGCCTCTGATTCCCCGCCTCTGATTCCCCGCCTCTGATTCCCCGCCTCAGATTCCCCGGCTCTGATTCCCCGCCTCAGATTCCCTGCCTCAGATTCCCTGCCTCAGATTCCCTTCATCTGATTCCCTTCATCCGATTCCGTGCCTCTTATTCCCCGCCTCTGATTCCCCGCGTCTGATTCCCCGCCTCTAATTCCCCGCCTCTGATTCCCCGCCTCTGATTCCCCACCTCTGATTCCCCGCCTCTGATTCCCCGCCTCAGATTCCCCGCCTCAAATTCCCCGCCTCAGATTCCCTGCCTCAGATTCTCTTCATCTGATTCCCTTCATCTGATTCCCTGCCTCTAATTCCCCTCCTCTGATTCCCCGCCTCTGATTCCCCACCTCTGATTCCCTGCCTCTGATTCCCAGCCTCTGATTCCCAGCCTCTGATTCCCCGCCTCTGAATCCCCGCCTCAGATTCCCTGCCTCAGATTCCCTGCCTCAGATTCACCGCCTCAGATTCCCTGCCTCAGAATCCCTGCCTCAGATTCCATGCCTCTGATTCCCCGCCTCTGATTCCCCGCCTCAGATTCCCCGCCTCAGATTCCCCGCCTCAGATTCCCTGCCTCAGATTCCCTGCCTCAGATTCCCTTCATCTGATTCCCTTCATCTGATTCCCTTCCTCTTCTTCCCCGCCTCTGATTCCCTGCCTCTGATTCCCCGCCTCTGATTCCCCGCCTCTGATTCCCCGCCTCAGATTCCCCGCCTTAGATTCCCTTCCTCAGATTCCCTGCCTCAGATTCCCTGCCTCAGATTCCCTGCCTCAGATTCCCTTCATCTGATTCCCTTCATCTGATTCCCTGCCTCTAATTCCCCTCCTCTGATTCCCCGCCTCTGATTCCCCGCCTCTGATTCCCTGCCTCTGATTCCCTGCCTCTGATTCCCCGCATCTGATTCCCCGCCTCAGATTCCCTGCCTCAGATTCCCCGCCTCAGATTCCCCGCCTCAGATACCCCGCCTCAGATTCCCCGCCTCAGATTCCCCGCCTCAGATTCCCTGCCTCAGATTCCCTGCCTCAGATTCCCTGCTTCAGATTCCCTGCCTCAGATTCCCTGCCTCAGATTTCCTGCCTCAGATTCCCTTCATCTGATTCCTTTCATCTGATTCCCTGCCTCTGATTCCCCGCCTCTGATTCCCTGCCTCTGATTCCCTGCCTCTGATTCCCCGCCTCTGATTCCCCGCCTCTGATTCCCCGCCTCTGATTCCCCGCCTCAGATACCCTGGCTCTGATTCCCTGCCTCAGGTTCCCTGCCTCAGGTTCCCAACCTCTGATTCCCCGCCACTGATTCCCCGCCTCTGATTCCCCGCCTCTGATTCCCCGCCTCTGATTCCCAGCCTCTGATTCCCCGCATCTGATGCCCCGCCTCTGATATCCCGCCTCTGATTCCCCGCCTCCCTTTCCGCGCAACTTTCCCGGCCTCCGTTTCTCCACATCTCTTTCCCCGCCTCTGATTCCCTGCAACTGATTCCCCGCCTCTGATTCCCCGCCTCTGATTCCACACCTCAGATTCCCCGTCTCTGATTCCCCGCCTCAGATTCCCTGCCTCAGATTCCCTGCCTCAGATTCCCTTCATCTGATTCCCTTCATCTGATTCCCTGCCTCTTATACCCCGCCTCTGATTCCCCGCCTCTGATTCCCCGCCTCTGATTCCCCGCCTCTGATTCCCCGCCTCTGATTCCCCGCCTCTGATTCCCTTCATCTGATTCCCTTCATCTGATTCCCTGCCTCTTATTCCCCGCCTCTGATTCCCCGCCTCTGATTCCCCGCCTCAGATTCCCCGCATCAGATTCCCTGCCTCAGATTCCCTGCCTCAGATTCCCTTCATCTGATTCCCTTCATCTGATTCCCTGCCTCTTATTCCCTGCCTCTTATTCCCTGCCTCTTATTCCCCGCCTCTGATTCCCCGCCTCTAATTCCCCGCCTCTGATTCCCCGCCTCTGATTCCCCACCTCTGATTCCCCACCTCAGATTCCCTGCTTCAGAATCCCTGCCTCAGATTCCCCGCCTCAGATTCCCTGCCTCAGAATCCCTGCCTCAGATTCCCTGCCTCTGATTCCCCGCCTCTGATTCCCCGCCTCAGATTCCCCGCCTCAGATTCCCCGCCTCAGATTCCCCGCCTCAGATTCCCTGCCTCAGATTCCCTGCCTCAGATTCTCTGCCTCAGATTCCCTTCATCTGATTCCCTGCCTCTTATTCGCCGCCTCTGATTCCCTGCCTCTGATTCCCCGCCTCTGATTCCCCGCCTCTGATTCCCCGCCTCTGATTCCCTGCCTCTGATTCCCCGCCTCTGATTCCCCGCCTCGGATTCCCTGCCTCGGATTCGCTGCCTCTGATTCCCCGCCTCAGATACCCCGCCTCAGATTCCCTGCCTCAGATTCCCTGCCTCTGATTCCCCGCATCTGATTCTCCGCCTCTGATTCCCCGCCTCAGATTCCACACCTCAGATTCCCCGCCTCAGATTCCCTGCCTCAGATTCCCTGCCTCAGATTCCATTCATCTGATTCCCTTCATCTGATTCCCTGCCTCTTATTCCCCGCCTCTGATTCCCCACGTCTGATTCCCCGCCTCTGATTCCCCGCCTCTGATTCCCCGCCTCTGATTCCCTTCATCTGATTCCCTTCATCTGCTTCCCTGCCTCTGATTCCCCGCCTCTGATTCCCCGCCTCTGATTCCTTGCCTCTGATTCCCCGCCTCAGATTCCCTGCCTCAGATTCCCTGCCTCAGATTCCCTGCCTCTGATTCCCCACATCTGATACTCCGCCTCTAATTCGCCGCCTCAGATTCCCCGCCTCTGATTCCCCGCCTCTAATTCCCCGCCTCTGATTCCCCGCCTCTGATTCCCCACCTCTGATTCCCCGCCTCTGATTCCCCGCCTCAGATTCCCCGCCTCAAATTCCCCGCCTCAGATTCCCTGCCTCAGATTCTCTTCATCTGATTCCCTTCATCTGAATCCCCGCCTCAGATTCCCCGCCTCAGATTCCCGGCCTCAGATTCCCAGCCTCAGATTCCCTGCCTCAGATTCCCTTCATCTGATTCCCTTCATCTGATTCCCTGCCTCTTATTCCCCGCCTCTGATTCCCTGCCTCTGATTCCGCGCCTCTGATTCCCCGCCTCTGATTCCCCGCCTCTGATTCCGCGCCTCTGACTACCCGCATCAGATTCCCCGGCTCTGATTACCTGCCTCAGATTCCCTTCCTCAGATTCCCCGCCTCTGATTCCCTGCCTCTGATTCCCCGCCTCTGATTCCCCGCCTCTGATTCCCAGCCTTTGATTCCCAGCCTTTGATTCCCCGCCTCTGATTCCCCGCCTCTGATATCCCGCCTCTGATTCCCCGCCTCCCGTTCCACGCAAGTTTCCCGGCCTCCGTTTCTCCACATCTCTTTCCCCGAATCTGATTCCACGCATCTGATTCCCCGCCTCTGATTCCCCGCCTCTGATTTCCCGCCTCTGATTCCCCGCCTCAGGTTCCCTGCCTCAGATTCCCTGCCTCTGATTCCCCGCATCTGATACCCCGCCTCTCATTCCCCGCCTCTGATTCCCCACCTCTGATTCCCCGCCTCTGATTCCCCGCCTCTTATTCCCCGCCTCTGATTCCCCGCCTGTGATTCCCCGCCTCTGATTCCCAGCCTCTGATTCCGCGCCTCTGATTCCCCACCTCAGATTCCCTGACTCAGATTCCCTGCCTCAGATTCCCCACCTCAGATTCCCTGCCTCAGAATCCCTGCCTCAGATTCCCTGCCTCTGATTCCCCGCCTCTGATTCCCCGCCTCAGATTCCCCGCCTCAGATTCCCAGCCTCAGATTCCCTGGCTCAGATTCCCTTTATCTGATTCCCTTCATCTGATTCCCTGCCTCTTCTTCCCCGCCTCTGATTCCCCGCCTCTGATTCCCCGCCTCTGATTCCCCGCCTCTGATTCCCCGCCTCAGATTCCCCGGCTCTGATTCCCCGCCTCAGATTCCCTGCCTCAGATTCCCTGCCTCAGATTCCCTTCATCTGATTCCCTTCATCCGATTCCGTGCCTCTTATTCCCCGCCTCTGATTCCCCGCGTCTGATTCCCCGCCTCTAATTCCCCGCCTCTGATTCCCCGCCTCTGATTCCCCACCTCTGATTCCCCGCCTCTGATTCCCCGCCTCAGATTCCCCGCCTCAAATTCCCCGCCTCAGATTCCCTGCCTCAGATTCTCTTCATCTGATTCCCTTCATCTGATTCCCTGCCTCTAATTCCCCTCCTCTGATTCCCCGCCTCTGATTCCCCACCTCTGATTCCCTGCCTCTGATTCCCAGCCTCTGATTCCCAGCCTCTGATTCCCCGCCTCTGAATCCCCGCCTCAGATTCCCTGCCTCAGATTCCCTGCCTCAGATTCACCGCCTCAGATTCCCTGCCTCAGAATCCCTGCCTCAGATTCCATGCCTCTGATTCCCCGCCTCTGATTCCCCGCCTCAGATTCCCCGCCTCAGATTCCCCGCCTCAGATTCCCTGCCTCAGATTCCCTGCCTCAGATTCCCTTCATCTGATTCCCTTCATCTGATTCCCTTCCTCTTCTTCCCCGCCTCTGATTCCCTGCCTCTGATTCCCCGCCTCTGATTCCCCGCCTCTGATTCCCCGCCTCAGATTCCCCGCCTTAGATTCCCTTCCTCAGATTCCCTGCCTCAGATTCCCTGCCTCAGATTCCCTGCCTCAGATTCCCTTCATCTGATTCCCTTCATCTGATTCCCTGCCTCTAATTCCCCTCCTCTGATTCCCCGCCTCTGATTCCCCGCCTCTGATTCCCTGCCTCTGATTCCCTGCCTCTGATTCCCCGCATCTGATTCCCCGCCTCAGATTCCCTGCCTCAGATTCCCCGCCTCAGATTCCCCGCCTCAGATACCCCGCCTCAGATTCCCCGCCTCAGATTCCCCGCCTCAGATTCCCTGCCTCAGATTCCCTGCCTCAGATTCCCTGCTTCAGATTCCCTGCCTCAGATTCCCTGCCTCAGATTTCCTGCCTCAGATTCCCTTCATCTGATTCCTTTCATCTGATTCCCTGCCTCTGATTCCCCGCCTCTGATTCCCTGCCTCTGATTCCCTGCCTCTGATTCCCCGCCTCTGATTCCCCGCCTCTGATTCCCCGCCTCTGATTCCCCGCCTCAGATACCCTGGCTCTGATTCCCTGCCTCAGGTTCCCTGCCTCAGGTTCCCAACCTCTGATTCCCCGCCACTGATTCCCCGCCTCTGATTCCCCGCCTCTGATTCCCCGCCTCTGATTCCCAGCCTCTGATTCCCCGCATCTGATGCCCCGCCTCTGATATCCCGCCTCTGATTCCCCGCCTCCCTTTCCGCGCAACTTTCCCGGCCTCCGTTTCTCCACATCTCTTTCCCCGCCTCTGATTCCCTGCAACTGATTCCCCGCCTCTGATTCCCCGCCTCTGATTCCCCACCTCTGTCTCTATGCCTCTTTTTTGCCTCCGCTCTTTCCCCTCCACTCTTTACGCGCCTCTTTTTCCGTCCCTCAATTTCAACATCTCTGTTTGATCTGTTCTGTGTACATCATTTTCAACACACAAGTCCCAACCACTATGTTTCACCCATCTCTTTCCCCGCCTCTATATATCCACCTATGTTTACCCGCCTCTGATTCCCCACCTCTGATTCCCCCCCTCTGATTCCCCGCCTCTGATTCCCCACCTCTGATTCCCCACCTCTCATTCCCCCCCTCTGATTCCCCGCCTCTGATTCCCCGCCTCTGATTCCCCACCTCTGATTCCCTGCCTCAGATTCCCTGCCTCAGATTCCCTGCCTCAGATTCCCTGCCTCTGATTCCCCGCCTCAGATTCCCTGCCTCAGATTCCCTCCCTCTGATTCCCTGCCTCTGATTCCCCGCCTCTGATTTCCCGCCTCAGGTTCCCCGCCTCAGATTCCCCGCGTCAGATTCCCTGCCTCAGATTCCGTGCCTCAGATTCCCTTCATCTGATTCCCTTCATCTGATTCCCTTCATCTGATTCCCTTCATCTGATTCCCTGCCTCTTATTCCCCGCCTCTTATTCCCCGCCTCTGATTACCCGCCTCTGATTCCCCGCCTCTGATTCCCCGCCTCTGATTCCCCGCCTCTGATTCCCCGCCTCTGATTCCCCGCCTCTGATTCCCCGCCTCAGATTCCCTGCCTCAGATTCCCTGCCTCTGATTCCTCGCATCTGATACCCCGCCTCTGATTCCCCGCCTCTGATTCCCCGCCTCAGATTCCCCGCCTCAGATTCCCTGCCTCAGATTCCCTGCCTCAGATTCCCTGCCTCAGATTCCCTTCATCTAATTCCCTTCATCTGATACCCTGCCTCTTATTCCCCGCCTCTGATTCCCTGCCTCAGATTCCCTGCCTCAGATTCCCTGCCTCAGATTCCCTGCCTCAAATTCCCTGCCTCAGATTCCCAGCCTCAGATTCCCTTCATCTGATTCCTTTCATCTGATTCCCTGCCTCTGATTCCCCACCTCTGATTCCCTGCATCTGATTCCCTGCCTCTGATTCCCCACCTCTGATTCCCCGCCTCTGATTCCCTGCCTCTGATTCCCCGCCTCTGATTCCCCGCCTCATATTCACCGGCTCTGATTCCCTGCCTCAGATTCCCCGCCTCTGATTCCCCGCCTCTTATTCCCCGCCTCAGATTCCCCGGCTCTGATTCCCTGCCTCAGATTCCCTGCCTCAGATTCCCTGCCTCAGATTCCCTTCATCTAATTCCCTTCATCTGATTCCCTACCTCTTATTCCCCGCCTCTGATTCCCCGCCTCTGATTCCCCGCCTCTGATTCCCCGCCTCTGATTCCCCACCTCTGATTCCCCGCCTCTGATTCCCTTCATCTGATTCCCTTCATCTGATTCCCTTCATCTGATTCCCTGCCTCTTATGCCCCGCCTCTGATTCCCCACCTCAGATTCCCCGCCTCTGATTCCCCGCCTCTGATTCCCCGCCTCAGATTCCCCGCCTCAGATTCCCCGCATCAGATTCCCTGCCTCAGATTCCCTGCCCAGGATTCCCTGCCTCAGATTCCCTTCATCTGATTCCCTTCATCTGATTCCTTGCCTCTTATTCCCTGCCTCTTATTCCCCGCCTCTGATTCCCCGCCTCTAATTCCCCGCCTCTGATTCCCCGCCTCTGATTCCCCACCTCTGATTCCCCACCTCAGATTCCCTGCTTCAGAATCCCTGCCTCAGATTCCCCGCCTCAGATTCCCTGCCTCAGAATCCCTGCCTCAGATTCCCTGCCTCTGATTCCCCGCCTCTGATTCCCCGCCTCAGATTCCCCGCCTCAGATTCCCTGCCTCATATTCCCCGCCTCATATTCCCTGCCTCAGATTCTCTGCCTCAGATTCCCTTTATCTGATTCCCTGCCTCTTATTCCCCGCCTCTGATTCCCTGCCTCTGATTCCCCGCCTCTGATTCCCCGCCTCTGATTCCCCGCCTCTGATTCCCTGCCTCTGATTCCCCGCCTCTAATTCCCCGCCTCGGATTCCCCGCCTCGGATTCCCTGCCTCTGATTCCCCGCCTCAGATACCCCGCCTCAGATTCCCTGCCTCAGATTCCCTGCCTCTGATTCCCCGCATCTGATTCTCCGCCTCTGATTCCCCGCCTCAGATTCCACACCTCAGATTCCCCGCCTCAGATTCCCTGCCTCACATTCCCTGCCTCAGATTCCATTCATCTGATTCCCTTCATCTGATTCCCTGCCTCTTATTCCCCGCCTCTGATTCCCCGCCTCTGATTCCCCGCCTCTGATTCCCCGCCTCTGATTCCCCGCCTCTGATTCCCCGCCTCTGATTCCCTTCATCTGATTCCCTTCATCTGCTTCCCTGCCTCTGATTCCCCGCCTCTGATTCCCCGCCTCTGATTCCTTGCCTCTGATTCCCCGCCTCAGATTCCCTGCCTCAGATTCCCTGCCTCAGATTCCCTGCCTCTGATTCCCCACATCTGATACTCCGCCTCCATTTCCCCACATCTCTTTCCCCGCCTCTGATTCCACGCCTCTGATACCCCGCCTCTGATTCCACGCCTCTGTTTCCCCACCTCTGATTCTCCGCCTCTGATTGCCTGCAACTGATTGCCTGCCTCTGATTCTCCGCCTCTGATTCCTGACCTCTGTCTCTATGCCTCTCTTTCGCCTCCGCTCTTTCCCCTCCACTCTTTACGCGCCTTTCTTTCCCTCCCTCAATTTCACCAACTCTGTTTGATATGTTCTGTGTACCTCATTTTCAACACACAAGTCCCAACCACTATGTTTCACCCATGTCCTTCCCCGCCTCTATTTATCAACCTATGTTTACCCGCCTCTGATTCCGCACCTCTGATTCCCCGCCTCTGATTCCCCGCCTCTGATTCCCCGCCTCTGATTCCCCGCCTCTGATTCCCCGCCTCTGATTCCCCGCCTCATATTCCCTTCCTCAGTTTCCCTGCCTTAGATTCCCTGCCTCTGATTCCCCGCATCAGATTCCCTGCCTCAGATTCCCCGCCTCTGATTCCCCGCCTCTGATTCCCCGCCTCTGATTCCCCGCCTCTGATTCCCCGCCTCTGATTCCCCGCCTCTGATTCCCCGCCTCAGATTCCCCGCATCAGATTCCCTGCCTCAGATTCCGTGCCTCAGATTCCCTTCATCTGATTCCCTTCATCTGATACCCTTCATCTGATTCCCTTCATCTGATTCCCTTCATCTGATTCGCTGCCTCTTATTCCCCGCCTCTGATTCCCCGCCTCTGATTCCCCGCCTCTGATTCCCCGCCTCTGATTCCCCGCCACAGATTCCCTGCCTCAGATTCCCTGCCTCAGATTCCCTTCATCTGATTCCGTTCATCTGATTCCCTGCCTCTTATACCCCGCCTCTGATTCCCCGCCTCTGATTCCCCGCCTCTGATTCCCCGCCTCTGATTCCCCGCCTCTGATTCCACGCCTCAGATTCACCGTCTCTGATTCCCCGCCTCAGATTCCCTGCCTCAGATTCCCTGCCTCAGATTCCCTTCATCTGATTCCCTTCATCTGATTCCATGCCTCTTATACCCCGCCTCTGATTCCCCGCCTCTGATTCCCCGCCTCTGATTCCCCGCCTCTGATTCCCCGCCTCTGATTCCCTTCATCTGATTCCCTTCATCTGATTCCCTGCCTCTTATTCCCCGCCTCTGATTCCCCGCCTCTGATTCCCCGCCACAGATTCCCTGCCTCAGATTCCCTGCCTCAGATTCCCTTCATCTGATTCCGTTCATCTGATTCCCTGCCTCTTATACCCCGCCTCTGATTCCCCGCCTCTGATTCCCCGCCTCTGATTCCCCGCCTCTGATACCCCGCCTCTGATTCCACGCCTCAGATTCACCGTCTCTGATTCCCCGCCTCAGATTCCCTGCCTCAGATTCCCTGCCTCAGATTCCCTTCATCTGATTCCCTTCATCTGATTCCATGCCTCTTATACCCCGCCTCTGATTCCCCGCCTCTGATTCCCCGCCTCTGATTCCCCGCCTCTGATTCCCCGCCTCTGATTCCCCGCCTCTGATTCCCTTCATCTGATTCCCTTCATCTGATTCCCTGCCTCTTATTCCCCGCCTCTGATTCCCCGCCTCTGATTCCCCGCCTCAGATTCCCCGCCTCAGATTCCCCACATCAGATTCCCTGCCTCAGATTCCCTGCCTCAGATTCCCTTCATCTGATTCCCTTCATCTGATTCCCTGCCTCTTATTCCCTGCCTCTTATTCCCTGCCTCTTATTCCCCGCCTCTGATTCCCCGCCTCTAATTCCCCGCCTCTGATTCCCCGCCTCTGATTCCCCACCTCTGATTCCCCACCTCAGATTCCCTGCTTCAGAATCCCTGCCTCAGATTCCCCGCCTCAGATTCCCTGCCTCAGAATCCCTGCCTCAGATTCCCTGCCTCTGATTCCCCGCCTCTGATTCCCCGCCTCAGATTCCCCGCCTCAGATTCCCCGCCTCAGATTCCCCGCCTCAGATTCCCTGCCTCAGATTCCCTGCCTCAGATTCTCTGCCTCAGATTCCCTTCATCTGATTCCCTGCCTCTTATTCCCCGCCTCTGATTCCCTGCCTCTGATTCCCCGCCTCTGATTCCCCGCCTCTGATTCCCCGCCTCTGATTCCCTGCCTCTGATTCCCCACCTCAGATTCCCCGCCTCGGATTCCCTGCCTCGGATTCGCTGCCTCTGATTCCCCACCTCAGATACCCCGCCTCAGATTCCCTACCTCAGATTCCCTGCCTCTGATTCCCCGCATCTGATTCTCCGCCTCTGATTCCCCGCCTCAGATTCCACACCTCAGATTCCCCGCCTCAGATTCCCTGCCTCAGATTCCCTGCCTCAGGTTCCATTCATCTGATTCCCTTCATCTGATTCGCTGCCTCTTATTCCCCGCCTCTGATTCCCCGCCTCTGATTCCCCGCCTCTGATTCCCCGCCTCTGATTCCCCGCATCTGATTCCCCGCCTCTGATTCCCTTCATCTGATTCCCTTCATCTGCTTCCCTGCCTCTGATTCCCCGCCTCTGATTCCCCGCCTCTGATTCCTTGCCTCTGATTCCCCGCCTCAGATTCCCTGCCTCAGATTCCCTGCCTCAGATTCCCTGCCTCTGATTCCCCACATCTGATACTCCGCCTCTAATTCCCCACCTCAGATTCCCCGCCTCTGATTCCCCGCCTCTAATTCCCCGCCTCTGATTCCCCGCCTCTGATTCCCCACCTCTGATTCCCCGCCTCTGATTCCCCGGCTCAGATTCCCCGCCTCAAATTCCCCGCCTCAGATTCCCTGCCTCAGATTCTCTTCATCTGATTCCCTTCATCTGAATCCCCGCCTCCGATTCCCCGCCTCAGATTCCCGGCCTCAGATTCCCAGCCTCAGATTCCCTGCCTAAGATTCCCTTCATCTGATTCCCTTCATCTGATTCCCTGCCTCTTATTCCCCGCCTCTGATTCCCTGCCTCTGATTCCGCGCCTCTGATTCCCCGCCTCTGATTCCCCGCCTCTGATTCCGTGCCTCTGACTACCCGCCTCAGATTCCCCGGCTCTGATTACCTGCCTCAGATTCCCTTCCTCAGATTCCCCGCCTCTGATTCCCCGCCTCTGATTCCCTGCCTCTGATTCCCCGCCTCTGATTCCCCGCCTCTGATTCCCAGCCTTTGATTCCCAGCCTTTGATTCCCCGCCTCTGATTCCCCGCCTCTGATATCCCGCCTCTGATTCCCCGCCTCCCGTTCCAAGCAACTTTCCCGGCCTCCGTTTCTCCACATCTCTTTCCCCGCATCTGATTCCACGCCTCTGATTCCCCGCCTCTGATTCCCCGCCTCTGATTTCCCGCCTCTGATTCCCCGCCTCAGGTTCCCTGCCTCAGATTCCCTGCCTCTGATTCCCCGCATCTGATACCCCGCCTCTGATTCCCCGCCTCTTATTCCCCGCCTCTGATTCCCCGCCTCTGATTCCCCGCCTCTGATTCCCCGCCTCAGATTCCCCGGATCTGATTCCCTGCCTCAGATTCCCTGCCTCAGATTCCCTGCCTCAGATTCCCTTCATCTGATTCCCTTCATCTGATTCCCTTCTCTTATTCCCCGCCTCTGATTCCCAGCCTCTGATTCCCCGCCTCTGATTCCCCGCCTCTGATTCCCCGCCTCTGATTCCCCGCCTCTGATTTCCTGCCTCTGATTCCCCGCCTCTGTTTCCCCACCTCTGATTCCCTTCATCTGATTCCCTTCATCTGCTTCCCTGCCTCTGATTCCCCGCCTCTGATTCCCCGCCTCTGATTCCTTGCCTCTGATTCCCCGCCTCAGATTCCCTGCCTCAGATTCCCTGCCTCAGATTCCCTGCCTCTGATTCCCCGCATCTGATTCTCCGCCTCTAATTCCCCGCCTCAGATTCCCCGCCTCAGATTCCCCACCTCAGATTCCCCGCCTCAGATTCCCCGCCTCAGATTCCCTTCATCTGATTCCCTGCCTCTAATTCCCCTCCTCTGATTCCCCGCCTCTGATTCCCCACCTCTGATTCCCTGCCTCTGATTCCCAGCCTCTGATTCCCAGCCTCTGATTCCCCGCCTCTGAATCCCCGCCTCAGATTCCCTGCCTCAGATTCCCTGCCTCAGATTCACCGCCTCAGATTCCCTGCCTCAGAATCCCTGCCTCAGATTCCATGCCTCTGATTCCCCGCCTCTGATTCCCCGCCTCAGATTCCCCGCCTCAGATTCCACGCCTCAGATTCCCTGCCTCAGATTCCCTGCCTCAGATTCCCTTCATCTGATTCCCTTCATCTGATTCCCTTCCTCTTCTTCCCCGCCTCTGATTCCCTGCCTCTGATTCCCCGCCTCTGATTCCCCGCCTCAGATTCCCCGCCTTAGATTCCCTTCCTCAGATTCCCTGCCTCAGATTCCCTGCCTCAGATTCCCTGCCTCAGATTCCCTTCATCTGATTCCCTTCATCTGATTCCCTGCCTCTTATTCCCCTCCTCTGATTCCCCGCCTCTGATTCCCCGCCTCTGATTCCCTGCCTCTGATTCCCTGCCTCTGATTCCCCGCATCTGATTCCCCGCCTCAGATTCCCTGCCTCAGATTCCCCGCCTCAGATTCCCCGCCTCAGATACCCCGCCTCAGATTCCCCGCCTCAGATTCCCCACCTCAGATTCCCTGCCTCAGATTCCCTGCCTCAGATTCCCTGCTTCAGATTCCCTGCCTCAGATTCCCTGCCTCAGATTTCCTGCCTCAGATTCCCTTCATCTGATTCCTTTCATCTGATTCCCTGCCTCTGATTCCCCGCCTCTGATTCCCTGCCTCTGATTCCCTGCCTCTGATTCCCCGCCTCTGATTCCCCGCCTCTGATTCCCCGCCTCTGATTCCCCGCCTCAGATACCCCGGCTCTGATTCCCTGCCTCAGGTTCCCTGCCTCAGGTTCCCAGCCTCTGATTCCCCGCCACTGATTCCCCGCCTCTGATTCCCCGCCTCTGATTCCCCGCCTCTGATTCCCAGCCTCTGATTCCCCGCATCTGATGCCCCGCCTCTGATATCCCGCCTCTGATTCCCCGCCTCCCTTTCCGCGCAACTTTCCCGGCCTCCGTTTCTCCACATCTCTTTCCCCGCCTCTGATTCCCTGCAACTGATTCCCCGCCTCTGATTCCCCGCCTCTGATTCCCCACCTCTGTCTCTATGCCTCTTTTTTGCCTCCGCTCTTTCCCCTCCACTCTTTACGCGCCTCTTTTTCCGTCCCTCAATTTCAACATCTCTGTTTGATCTGTTCTGTGTACATCATTTTCAACACACAAGTCCCAACCACTATGTTTCACCCATCTCTTTCCCCGCCTCTATATATCCACCTATGTTTACCCGCCTCTGATTCCCCACCTCTGATTCCCCCCCTCTGATTCCCCGCCTCTGATTCCCCACCTCTGATTCCCCACCTCTCATTCCCCCCCTCTGATTCCCCGCCTCTGATTCCCCGCCTCTGATTCCCCACCTCTGATTCCCTGCCTCAGATTCCCTGCCTCAGATTCCCTGCCTCAGATTCCCTGCCTCAGATTCCCTGCCTCTGATTCCCCGCCTCAGATTCCCTGCCTCAGATTCCCTCCCTCTGATTCCCTGCCTCTGATTCCCCGCCTCTGATTTCCCGCCTCAGGTTCCCCGCCTCAGATTCCCCGCGTCAGATTCCCTGCCTCAGATTCCGTGCCTCAGATTCCCTTCATCTGATTCCCTTCATCTGATTCCCTTCATCTGATTCCCTTCATCTGATTCCCTGCCTCTTATTCCCCGCCTCTTATTCCACGCCTCTGATTCCCCGCCTCTGATTCCCCGCCTCTGATTCCCCGCCTCTGATTCCCCGCCTCTGATTCCCCGCCTCTGATTCCCCGCCTCAGATTCCCTGCCTCAGATTCCCTGCCTCTGATTCCCCGCATCTGATACCCCGCCTCTGATTCCCCGCCTCTGATTCCCCGCCTCTGATTCCCCGCCTCAGATTCCCCGGCTCTGATTCCCTGCCTCAGATTCCCTGCCTCAGATTCCCTGCCTCAGATTCCCTTCATCTAATTCCCTTCATCTGATACCCTGCCTCTTATACCCCGCCTCTGATTCCCTGCCTCAGATTCCCTGCCTCAGATTCCCTGCCTCAGATTCCCTGCCTCAGATTCCCAGCCTCAGATTCCCTTCATCTGATTCCTTTCATCTGATTCCCTGCCTCTGATTCCCCACCTCTGATTCCCTGCATCTGATTCCCTGCCTCTGATTCCCCACCTCTGATTCCCCGCCTCTGATTCCCTGCCTCTGATTCCCCGCCTCTGATTCCCCGCCTCATATTCACCGGCTCTGATTCCCTGCCTCAGATTCCCCGCCTCTGATTCCCCGCCTCTTATTCCCCGCCTCAGATTCCCCGGCTCTGATTCCCTGCCTCAGATTCCCTGCCTCAGATTCCCTGCCTCAGATTCCCTTCATCTAATTCCCTTCATCTGATTCCCTACCTCTTATTCCCCGCCTCTGATTCCCCGCCTCTGATTCCCCGCCTCTGATTCCCCGCCTCTGATTCCCCACCCCTGATTCCCCGCCTCTGATTCCCTTCATCTGATTCCCTTCATCTGATTCCCTTCATCTGATTCCCTGCCTCTTATGCCCCGCCTCTGATTCCCCACCTCAGATTCCCCGCCTCTGATTCCCCGCCTCTGATTCCCCGCCTCAGATTCCCCGCCTCAGATTCCCCGCATCAGATTCCCTGCCTCAGATTCCCTGCCCAGGATTCCCTGCCTCAGATTCCCTTCATCTGATTCCCTTCATCTGATTCCCTGCCTCTTATTCCCTGCCTCTTATTCCCCGCCTCTGATTCCCCGCCTCTAATTCCCCGCCTCTGATTCCCCGCCTCTGATTCCCCACCTCTGATTCCCCACCTCAGATTCCCTGCTTCAGAATCCCTGCCTCAGATTCCCCGCCTCAGATTCCCTGCCTCAGAATCCCTGCCTCAGATTCCCTGCCTCTGATTCCCCGCCTCTGATTCCCCGCCTCAGATTCCCTGCCTCAGATTCCCTGCCTCAGATTCCCTTCATCTGATTCCCTTCATCTGATTCCATGCCTCTTATACCCCGCCTCTGATTCCCCGCCTATGATTCCCCGCCTCTGATTCCCCGCCTCTGATTCCCCGCCTCTGATTCCCCGCCTCTGATTCCCTTCATCTGATTCCCTTCATCTGATTCCCTGCCTCTTATTCCCCGCCTCTGATTCCCCGCCTCTGATTCCCCGCCTCAGATTCCCCGCCTCAGATTCCCCACATCAGATTCCCTGCCTCAGATTCCCTGCCTCAGATTCCCTTCATCTGATTCCCTTCATCTGATTCCCTGCCTCTTATTCCCTGCCTCTTATTCCCTGCCTCTTATTCCCCACCTCTGATTCCCCGCCTCTAATTCCCCGCCTCTGATTCCCCGCCTCTGATTCCCCACCTCTGATTCCCCACCTCAGATTCCCTGCTTCAGAATCCCTGCCTCAGATTCCCCGCCTCAGATTCCCTGCCTCAGAATCCCTGCCTCAGATTCCCTGCCTCTGATTCCCCGCCTCTGATTCCCCGCCTCAGATTCCCCACCTCAGATTCCCCGCCTCAGATTCCCCGCCTCAGATTCCCTGCCTCAGATTCCCTGCCTCAGATTCTCTGCCTCAGATTCCCTTCATCTGATTCCCTGCCTCTTATTCCCCGCCTCTGATTCCCTGCCTCTGATTCCCCGCCTCTGATTCCCCGCCTCTGATTCCCCGCCTCTGATTCCCTGCCTCTGATTCCCCACCTCTGATTCCCCGCCTCGGATTCCCTTCCTCGGATTCGCTGCCTCTGATTCCCCACCTCAGATACCCCGCCTCAGATTCCCTACCTCAGATTCCCTGCCTCTGATTCCCCGCATCTGATTCTCCGCCTCTGATTCCCCGCCTCAGATTCCACACCTCAGACTCCCCGCCTCAGATTCCCTGCCTCAGATTCCCTGCCTCAGGTTCCATTCATCTGATTCCCTTCATCTGATTCCCTGCCTCTTATTCCCCGCCTCTGATTCCCCGCCTCTGATTCCCCGCCTCTGATTCCCCGCCTCTGATTCCCCGCCTCTGATTCCCCGCCTCTGATTCCCTTCATCTGATTCCCTTCATCTGCTTCCCTGCCTCTGATTCCCCGCCTCTGATTCCCCGCCTCTGATTCCTTGCCTCTGATTCCCCGCATCAGATTCCCTGCCTCAGATTCCCTGCCTCAGATTCCCAGCCTCTGATTCCCCACATCTGATACTCCGCCTCTAATTCCCCACCTCAGATTCCCCGCCTCTGATTCCCCGCCTCTAATTCCCCGCCTCTGATTCCCCGCCTCTGATTCCCCACCTCTGATTCCCTGCCTCTGATTCCCCGGCTCAGATTCCCCGCCTCAAATTCCCCGCCTCAGATTCCCTGCCTCAGATTCTCTTCATCTGATTCCCTTCATCTGAATCCCCGCCTCCGATTCCCCGCCTCAGATTCCCGGCCTCAGATTCCCAGCCTCAGATTCCCTGCCTCAGATTCCCTTCATCTGATTCCCTTCATCTGATTCCCTGCCTCTTATTTCCCGCCTCTGATTCCCTGCCTCTGATTCCGCGCCTCTGATTCCCCGCCTCTGATTCCCCGCCTCTGATTCCGTGCCTCTGACTACCCGCCTCAGATTCCCCGGCTCTGATTACCTGCCTCAGATTCCCTTCCTCAGATTCCCCGCCTCTGATTCCCCGCCTCTGATTCCCTGCCTCTGATTCCCCGCCTCTGATTCCCCGCCTCTGATTCCCCGCCTCTGATTCCCCGCCTCAGATTCCCTGCCTCAGATTCCCTGCCTCAGATTCCCTTCATCTGATTCCCTTCATCTGATTCCATGCCTCTTATACCCCGCCTCTGATTCCCCGCCTCTGATTCCCCGCCTCTGATTCCCCGCCTCTGATTCCCCGCCTCTGATTCCCCGCCTCTGATTCCCTTCATCTGATTCCCTTCATCTGATTCCCTGCCTCTTATTCCCCGCCTCTGATTCCCCGCCTCTGATTCCCCGCCTCAGATTCCCCGCCTCAGATTCCCCACATCAGATTCCCTGCCTCAGATTCCCTGCCTCAGATTCCCTTCATCTGATTCCCTTCATCTGATTCCCTGCCTCTTATTCCCTGCCTCTTATTCCCTGCCTCTTATTCCCCGCCTCTGATTCCCCGCCTCTAATTCCCCGCCTCTGATTCCCCGCCTCTGATTCCCCACCTCTGATTCCCCACCTCAGATTCCCTGCTTCAGAATCCCTGCCTCAGATTCCCCGCCTCAGATTCCCTGCCTCAGAATCCCTGCCTCAGATTCCCTGCCTCTGATTCCCCGCCTCTGATTCCCCGCCTCAGATTCCCCACCTCAGATTCCCCGCCTCAGATTCCCCGCCTCAGATTCCCTGCCTCAGATTCCCTGCCTCAGATTCTCTGCCTCAGATTCCCTTCATCTGATTCCCTGCCTCTTATTCCCCGCCTCTGATTCCCTGCCTCTGATTCCCCGCCTCTGATTCCCCGCCTCTGATTCCCCGCCTCTGATTCCCTGCCTCTGATTCCCCACCTCTGATTCCCCGCCTCGGATTCCCTTCCTCGGATTCGCTGCCTCTGATTCCCCACCTCAGATACCCCGCCTCAGATTCCCTACCTCAGATTCCCTGCCTCTGATTCCCCGCATCTGATTCTCCGCCTCTGATTCCCCGCCTCAGATTCCACACCTCAGACTCCCCGCCTCAGATTCCCTGCCTCAGATTCCCTGCCTCAGGTTCCATTCATCTGATTCCCTTCATCTGATTCCCTGCCTCTTATTCCCCGCCTCTGATTCCCCGCCTCTGATTCCCCGCCTCTGATTCCCCGCCTCTGATTCCCCGCCTCTGATTCCCCGCCTCTGATTCCCTTCATCTGATTCCCTTCATCTGCTTCCCTGCCTCTGATTCCCCGCCTCTGATTCCCCGCCTCTGATTCCTTGCCTCTGATTCCCCGCATCAGATTCCCTGCCTCAGATTCCCTGCCTCAGATTCCCTGCCTCTGATTCCCCACATCTGATACTCCGCCTCTAATTCCCCACCTCAGATTCCACGCCTCTGATTCCCCGCCTCTAATTCCCCGCCTCTGATTCCCCGCCTCTGATTCCCCACCTCTGATTCCCTGCCTCTGATTCCCCGGCTCAGATTCCCCGCCTCAAATTCCCCGCCTCAGATTCCCTGCCTCAGATTCTCTTCATCTGATTCCCTTCATCTGAATCCCCGCCTCCGATTCCCCGCCTCAGATTCCCGGCCTCAGATTCCCAGCCTCAGATTCCCTGCCTCAGATTCCCTTCATCTGATTCCCTTCATCTGATTCCCTGCCTCTTATTCCCCGCCTCTGATTCCCTGCCTCTGATTCCGCGCCTCTGATTCCCCGCCTCTGATTCCCCGCCTCTGATTCCGTGCCTCTGACTACCCGCCTCAGATTCCCCGGCTCTGATTACCTGCCTCAGATTCCCTTCCTCAGATTCCCCGCCTCTGATTCCCCGCCTCTGATTCCCTGCCTCTGATTCCCCGCCTCTGATTCCCCGCCTCTGATTCCCAGCCTTTGATTCCCAGCCTTTGATTCCCCGCCTCTGATTCCCCGCCTCTGATATCCCGCCTCTGATTCCCCGCCTCCCGTTCCAAGCAACTTTCCCGGCCTCCGTTTCTCCACATCTCTTTCCCCGCATCTGATTCCACGCCTCTGATTCCCCGCCTCTGATTCCCCGCCTCTGATTTCCCGCCTCTGATTCCCCGCCTCAGGTTCCCTGCCTCAGATTCCCTGCCTCTGATTCCCCGCATCTGATACCCCGCCTCTGATTCCCCGCCTCTTATTCCCCGCCTCTGATTCCCCGCCTCTGATTCCCCGCCTCTGATTCCCCGCCTCAGATTCCCCGGCTCTGATTCCCCGCCTCAGATTCCCTGCCTCAGATTCCCTGCCTCAGATTCCCTTCATCTGATTCCCTTCATCTGATTCCCTTCTCTTATTCCCCGCCTCTGATTCCCCGCCTCTGATTCCCCGCCTCTGATTCCCCGCCTCTGATTCCCCGCCTCTGATTCCCCGCCTCTGATTTCCTGCCTCTGATTCCCCGCCTCTGATTCCCCACCTCTGATTCCCTTCATCTGATTCCCTTCATCTGCTTCCCTGCCTCTGATTCCCCGCCTCTGATTCCCCGCCTCTGATTCCTTGCCTCTGATTCCCCGCCTCAGATTCCCTGCCTCAGATTCCCTGCCTCAGATTCCCTGCCTCTGATTCCCCGCATCTGATACTCCGCCTCTAATTCCCCGCCTCAGATTCCCCGCCTCAGATTCCCCACCTCAGATTCCCCGCCTCAGATTCCCCGCCTCAGATTCCCTTCATCTGATTCCCTTCATCTGATTCCCTGCCTCTTATTCCCCGCCTCTGATTCCCCGACTCTGATTCCCCGCCTCTGATTCCCAGCCTCTGATTCCCCGCCTCTGATTCCCCGCCTCTGATTCCCCGCCTCTGATTCCCCGCCTCTGATTCCCCGCCTCAGATTCCCCGCCTCAGATTCCCTGCCTCAGATTCCCTGCCTCAGATTCCCTTCATCTGATTCCCTTCATCTGATACCCTTCATCTGATTCCCTTCATCTGATTCCCTTCATCTGATTCGCTGCCTCTTATTCCCCGCCTCTGATTCCCTTCTCTTATTCCCCGCCTCTGATTCCCCGCCTCTGATTCCCCGCCTCTGATTCCCCGCCTCTGATTCCCCGCCTCTGATTCCCTTCATCTGATTCCCTTCATCTGCTTCCCTGCCTCTGAATCCCCGCCTCTGATTCCCCGCCTCTGATTCCTTGCCTCTGATTCCCCGCCTCAGATTCCCTGCCTCAGATTCCCTGCCTCAGATTCCCTGCCTCTGATTCCCCACATCTGATACTCCGCCTCTAATTCCCCGCCTCAGATTCCCCGCCTCTGATTCCCCGCCTCTAATTCCCCGCCTCTGATTCCCCGCCTCTGATTCCCCACCTCTGATTCCCCGCCTCTGATTCCCCGCCTCAGATTCCCCGCCTCAAATTCCCCGCCTCAGATTCCCTGACTCAGATTCTCTTCATCTGATTCCCTTCATCTGAATCCCCGCCTCCGATTCCCCGCCTCAGATTCCCGGCCTCAGATTCCCAGCCTCAGATTCCCTGCCTCAGATTCCCTTCATCTGATTCCCTTCATCTGATTCCCTGCCTCTTATTCCCCGCCTCTGATTTCCTGCCTCTGATTCCGCGCCTCTGATTCCCCGCCTCTGATTCCCCGCCTCTGATTCCGTGCCTCTGACTACCCGCCTCAGATTCCCCGGCTCTGATTACCTGCCTCAAATTCCCTTCCTCAGATTCCCCGCCTCTGATTCCCCGCCTCTGATTCCCTGCCTCTGATTCCCCGCCTCTGATTCCCCGCCTCTGATTCCCAGCCTTTGATTCCGAGCCTTTGATTCCCCGCCTCTGATTCCCCGCCTCTCATATCCCGCCTCTGATTCCCCGCCTCCCGTTCCAGGCAACTTTCCCGGCCTCCGTTTCTCCACATCTCTTTCCCCGCATCTGATTCCACGCCTCTGATTCCCCGCCTCTGATTCCCCGCCTCTGATTTCCCGCCTCTGATTCCCCGCCTCAGGTTCCCTGCCTCAGATTCCCTGCCTCTGATTCCCCGCATCTGATACCCCGCCTCTGATTCCCCGCCTCTTATTCCCCGCCTCTGATTCCCCGCCTCTGATTCCCCGCCTCTGATTCCCCGCCTCAGATTCCCCGGCTCTGATTCCCCGCCTCAGATTCCCTGCCTCAGTTTCCCTGCCTCAGATTCCCTTCATCTGATTCCCTTCATCTGATTCCCTTCTCTTATTCCCCGCCTCTGATTACCCGCCTCTGATTCCCCGCCTCTGATTCCCCGCCTCTGATTCCCCGCCTCTGATTCCCCGCCTCTGATTTCCTGCCTCTGATTCCCCGCCTCAGGTTCCCTGCCTCAGATTCCCTGCCTCTGATTCCCCGCATCTGATACCCCGCCTCTGATTCCCCGCCTCTTATTCCCCGCCTCTGATTCCCCGCCTCTGATTCCCCGCCTCTGATTCCTTGCCTCTGATTCCCCGCCTCAGATTCCCTGCCTCAGATTCCCTGCCTCAGATTCCTTGCCTCTGATTCCCCGCATCTGATACTCCGCCTCTAATTCCCCGCCTCAGATTCCCCGCCTCAGATTCCCCACCTCAGATTCCCCGCCTCAGATTCCCCGCCTCAGATTCCCTTCATCTGATTCCCTTCATCTGATTCCCTGCCTCTTATTCCCCGCCTCTGATTCCCCGACTCTGATTCCCCGCCTCTGATTCCCAGCCTCTGATTCCGCGCCTCTGATTCCCCACCTCAGATTCCCTGCCTCAGATTCCCTGCCTCAGATTCCCCACCTCAGATTCCCTGCCTCAGAATCCCTGCCTCAGATTCCCTGCCTCTGATTCCCCGCCTCTGATTCCCCGCCTCAGATTCCCTGCCTCAGAATCCCTGCCTCAGATTCCCTGCCTCTGATTCCCCGCCTCTGATTCCCCGCCTCAGATTCCCTGCCTCAGATTCCCTGCCTCAGATTCCCTTCATCTGATTCCCTTCATCTGATTCCATGCCTCTTATACCCCGCCTCTGATTCCCCGCCTCTGATTCCCCGCCTCTGATTCCCCGCCTCTGATTCCCCGCCTCTGATTCCCCGCCTCTGATTCCCTTCATCTGATTCCCTTCATCTGATTCCCTGCCTCTTATTCCCCGCCTCTGATTCCCCGCCTCTGATTCCCCGCCTCAGATTCCCCGCCTCAGATTCCCCACATCAGATTCCCTGCCTCAGATTCCCTGCCTCAGATTCCCTTCATCTGATTCCCTTCATCTGATTCCCTGCCTCTTATTCCCTGCCTCTTATTCCCTGCCTCTTATTCCCCGCCTCTGATTCCCCGCCTCTAATTCCCCGCCTCTGATTCCCCGCCTCTGATTCCCCACCTCTGATTCCCCACCTCAGATTCCCTGCTTCAGAATCCCTGCCTCAGATTCCCCGCCTCAGATTCCCTGCCTCAGAATCCCTGCCTCAGATTCCCTGCCTCTGATTCCCCGCCTCTGATTCCCCGCCTCAGATTCCCCACCTCAGATTCCCCGCCTCAGATTCCCCGCCTCAGATTCCCTGCCTCAGATTCCCTGCCTCAGATTCTCTGCCTCAGATTCCCTTCATCTGATTCCCTGCCTCTTATTCCCCGCCTCTGATTCCCTGCCTCTGATTCCCCGCCTCTGATTCCCCGCCTCTGATTCCCCGCCTCTGATTCCCTGCCTCTGATTCCCCACCTCTGATTCCCCGCCTCGGATTCCCTTCCTCGGATTCGCTGCCTCTGATTCCCCACCTCAGATACCCCGCCTCAGATTCCCTACCTCAGATTCCCTGCCTCTGATTCCCCGCATCTGATTCTCCGCCTCTGATTCCCCGCCTCAGATTCCACACCTCAGACTCCCCGCCTCAGATTCCCTGCCTCAGATTCCCTGCCTCAGGTTCCATTCATCTGATTCCCTTCATCTGATTCCCTGCCTCTTATTCCCCGCCTCTGATTCCCCGCCTCTGATTCCCCGCCTCTGATTCCCCGCCTCTGATTCCCCGCCTCTGATTCCCCGCCTCTGATTCCCTTCATCTGATTCCCTTCATCTGCTTCCCTGCCTCTGATTCCCCGCCTCTGATTCCCCGCCTCTGATTCCTTGCCTCTGATTCCCCGCATCAGATTCCCTGCCTCAGATTCCCTGCCTCAGATTCCCTGCCTCTGATTCCCCACATCTGATACTCCGCCTCTAATTCCCCACCTCAGATTCCCCGCCTCTGATTCCCCGCCTCTAATTCCCCGCCTCTGATTCCCCGCCTCTGATTCCCCACCTCTGATTCCCTGCCTCTGATTCCCCGGCTCAGATTCCCCGCCTCAAATTCCCCGCCTCAGATTCCCTGCCTCAGATTCTCTTCATCTGATTCCCTTCATCTGAATCCCCGCCTCCGATTCCCCGCCTCAGATTCCCGGCCTCAGATTCCCAGCCTCAGATTCCCTGCCTCAGATTCCCTTCATCTGATTCCCTTCATCTGATTCCCTGCCTCTTATTCCCCGCCTCTGATTCCCTGCCTCTGATTCCGCGCCTCTGATTCCCCGCCTCTGATTCCCCGCCTCTGATTCCGTGCCTCTGACTACCCGCCTCAGATTCCCCGGCTCTGATTACCTGCCTCAGATTCCCTTCCTCAGATTCCCCGCCTCTGATTCCCCGCCTCTGATTCCCTGCCTCTGATTCCCCGCCTCTGATTCCCCGCCTCTGATTCCCCGCCTCTGATTCCCCGCCTCAGATTCCCTGCCTCAGATTCCCTGCCTCAGATTCCCTTCATCTGATTCCCTTCATCTGATTCCATGCCTCTTATACCCCGCCTCTGATTCCCCGCCTCTGATTCCCCGCCTCTGATTCCCCGCCTCTGATTCCCCGCCTCTGATTCCCCGCCTCTGATTCCCCGCCTCTGATTCCCTTCATCTGATTCCCTTCATCTGATTCCCTGCCTCTTATTCCCCGCCTCTGATTCCCCGCCTCTGATTCCCCGCCTCAGATTCCCCGCCTCAGATTCCCCACATCAGATTCCCTGCCTCAGATTCCCTGCCTCAGATTCCCTTCATCTGATTCCCTTCATCTGATTCCCTGCCTCTTATTCCCTGCCTCTTATTCCCTGCCTCTTATTCCCCGCCTCTGATTCCCCGCCTCTAATTCCCCGCCTCTGATTCCCCGCCTCTGATTCCCCACCTCTGATTCCCCACCTCAGATTCCCTGCTTCAGAATCCCTGCCTCAGATTCCCCGCCTCAGATTCCCTGCCTCAGAATCCCTGCCTCAGATTCCCTGCCTCTGATTCCCCGCCTCTGATTCCCCGCCTCAGATTCCCCACCTCAGATTCCCCGCCTCAGATTCCCCGCCTCAGATTCCCTGCCTCAGATTCCCTGCCTCAGATTCTCTGCCTCAGATTCCCTTCATCTGATTCCCTGCCTCTTATTCCCCGCCTCTGATTCCCTGCCTCTGATTCCCCGCCTCTGATTCCCCGCCTCTGATTCCCCGCCTCTGATTCCCTGCCTCTGATTCCCCACCTCTGATTCCCCGCCTCGGATTCCCTTCCTCGGATTCGCTGCCTCTGATTCCCCACCTCAGATACCCCGCCTCAGATTCCCTACCTCAGATTCCCTGCCTCTGATTCCCCGCATCTGATTCTCCGCCTCTGATTCCCCGCCTCAGATTCCACACCTCAGACTCCCCGCCTCAGATTCCCTGCCTCAGATTCCCTGCCTCAGGTTCCATTCATCTGATTCCCTTCATCTGATTCCCTGCCTCTTATTCCCCGCCTCTGATTCCCCGCCTCTGATTCCCCGCCTCTGATTCCCCGCCTCTGATTCCCTTCATCTGATTCCCTTCATCTGCTTCCCTGCCTCTGATTCCCCGCCTCTGATTCCCCGCCTCTGATTCCTTGCCTCTGATTCCCCGCATCAGATTCCCTGCCTCAGATTCCCTGCCTCAGATTCCCTGCCTCTGATTCCCCACATCTGATACTCCGCCTCTAATTCCCCACCTCAGATTCCCCGCCTCTGATTCCCCGCCTCTAATTCCCCGCCTCTGATTCCCCGCCTCTGATTCCCCACCTCTGATTCCCTGCCTCTGATTCCCCGGCTCAGATTCCCCGCCTCAAATTCCCCGCCTCAGATTCCCTGCCTCAGATTCTCTTCATCTGATTCCCTTCATCTGAATCCCCGCCTCCGATTCCCCGCCTCAGATTCCCGGCCTCAGATTCCCAGCCTCAGATTCCCTGCCTCAGATTCCCTTCATCTGATTCCCTTCATCTGATTCCCTGCCTCTTATTCCCCGCCTCTGATTCCCCGCCTCTAATTCCCCGCCTCTGATTCCCCGCCTCTGATTCCCCACCTCTGATTCCCTGCCTCTGATTCCCCGGCTCAGATTCCCCGCCTCAAATTCCCCGCCTCAGATTCCCTGCCTCAGATTCTCTTCATCTGATTCCCTTCATCTGAATCCCCGCCTCCGATTCCCCGCCTCAGATTCCCGGCCTCAGATTCCCAGCCTCAGATTCCCTGCCTCAGATTCCCTTCATCTGATTCCCTTCATCTGATTCCCTGCCTCTTATTCCCCGCCTCTGATTCCCTGCCTCTGATTCCGCGCCTCTGATTCCCCGCCTCTGATTCCCCGCCTCTGATTCCGTGCCTCTGACTACCCGCCTCAGATTCCCCGGCTCTGATTACCTGCCTCAGATTCCCTTCCTCAGATTCCCCGCCTCTGATTCCCCGCCTCTGATTCCCTGCCTCTGATTCCCCGCCTCAGATTCCCCGCCTCTGATTCCCAGCCTTTGATTCCCAGCCTTTGATTCCCCGCCTCTGATTCCCCGCCTCTGATATCCCGCCTCTGATTCCCCGCCTCCCGTTCCAAGCAACTTTCCCGGCCTCCGTTTCTCCACATCTCTTTCCCCGCATCTGATTCCCCGCCTCTGATTCCTTGCCTCTGATTCCCCGCCTCAGATTCCCTGCCTCAGATTCCCTGCCTCAGATTCCCTGCCTCTGATTCCCCGCATCTGATACTCCGCCTCTAATTCCCCGCCTCAGATTCCCCGCCTCAGATTCCCCACCTCAGATTCCCCGCCTCAGATTCCCCGCCTCAGATTCCCTTCATCTGATTCCCTTCATCTGATTCCCTGCCTCTTATTCCCCGCCTCTGATTCCCCGACTCTGATTCCCCGCCTCTGATTCCCAGCCTCTGATTCCCCGCCTCTGATTCCCCGCCTCTGATTCCCCGCCTCTGATTCCCCGCCTCTGATTCCCCGCCTCAGATTCCCCGCCTCAGATTCCCTGCCTCAGATTCCCTGCCTCAGATTCCCTTCATCTGATTCCCTTCATCTGATACCCTTCATCTGATTCCCTTCATCTGATTCCCTTCATCTGATTCGCTGCCTCTTATTCCCCGCCTCTGATTCCCTTCTCTTATTCCCCGCCTCTGATTCCCCGCCTCTGATTCCCCGCCTCTGATTCCCCGCCTCTGATTCCCCGCCTCTGATTCCCTTCATCTGATTCCCTTCATCTGCTTCCCTGCCTCTGAATCCCCGCCTCTGATTCCCCGCCTCTGATTCCTTGCCTCTGATTCCCCGCCTCAGATTCCCTGCCTCAGATTCCCTGCCTCAGATTCCCTGCCTCTGATTCCCCACATCTGATACTCCGCCTCTAATTCCCCGCCTCAGATTCCCCGCCTCTGATTCCCCGCCTCTAATTCCCCGCCTCTGATTCCCCGCCTCTGATTCCCCACCTCTGATTCCCCGCCTCTGATTCCCCGCCTCAGATTCCCCGCCTCAAATTCCCCGCCTCAGATTCCCTGACTCAGATTCTCTTCATCTGATTCCCTTCATCTGAATCCCCGCCTCCGATTCCCCGCCTCAGATTCCCGGCCTCAGATTCCCAGCCTCAGATTCCCTGCCTCAGATTCCCTTCATCTGATTCCCTTCATCTGATTCCCTGCCTCTTATTCCCCGCCTCTGATTTCCTGCCTCTGATTCCGCGCCTCTGATTCCCCGCCTCTGATTCCCCGCCTCTGATTCCGTGCCTCTGACTACCCGCCTCAGATTCCCCGGCTCTGATTACCTGCCTCAAATTCCCTTCCTCAGATTCCCCGCCTCTGATTCCCCGCCTCTGATTCCCTGCCTCTGATTCCCCGCCTCTGATTCCCCGCCTCTGATTCCCAGCCTTTGATTCCGAGCCTTTGATTCCCCGCCTCTGATTCCCCGCCTCTCATATCCCGCCTCTGATTCCCCGCCTCCCGTTCCAGGCAACTTTCCCGGCCTCCGTTTCTCCACATCTCTTTCCCCGCATCTGATTCCACGCCTCTGATTCCCCGCCTCTGATTCCCCGCCTCTGATTTCCCGCCTCTGATTCCCCGCCTCAGGTTCCCTGCCTCAGATTCCCTGCCTCTGATTCCCCGCATCTGATACCCCGCCTCTGATTCCCCGCCTCTTATTCCCCGCCTCTGATTCCCCGCCTCTGATTCCCCGCCTCTGATTCCCCGCCTCAGATTCCCCGGCTCTGATTCCCCGCCTCAGATTCCCTGCCTCAGTTTCCCTGCCTCAGATTCCCTTCATCTGATTCCCTTCATCTGATTCCCTTCTCTTATTCCCCGCCTCTGATTACCCGCCTCTGATTCCCCGCCTCTGATTCCCCGCCTCTGATTCCCCGCCTCTGATTCCCCGCCTCTGATTTCCTGCCTCTGATTCCCCGCCTCTGATTCCCCACCTCTGATTCCCTTCATCTGATTCCCTTCATCTGCTTCCCTGCCTCTGATTCCCCGCCTCTGATTCCCCGCCTCTGATTCCTTGCCTCTGATTCCCCGCCTCAGATTCCCTGCCTCAGATTCCCTGCCTCAGATTCCTTGCCTCTGATTCCCCGCATCTGATACTCCGCCTCTAATTCCCCGCCTCAGATTCCCCGCCTCAGATTCCCCACCTCAGATTCCCCGCCTCAGATTCCCCGCCTCAGATTCCCTTCATCTGATTCCCTTCATCTGATTCCCTGCCTCTTATTCCCCGCCTCTGATTCCCCGACTCTGATTCCCCGCCTCTGATTCCCAGCCTCTGATTCCGCGCCTCTGATTCCCCACCTCAGATTCCCTGCCTCAGATTCCCTGCCTCAGATTCCCCACCTCAGATTCCCTGCCTCAGAATCCCTGCCTCAGATTCCCTGCCTCTGATTCCCCGCCTCTGATTCCCCGCCTCAGATTCCCTGCCTCAGAATCCCTGCCTCAGATTCCCTGCCTCTGATTCCCCGCCTCTGATTCCCCGCCTCAGATTCCCTGCCTCAGATTCCCTGCCTCAGATTCCCTTCATCTGATTCCCTTCATCTGATTCCATGCCTCTTATACCCCGCCTCTGATTCCCCGCCTCTGATTCCCCGCCTCTGATTCCCCGCCTCTGATTCCCCGCCTCTGATTCCCCGCCTCTGATTCCCTTCATCTGATTCCCTTCATCTGATTCCCTGCCTCTTATTCCCCGCCTCTGATTCCCCGCCTCTGATTCCCCGCCTCAGATTCCCCGCCTCAGATTCCCCACATCAGATTCCCTGCCTCAGATTCCCTGCCTCAGATTCCCTTCATCTGATTCCCTTCATCTGATTCCCTGCCTCTTATTCCCTGCCTCTTATTCCCTGCCTCTTATTCCCCGCCTCTGATTCCCCGCCTCTAATTCCCCGCCTCTGATTCCCCGCCTCTGATTCCCCACCTCTGATTCCCCACCTCAGATTCCCTGCTTCAGAATCCCTGCCTCAGATTCCCCGCCTCAGATTCCCTGCCTCAGAATCCCTGCCTCAGATTCCCTGCCTCTGATTCCCCGCCTCTGATTCCCCGCCTCAGATTCCCCACCTCAGATTCCCCGCCTCAGATTCCCCGCCTCAGATTCCCTGCCTCAGATTCCCTGCCTCAGATTCTCTGCCTCAGATTCCCTTCATCTGATTCCCTGCCTCTTATTCCCCGCCTCTGATTCCCTGCCTCTGATTCCCCGCCTCTGATTCCCCGCCTCTGATTCCCCGCCTCTGATTCCCTGCCTCTGATTCCCCACCTCTGATTCCCCGCCTCGGATTCCCTTCCTCGGATTCGCTGCCTCTGATTCCCCACCTCAGATACCCCGCCTCAGATTCCCTACCTCAGATTCCCTGCCTCTGATTCCCCGCATCTGATTCTCCGCCTCTGATTCCCCGCCTCAGATTCCACACCTCAGACTCCCCGCCTCAGATTCCCTGCCTCAGATTCCCTGCCTCAGGTTCCATTCATCTGATTCCCTTCATCTGATTCCCTGCCTCTTATTCCCCGCCTCTGATTCCCCGCCTCTGATTCCCCGCCTCTGATTCCCCGCCTCTGATTCCCCGCCTCTGATTCCCCGCCTCTGATTCCCTTCATCTGATTCCCTTCATCTGCTTCCCTGCCTCTGATTCCCCGCCTCTGATTCCCCGCCTCTGATTCCTTGCCTCTGATTCCCCGCATCAGATTCCCTGCCTCAGATTCCCTGCCTCAGATTCCCTGCCTCTGATTCCCCACATCTGATACTCCGCCTCTAATTCCCCACCTCAGATTCCCCGCCTCTGATTCCCCGCCTCTAATTCCCCGCCTCTGATTCCCCGCCTCTGATTCCCCACCTCTGATTCCCTGCCTCTGATTCCCCGGCTCAGATTCCCCGCCTCAAATTCCCCGCCTCAGATTCCCTGCCTCAGATTCTCTTCATCTGATTCCCTTCATCTGAATCCCCGCCTCCGATTCCCCGCCTCAGATTCCCGGCCTCAGATTCCCAGCCTCAGATTCCCTGCCTCAGATTCCCTTCATCTGATTCCCTTCATCTGATTCCCTGCCTCTTATTCCCCGCCTCTGATTCCCTGCCTCTGATTCCGCGCCTCTGATTCCCCGCCTCTGATTCCCCGCCTCTGATTCCGTGCCTCTGACTACCCGCCTCAGATTCCCCGGCTCTGATTACCTGCCTCAGATTCCCTTCCTCAGATTCCCCGCCTCTGATTCCCCGCCTCTGATTCCCTGCCTCTGATTCCCCGCCTCTGATTCCCCGCCTCTGATTCCCCGCCTCTGATTCCCCGCCTCAGATTCCCTGCCTCAGATTCCCTGCCTCAGATTCCCTTCATCTGATTCCCTTCATCTGATTCCATGCCTCTTATACCCCGCCTCTGATTCCCCGCCTCTGATTCCCCGCCTCTGATTCCCCGCCTCTGATTCCCCGCCTCTGATTCCCCGCCTCTGATTCCCTTCATCTGATTCCCTTCATCTGATTCCCTGCCTCTTATTCCCCGCCTCTGATTCCCCGCCTCTGATTCCCCGCCTCAGATTCCCCGCCTCAGATTCCCCACATCAGATTCCCTGCCTCAGATTCCCTGCCTCAGATTCCCTTCATCTGATTCCCTTCATCTGATTCCCTGCCTCTTATTCCCTGCCTCTTATTCCCTGCCTCTTATTCCCCGCCTCTGATTCCCCGCCTCTAATTCCCCGCCTCTGATTCCCCGCCTCTGATTCCCCACCTCTGATTCCCCACCTCAGATTCCCTGCTTCAGAATCCCTGCCTCAGATTCCCCGCCTCAGATTCCCTGCCTCAGAATCCCTGCCTCAGATTCCCTGCCTCTGATTCCCCGCCTCTGATTCCCCGCCTCAGATTCCCCACCTCAGATTCCCCGCCTCAGATTCCCCGCCTCAGATTCCCTGCCTCAGATTCCCTGCCTCAGATTCTCTGCCTCAGATTCCCTTCATCTGATTCCCTGCCTCTTATTCCCCGCCTCTGATTCCCTGCCTCTGATTCCCCGCCTCTGATTCCCCGCCTCTGATTCCCCGCCTCTGATTCCCTGCCTCTGATTCCCCACCTCTGATTCCCCGCCTCGGATTCCCTTCCTCGGATTCGCTGCCTCTGATTCCCCACCTCAGATACCCCGCCTCAGATTCCCTACCTCAGATTCCCTGCCTCTGATTCCCCGCATCTGATTCTCCGCCTCTGATTCCCCGCCTCAGATTCCACACCTCAGACTCCCCGCCTCAGATTCCCTGCCTCAGATTCCCTGCCTCAGGTTCCATTCATCTGATTCCCTTCATCTGATTCCCTGCCTCTTATTCCCCGCCTCTGATTCCCCGCCTCTGATTCCCCGCCTCTGATTCCCCGCCTCTGATTCCCCGCCTCTGATTCCCCGCCTCTGATTCCCTTCATCTGATTCCCTTCATCTGCTTCCCTGCCTCTGATTCCCCGCCTCTGATTCCCCGCCTCTGATTCCTTGCCTCTGATTCCCCGCATCAGATTCCCTGCCTCAGATTCCCTGCCTCAGATTCCCTGCCTCTGATTCCCCACATCTGATACTCCGCCTCTAATTCCCCACCTCAGATTCCCCGCCTCTGATTCCCCGCCTCTAATTCCCCGCCTCTGATTCCCCGCCTCTGATTCCCCACCTCTGATTCCCTGCCTCTGATTCCCCGGCTCAGATTCCCCGCCTCAAATTCCCCGCCTCAGATTCCCTGCCTCAGATTCTCTTCATCTGATTCCCTTCATCTGAATCCCCGCCTCCGATTCCCCGCCTCAGATTCCCGGCCTCAGATTCCCAGCCTCAGATTCCCTGCCTCAGATTCCCTTCATCTGATTCCCTTCATCTGATTCCCTGCCTCTTATTCCCCGCCTCTGATTCCCTGCCTCTGATTCCGCGCCTCTGATTCCCCGCCTCTGATTCCCCGCCTCTGATTCCGTGCCTCTGACTACCCGCCTCAGATTCCCCGGCTCTGATTACCTGCCTCAGATTCCCTTCCTCAGATTCCCCGCCTCTGATTCCCCGCCTCTGATTCCCTGCCTCTGATTCCCCGCCTCTGATTCCCCGCCTCTGATTCCCAGCCTTTGATTCCCAGCCTTTGATTCCCCGCCTCTGATTCCCCGCCTCTAATATCCCGCCTCTGATTCCCCGCCTCCCGTTCCAAGCAACTTTCCCGGCCTCCGTTTCTCCACATCTCTTTCCCCGCATCTGATTCCACGCCTCTGATTCCCCGCCTCTGATTCCCCGCCTCTGATTTCCCGCCTCTGATTCCCCGCCTCAGGTTCCCTGCCTCAGATTCCCTGCCTCTGATTCCCCGCATCTGATACCCCGCCTCTGATTCCCCGCCTCTTATTCCCCGCCTCTGATTCCCCGCCTCTGATTCCCCGCCTCTGATTCCCCGCCTCAGATTCCCCGGCTCTGATTCCCCGCCTCAGATTCCCTGCCTCAGATTCCCTGCCTCAGATTCCCTTCATCTGATTCCCTTCATCTGATTCCCTTCTCTTATTCCCCGCCTCTGATTCCCCGCCTCTGATTCCCCGCCTCTGATTCCCCGCCTCTGATTCCCCGCCTCTGATTCCCCGCCTCTGATTTCCTGCCTCTGATTCCCCGCCTCTGATTCCCCACCTCTGATTCCCTTCATCTGATTCCCTTCATCTGCTTCCCTGCCTCTGATTCCCCGCCTCTGATTCCCCGCCTCTGATTCCTTGCCTCTGATTCCCCGCCTCAGATTCCCTGCCTCAGATTCCCTGCCTCAGATTCCCTGCCTCTGATTCCCCGCATCTGATACTCCGCCTCTAATTCCCCGCCTCAGATTCCCCGCCTCAGATTCCCCACCTCAGATTCCCCGCCTCAGATTCCCCGCCTCAGATTCCCTTCATCTGATTCCCTTCATCTGATTCCCTGCCTCTTATTCCCCGCCTCTGATTCCCCGACTCTGATTCCCCGCCTCTGATTCCCAGCCTCTGATTCCCCGCCTCTGATTCCCCGCCTCTGATTCCCCGCCTCTGATTCCCCGCCTCTGATTCCCCGCCTCTGATTCCCCGCCTCAGATTCCCCGCCTCAGATTCCCTGCCTCAGATTCCCTGCCTCAGATTCCCTTCATCTGATTCCCTTCATCTGATACCCTTCATCTGATTCCCTTCATCTGATTCCCTTCATCTGATTCGCTGCCTCTTATTCCCCGCCTCTGATTCCCTTCTCTTATTCCCCGCCTCTGATTCCCCGCCTCTGATTCCCCGCCTCTGATTCCCCGCCTCTGACTCCCCGCCTCTGATTCCCTTCATCTGATTCCCTTCATCTGCTTCCCTGCCTCTGAATCCCCGCCTCTGATTCCCCGCCTCTGATTCCTTGCCTCTGATTCCCCGCCTCAGATTCCCTGCCTCAGATTCCCTGCCTCAGATTCCCTGCCTCTGATTCCCCACATCTGATACTCCGCCTCTAATTCCCCGCCTCAGATTCCCCGCCTCTGATTCCCCGCCTCTAATTCCCCGCCTCTGATTCCCCGCCTCTGATTCCCCACCTCTGATTCCCCGCCTCTGATTCCCCGCCTCAGATTCCCCGCCTCAAATTCCCCGCCTCAGATTCCCTGACTCAGATTCTCTTCATCTGATTCCCTTCATCTGAATCCCCGCCTCCGATTCCCCGCCTCAGATTCCCGGCCTCAGATTCCCAGCCTCAGATTCCCTGCCTCAGATTCCCTTCATCTGATTCCCTTCATCTGATTCCCTGCTTCTTATTCCCCGCCTCTGATTCCCTGCCTCTGATTCCGCGCCTCTGATTCCCCGCCTCTGATTCCCCGCCTCTGATTCCGTGCCTCTGACTACCCGCCTCAGATTCCCCGGCTCTGATTACCTGCCTCAAATTCCCTTCCTCAGATTCCCCGCCTCTGATTCCCCGCCTCTGATTCCCTGCCTCTGATTCCCCGCCTCTGATTCCCCGCCTCTGATTCCCAGCCTTTGATTCCGAGCCTTTGATTCCCCGCCTCTGATTCCCCGCCTCTGATATCCCGCCTCTGATTCCCCGCCTCCCGTTCCAGGCAACTTTCCCGGCCTCCGTTTCTCCACATCTCTTTCCCCGCATCTGATTCCACGCCTCTGATTCCCCGCCTCTGATTCCCCGCCTCTGATTTCCCGCCTCTGATTCCCCGCCTCAGGTTCCCTGCCTCAGATTCCCTGCCTCTGATTCCCCGCATCTGATACCCCGCCTCTGATTCCCCGCCTCTTATTCCCCGCCTCTGATTCCCCGCCTCTGATTCCCCGCCTCTGATTCCCCGCCTCAGATTCCCCGGCTCTGATTCCCCGCCTCAGATTCCCTGCCTCAGATTCCCTGCCTCAGATTCCCTTCATCTGATTCCCTTCATCTGATTCCCTTCTCTTATTCCCCGCCTCTGATTCCCCGCCTCTGATTCCCCGCCTCTGATTCCCCGCCTCTGATTCCCCGCCTCTGATTCCCCGCCTCTGATTTCCTGCCTCTGATTCCCCGCCTCTGATTCCCCACCTCTGATTCCCTTCATCTGATTCCCTTCATCTGCTTCCCTGCCTCTGATTCCCCGCCTCTGATTCCCCGCCTCTGATTCCTTGCCTCTGATTCCCCGCCTCAGATTCCCTGCCTCAGATTCCCTGCCTCAGATTCCTTGCCTCTGATTCCCCGCATCTGATACTCCGCCTCTAATTCCCCGCCTCAGATTCCCCGCCTCAGATTCCCCACCTCAGATTCCCCGCCTCAGATTCCCCGCCTCAGATTCCCTTCATCTGATTCCCTTCATCTGATTCCCTGCCTCTTATTCCCCGCCTCTGATTCCCCGACTCTGATTCCCCGCCTCTGATTCCCAGCCTCTGATTCCGCGCCTCTGATTCCCCACCTCAGATTCCCTGCCTCAGATTCCCTGCCTCAGATTCCCCACCTCAGATTCCCTGCCTCAGAATCCCTGCCTCAGATTCCCTGCCTCTGATTCCCCGCCTCTGATTCCCCGCCTCAGATTCCCTGCCTCAGAATCCCTGCCTCAGATTCCCTGCCTCTGATTCCCCGCCTCTGATTCCCCGCCTCAGATTCCCCACCTCAGATTCCCTGCCTCAGATTCCCTTCATCTGATTCCCTTCATCTGATTCCCTGCCTCTTCTTCCCCACCTCTGATTCCCCGCCTCTGATTCCCCGCCTCTAATTCCCCGCCTCTGATTCCCCGCCTCTGATTCCCCGCCTCAGATTCCCCGGCTCTGATTCCCCGCCTCAGATTCCCTGCCTCAGATTCCCTGCCTCAGATTCCCTTCATCTGATTCCCTTCATCCGATTCTGTGCCTCTTATTCCCCGCCTCTGATTCCCCGCCTCTGATTCCCCGCCTCTAATTCCCCGCCTCTGATTCCCCGCCTCTGATTCCCCACCTCTGATTCCCCGCCTCTGATTCCCCGCCTCAGATTCCCCGCCTCAGATTCCCCGCCTCAAACTCCCCGCCTCAGATTCCCTGCCTCAGATTCTCTTCATCTGATTCCCTTCATCTGATTCCCTGCCTCTAATTCCCCTCCTCTGATTCCCCGCCTCTGATTCCCCACCTCTGATTCCCTGCCTCTGATTCCCGGCCTCTGATTCCCAGCCTCTGATTCCCCGCCTCTGAATCCCCGCCTCAGATTCCCTGCCTCAGATTCCCTGCCTCAGATTCACCGCCTCAGATTCCCTGCCTCAGAATCCCTGCCTCAGATTCCATGCCTCTGATTCCCCGCCTCTGATTCCCCGCCTCAGATTCCCCGCCTCAGATTCCCCGCCTCAGATTCCCTGCCTCATATTCCCTGCCTCAGATTCCCTTCATCTGATTCCCTTCATCTGATTCCCTGCATCTTCTTCCCCGCCTCTGATTCCCTGCCTCTGATTCCCCGCCTCTGATTCCCTGCCTCTGATTCCCCGCCTCAGATTCCCCGCCTCAGATTCCCTGCCTCAGATTCCCTGCCTCAGATTCCCTGCCTCAGATTCCCTGCCTCAGATTCCCTTCATCTGATTCCCTTCATCTGATTCCCTGCCTCTAATTCCCCTCCTCTGATTCCCCGCCTCTGATTCCCCGCCTCTGATTCCCTGCCTCTGATTCCCTGCCTCTGATTCCCCGCATCTGATTCCCCGCCTCAGATTCCCTGCCTCAGATTCCCCGCCTCAGATTCCCCACCTCAGATACCCCGCCTCAGATTCCCCGCCTCAGATTCCCCGCCTCAGATTCCCTGCCTCAGATTCCCTGCCTCAGATTCCCTGCTTCAGATTCCCTGCCTCAGATTCCCTGCCTCAGATTCCCTGCCTCAGATTTCCTTCATCTGATTCCTTTCATCTGATTCCCTGCCTCTGATTCCCCGCCTCTGATTCCCCGCCTCTGATTCCCCGCCTCTGATTCCCCGCCTCAGATTCCCCGGCTCTGATTCCCTGCCTCAGGTTCCCTGCCTCAGGTTCCCTGCCTCTGATTCCCCGCCACTGATTCCCCGCCTCTGATTCCCCGCCTCTGATTCCTCGCCTCTGATTCCCAGCCTCTGATTCCCCGCATCTGATGCCCCGCCTCTGATATCCCGCCTCTGATTCCCCGCCTCCATTTCCGCGCAACTTTCCCGGCCTCCGTTTCTCCACATCTCTTTCCCCGCCTCTGATTCCCCGATTCTGATTCCCTGCAACTGATTCCCCGCCTCTGATTCCCCGCCTCTGATTCCCCACCTCTGTCTCTATGCCTCTTTTTTGCCTCCGCTCTTTCCCCTCCACTCTTTACGCGCCTCTTTTTCCGTCCCTCAATTTCAACAACTCTGTTTGATCTGTTCTGTGTACATCATTTTCAACACACAAGTCCCAACCACTATGTTTCACCCATCTCTTTCCCCGACTCTATATATCCACCTTTGTTTACCCGCCTCTGTTTCCCCACCTCTGATTCCCCCCCTCTGATTCCCCGCCTCTGATTCCCCGCCTCTGATTCCCCGCCTCTGATTCCCCGCCTCAGATTCCCTGCCTCAGATTCCCTGCCTCAGATTCCCTGCCTCAGATTCCCTGCCTCAGATTCCCTGCCTCTGATTCCCCGCCTCAGATTCCCTGCCTCAGATTCCCTGCCTCTGATTCCCCGCCTCTGATTCCCCGCCTCTGATTCCCCGCCTCAGATTCCCCGGCTCTGATTCCCTGCCTCAGGTTCCCTGCCTCAGGTTCCCTGCCTCTGATTCCCCGCCACTGATTCCCCGCCTCTGATTCCCCGCCTCTGATTCCCCGCCTCTGTTTCCCAGCCTCTGATACCCCGCATCTGATTCCCCGCCTCTGATTCCCCGCCTCTGATTCCCCGCCTCTGATTCCCTTCATCTGATTCCCTTCATCTGCTTCCCTGCCTCTGATTCCCCGCCTCTGATTCCCCGCCTCTGATTCCTTGCCTCTGATTCCCCGCCTCAGATTCCCTGCCTCAGATTCCCTGCCTCAGATTCCCTGCCTCTGATTCCCCACATCTGATACTCCGCCCCTAATTCCCCGCCTCAGATTCCCCGCCTCTGATTCCCCGCCTCTAATTCCCCGCCTCTGATTCCCCGCCTCTGATTCCCCACCTCTGATTCCCCGCCTCTGATTCCCCGCCTCAGATTCCCCGCCTCAAATTCCCCGCCTCAGATTCCCTGCCTCAGATTCTCTTCATCTGATTCCCTTCATCTGAATCCCCGCCTCAGATTCCCCGCATCAGATTCCCGGCCTCAGATTCCCAGCCTCTGATTCCCTGCCTCTTATTCGGCGCCTCTGATTCCCCGCCTCTGATTCCCCGCCTCTGATTCCGCGCCTCTGACTACCCGCATCAGATTCCCCGGCTCTGATTACCTGCCTCAGATTCCCTTCCTCAGATTCCCCGCCTCTGATTCCCCGCCTCTGATTCCCTGCCTCTGATTCCCCGCCTCTGATTCCCCGCCTCTGATTCCCAGCCTTTGATTCCCAGCCTTTGATTCCCCGCCTCTGATTCCCCGCCTCTGATATCCCGCCTCTGATTCCCCGCCTCCCGTTCCACGCAACTTTCCCGGCCTCCGTTTCTCCACATCTCTTTCCCCGCATCTGATTCCCCGCCTCTGATTCCCCGCCTCTGATTTCCCGCCTCTGATTCCCCGCCTCAGGTTCCCTGCCTCAGATTCCCTGCCTCTGATTCCCCGCATCTGATACCCCGCCTCTGATTCCCCACCTCTGATTCCCCGCCTCTGATTCCCCGCCTCTGATTCCCCGCCTCTGATTCCCCGCCTCAGATTCCCCGGCTCTGATTCCCCGCCTCAGATTCCCTGCCTCAGATTCCCTGCCTCAGATTCACTTCATCTCATTCCCTTCATCTGATTCCCTTCTCTTATTCCCCGCCTCTGATTCCCCGCCTCTGATTCCCCGCCTCTGATTCCCCGCCTCTGATTCCCCGCCTCTGATTCCCAGCCTCTGATTCCCTGCCTCTGATTCCCCGCCTCTGATTCCCCACCTCTGATTCCCTTCATCTGATTCCCTTCATCTGCTTCCCTGCCTCTGATTCCCCGCCTCTGATTCCACGCCTCTGATTCCTTGCCTCTTATTCCCCGCCTCAGATTCCCTGCCTCAGATTCCCTGCCTCAGATTCCCTGCCTCTGATTCCCCGCATCTGATACTCCGCCTCTAATTCCCCGCCTCAGATTCCCCGCCTCAGATTCCCCACCTCAGATTCCCCGCCTCAGATTCCCTTCATCTGATTCCCTTCATCTGATTCCCTGCCTCTTATTCCCCGCCTCTGATTCCCCGCCTCTGATTCCCCGCCTCTGATTCCCAGCCTCTGATTCCGCGCCTCTGATTCCCCACCTCAGATTCCCTGCCTCAGATTCCCTGCCTCAGATTCCCCACCTCAGATTCCCTGCCTCAGAATCCCTGCCTCAGATTCCCTGCCTCTGATTCCCCGCCTCTGATTCCCCGCCTCAGATTCCCCGCCTGAGATTCCCCGCCTCAGATTCCCTGCCTCAGATTCCCTTCATCTGATTCCCTTCATCTGATTCCCTGCCTCTTCTTCCCCGCCTCTGATTCCCCGCCTCTGTTTCCCCGCCTCTGATTCCCCGCCTCTGATTCCCCGCCTCAGATTCCCCGGCTCTGATTCCCCGCCTCAGATTCCCTGCCTTAGATTCCCTGCCTCAGATTCCCTTCATCTGATTCCCTTCATCCGATTCCGTGCCTCTTATTCCCCGCCTCTGATTCCCCGCCTCTCATTCCCTGCCTCTAATTCCCCGCCTCTGATTCCCCGCCTCTGATTCCCCACCTCTGATTCCCCGCCTCTGATTCCCCGCCTCAGATTCCCCGCCTCAAATTCCCCGCCTCAGATTCCCTGCCTCAGATTCTCTTCATCTGATTCCCTTCATCTGATTCCCTGCCTCTAATTCCCCTCCTCTGATTCCCCGCCTCTGATTCCCCACCTCTGATTCCCTGCCTCTGATTCCCAGCCTCTGATTCCCAGCCTCTGATTCCCCGCCTCTGTATCCCCGCCTCAGATTCCCTGCCTCAGATTCCGTGCCTCAGATTCACCGCCTCAGATTCCCTGCCTCAGAATCCCTGCCTCAGATTCCATGCCTCTGATTCTCCGCCTCTGATTCCCCGCCTCAGATTCCCCGCCTCAGATTCCCCGCCTCAGAATCCCTGCCTCAGATTCCCTGCCTCAGATTCCCTTCATCTGATTCCCTTCATCTGATTCCCTGCCTCTTCTTCCCCGCCTCTGATTCCCTGCCTCTGATTCCCCGCCTCTGATTCCCCGCCTCTGATTCCCCGCCTCAGATTCCCCGCCTCAGATTCCCTTCCTCAGATTCCCTGCCTCAGATTCCCTGCCTCAGATTCCCTGCCTCAGATTCCCTTCATCTGATTCCCTTCATCTGATTCCCTGCCTCTAATTCCCCTCCTCTGATTCCCCGCCTCTGATTCCCCTCCTCTGATTCCCTGCCTCTGATTCCCCGCATCTGATTCCCCGCCTCAGATTCCCTGCCTCAGATTCCCCGCCTCAGATTCCCCGCCTCAGATACCCCGCCTCAGATTCCCCGCCTCAGATTCCCCGCCTCAGATTCCCTGCCTCAGTTCCCTGCCTCAGATTCCCTGCTTCAGATTCCCTGCCTCAGATTCCCTGCCTCAGATTCCCTGCCTCAGATTCCCTTCATCTGATTCCTTTCATCTGATTCCCCGCCTCTGATTCCCCGCCTCTGATTCCCTGCCTCTGATTCCCCGCCTCTGATTCCCCGCCTCTGATTCCCCGCCTCTGATTCCCCGCCTCAGATTCCCCGGCTCTGATTCCCTGCCTCAGGTTCCCTGCCTCAGGTTCCCAGCCTCTGATTCCCCGCCACTGATTCCCCGCCTCTGATTCCCCGCCTCTGATTCCCCGCCTCTGATTCCCAGCCTCTGATTCCCCGCATCTGATGCCCCGCCTCTGATATCCCGCCTCTGATTCCCCGCCTCCCTTTCCGCGCAACTTTCCCGGCCTCCGTTTCTCCACATCTCTTTCCCCGCCTCTGATTCCCCACCTCTGATTGCCTGCAACTGATTCCCCGCCTCTGATTCCCCGCCTCTGATTCCCCACCTCTGTCTCTATGCCTCTTTTTTGCCTCCGCTCTTTCCCCTCCACTATTTACGCGCCTCTTTTTCCATCCCTCAATTTCAACAACTCTGTTTGATCTGTTCTGTGTACATCATTTTCAACACACAAGTCCCAACCACTATGTTTCACCCATCTCTTTCCGCGCCTCTATATATCCACCTATGTTTACCCGCCTCTGATTCCCCACCTCTGATTCCCCCCCTCTGATTCCCCGCCTCTGATTCCCCGCCTCTGATTCCCCGCCTCTGATTCCCCGCCTCAGATTCCCTGCCTCAGATTCCCCGCCTCAGATTCCCTGCCTCAGATTCCCTGCCTCAGATTCCCTGCCTCTGATTCCCCACCTCAGATTCCCTGCCTCAGATTCCCTCCCTCTGATTCCCTGCCTCTGATTCCCTGCCTCTGATTTCCCGCCTCAGATTCCCTGCCTCAGATTCCCCGCATCAGATTCCCTGCCTCAGATTCCGTGCCTAAGATTCCCTTCATCTGATTCCCTTCATCTGATTCCCTTCATCTGATTCCCTTCATCTGATTCCCTGCCTCTTATTCCCCGCCTCTTATTCCCCGCCTCTTATTACCCGCCTCAGATTCCCCGCCTCTGATTCCCCGCCTCTGATTCCCCGCCTCTGATTCCCCGCCTCTGATTCCCCGCCTCAGATTCCCTGCCTCAGATTCCCTGCCTCTGATTCCCCGCATCTGATACCCCGCCTCTGATTCCCCGCCTCTGATTCCCCGCCTCTGATTCCCCGCCTCAGATTCCCCGGCTCTGATTCCCTGCCTCAGATTCCCTGCCTCAGATTCCCTGCCTCAGATTCCCTTCATCTAATTCCCATCATCTGATACCCTGCCTCTTATTCCCCGCCTCTGATTCCCCGCCTCTGATTCCCCGCCTCTGATTCCCCGCCTCAGATTCCCTGCCTCAGATTCCCTGCCTCAGATTCCCTGCCTCAGATTCCCTGCCTCAGATTCCCTGCCTCAGATTCCCTTCATCTGATTCCCTTCATCTGATTCCCTGCCTCTTATTCCCCGCCTCTGATTCCCTGCCTCTGATTCCGCGCCTCTGATTCCCCACCTCTGATTCCCCGCCTCTGATTCCGCGCCTCTGACTACCCGCCTCAGATTCCCCGGCTCTGATTACCTGCCTCAGATTCCCTTCCTCAGATTCCCCGCCTCTGATTCCCCGCCTCTGATTCCCTGCCTCTGATTCCCCGCCTCTGATTCCCAGCCTTTGATTCCCAGCCTTTCATTCCCCGCCTCTGATTCCCCGCCTCTGATATCCCGCCTCTGATTCCCCGCCTCCCGTTCCACGCAACTTTCCCGGCCTCCGTTTCTCCACATCTCTTTCCCCGCATCTGATTCCACGCCTCTGATTCCCCGCCTCTGATTCCCCGCCTCTGATTTCCCGCCTCTGATTCCCCGCCTCAGGTTCCCTGCCTCAGATTCCCGGCCTCTGATTCCCCGCATCTGATACCCCGCCTCTGATTCCCCGCCTCTGATTCCCCGCCTCTGATTCCCCGCCTCTGATTCCCCGCCTCTGATTCCCCGCCTCAGATTCCCCGGCTCTGATTCCCCGCCTCAGATTCCCTGCCTCAGATTCCCTGCCTCAGATTCCCTTCATCTGATTCCCTTCATCTGATTCCCTTCTCTTATTCCCCGCCTCTGATTCCCCGCCTCTGATTCCCCGCCTCTGATTCCCCGCCTCTGATTCCCCGCCTCTGATTCCCCGCCTCTGATTCCCTGCCTCTGATTCCCCGCCTCTGATTCCCCACCTCTGATTCCCTTCATCTGATTCCCTTCATCTGCTTCCCTGCCTCTGATTCCCCGCCTCTGATTCCCCGCCTCTGATTCCTTGCCTCTGATTCCCCGCCTCAGATTCCCTGCCTCAGATTCCCTGCCTCAGATTCCCTGCCTCTGATTCCCCGCATCTGATACTCCGCCTCTAATTCCCCGCCTCAGATTCCCCGCCTCAGATTCCCCACCTCAGATTCCCCGCCTCAGATTCCCCGCCTCAGATTCCCTTCATCTGATTCCCTTCATCTGATTCCCTGCCTCTTATTCCCCGCCTCTGATTCCCCGACTCTGATTCCCCGCCTCTGATTCCCAGCCTCTGATTCCGCGCCTCTGATTCCCCACCTCAGATTCCCTGCCTCAGATTCCCTGCCTTAGATTCCCCACCTCAGATTCCCTGCCTCAGAATCCCTGCCTCAGATTCCCTGCCTCTGATTCCCCGCCTCTGATTCCCCGCCTCAGATTCCCTGCCTCAGAATCCCTGCCTCAGATTCCCTGCCTCTGATTCCCCGCCTCTGATTCCCCGCCTCAGATTCCCCGCCTCAGATTCCCTGCCTCAGATTCCCTTCATCTGATTCCCTTCATCTGATTCCCTGCCTCTTCTTCCCCACCTCTGATTCCCCGCCTCTGATTCCCCGCCTCTAATTCCCCGGCTCTGATTCCCCGCCTCAGATTCCCTGCCTCAGATTCCCTGCCTCAGATTCCCTTCATCTGATTCCCTTCATCCGATTCTGTGCCTCTTATTCCCCGCCTCTGATTCCCCGCCTCTGATTCCCCGCCTCTAATTCCCCGCCTCTGATTCCCCGCCTCTGATTCCCCACCTCTGATTCCCCGCCTCTGATTCCCCGCCTCAGATTCCCCGCCTCAAATTCCCCGCCTCAGATTCCCTGCCTCAGATTCTCTTCATCTGATTCCCTTCATCTGATTCCCTGCCTCTAATTCCCCTCCTCTGATTCCCCGCCTCTGATTCCCCACCTCTGATTCCCTGCCTCTGATTCCCAGCCTCTGATTCCCATCCTCTGATTCCCCGCCTCTGAATCCCCGCCTCAGATTCCCTGCCTCAGATTCCCTGCCTCAGATTCACCGCCTCAGATTCCCTGCCTCAGAATCCCTGCCTCTGATTCCATGCCTCTGATTCCCCGCCTCTGATTCCCCGCCTCAGATTCCCCGCCTCAGATTCCCCGCCTCAGATTCCCTGCCTCAGATTCCCTGCCTCAGATTCCCTTCATCTGATTCCCTGCCTCTTCTTCCCCGCCTCTGATTCCCTGCCTCTGATTCCCCGACTCTGATTCCCCGCCTCTGATTCCCCGCCTCAGATTCCCCGCCTCAGATTCCCTGCCTCAGATTCCCTGCCTCAGATTCCCTGCCTTAGATTCCCTGCCTCAGATTCCCTGCCTCAGATTCCCTGCCTCTGATTCCCCGCCTCTGATTCCCCGCCTCTGATTCCCCGCCTCTGATTCCCCGCCTCAGATTCCCCGGCTCTGATTCCCTGCCTCAGGTTCCCTGCCTCAGGTTCCCTGCCTCTGATTCCCCGCCTCTGATTCCCAGCCTCTGATTCCCCGCATCTGATGCCCCGCCTCTGATATCCCGCCTCTGATTCCCCGCCTCCCTTTCCGCGCAACTTTCCCGGCCTCCGTTTCTCCACATCTCTTTCCCCGCCTCTGATTCCCCGCCTCTGATTCCCTGCAACTGATTCCCCGCCTCTGATTCCCCGCCTCTGATTCCCCACCTCTGTCACTATGCCTCTTTTTTGCCTCCGCTCTTTCCCCTCCACTCTTTACGCGCCTCTTTTTCCGTCCCTCAATTTCAACAACTCTGTTTGATCTGTTCTGTGTACATCATTTTCAACACACAAGTCCCAACCACTATGTTTCACCCATCTCTTTCCCCGCCTCTATATATCCACCTTTGTTTACCCGCCTCTGATTCCCCACCTCTGATTCCCCCCCTCTGATTCCCCGCCTCTGATTCCCCGCCTCTGATTCCCCGCCTCTGATTCCCCGCCTCAGATTCCCTGCCTCAGATTCCCTGCCTCAGATTCCCTGCCTCAGATTCCCTGCCTCAGATTCCCTGCCTCTGATTCCCCGCCTCAGATTCCCTGCCTCAGATTCCCTGCCTCTGATTCCCCGCCTCTGATTCCCCGCCTCTGATTCCCCGCCTCTGATTCCCCGCCTCAGATTCCCCGGCTCTGATTCCCTGCCTCAGGTTCCCTGCCTCAGGTTCCCTGCCTCTGATTCCCCGCCACTGATTCCCCGCCTCTGATTCCCCGCCTCTGATTCCCCGCCTCTGTTTCCCAGCCTCTGATTCCCCGCATCTGATTCCCCGCCTCTGATTCCCCGCCTCTGATTCCCCGCCTCTGATTCCCTTCATCTGATTCCCTTCATCTGCTTCCCTGCCTCTGATTCCCCGCCTCTGATTCCCCGCCTCTGATTCCTTGCCTCTGATTCCCCGCCTCAGATTCCCTGCCTCAGATTCCCTGCCTCAGATTCCCTGCCTCTGATTCCCCACATCTGATACTCCGCCTCTAATTCCCCGCCTCAGATTCCCCGCCTCTGATTCCCCGCCTCTGATTCCCCACCTCTGATTCCCCGCCTCTGATTCCCCGCCTCTAATTCCCCGCCTCTGATTCCCCGCCTCTGATTCCCCACCTCTGATTCCCCGCCTCTGATTCCCCGCCTCAGATTCCCCGCCTCAAATTCCCCGCCTCAGATTCCCTGCCTCAGATTCTCTTCATCTGATTCCCTTCATCTGAATCCCCGCCTCAGATTCCCCGCCTCAGATTCCCGGCCTCAGATTCCCAGCCTCAGATTCCCTGCCTCAGATTCCCTTCATCTGATTCCCTGCCTCTTATTCCCCGCCTCTGATTCCCTGCCTCTGATTCCGCGCCTCTGATTCCCCGCCTCTGATTCCCCGCCTCTGATTCCGCGCCTCTGACTACCCGCATCAGATTCCCCGGCTCTGATTACCTGCCTCAGATTCCCTTCCTCAGATTCCCCGCCTCTGATTCCCCGCCTCTGATTCCCTGCCTCTGATTCCCCGCCTCTGATTCCCCGCCTCTGATTCCCAGCCTTTGATTCCCAGCCTTTGATTCCCCGCCTCTGATTCCCCGCCTCTGATATCCCGCCTCTGATTCCCCGCCTCCCGTTCCACGCAACTTTCCCGGCCTCCGTTTCTCCACATCTCTTTCCCCGCATCTGATTCCACGCATCTGATTCCCCGCCTCTGATTCCCCGCCTCTGACTTCCCGCCTCTGATTCCCCGCCTCAGGTTCCCTGCCTCAGATTCCCTGCCTCTGATTCCCCGCATCTGATACCCCGCCTCTGATTCCCCGCCTCTGATTCCCCGCCTCTGATTCCCCGCCTCTGATTCCCCGCCTCTGATTCCCCGCCTCAGATTCCCCGGCTCTGATTCGCCGCCTCAGATTCCCTGCCTCAGATTCCCTGCCTCAGATTCCCTTCATCTGATTCCCTTCATCTGATTCCCTTCTCTTATTCCCCGCCTCTGATTCCCCGCCTCTGATTCCCCGCCTCTGATTCCCCGCCTCTGATTCCCCACCTCTGATTCCCCGCCTCTGATTCCCAGCCTCTGATTCCCCGCCTCTGATTCCCCACCTCTGATTCCCTTCATCTGATTCCCTTCATCTGCTTCCCTGCCTCTGATTCCCCGCCTCTGATTCCCCGCCTCTGATTCCTTGCCTCTTATTCCCCGCCTCAGATTCCCTGCCTCAGATTCCCTGCCTCAGATTCCCTGCCTCTGATTCCCCGCATCTGATACTCCGCCTCTAATTCCCCGCCTCAGATTCCCCGCCTCAGATTCCCCACCTCAGATTCCCCGCCTCAGATTCCCTTCATCTGATTCCCTTCATCTGATTCCCTGCCTCTTATTCCCCGCCTCTGATTCCCCGCCTCTGATTCCCCGCCTCTGATTCCCAGCCTCTGATTCCGCGCCTCTGATTCCCCACCTCAGATTCCCTGCCTCAGATTCCCTGCCTCAGATTCCCCACCTCAGATTCCCTGCCTCAGAATCCCTGCCTCAGATTCCCTGCCTCTGATTCCCCGCCTCTGATTCCCCGCCTCAGATTCCCCGCCTAAGATTCCCCGCCTCAGATTCCCTGCCTCAGATTCCCTTCATCTGAATCCCTTCATCTGATTCCCTGCCTCTTCTTCCCCGCCTCTGATTCCCCGCCTCTGTTTCCCCGCCTCTGATTCCCCGCCTCTGATTCCCCGCCTCTGATTCCCCGCCTCAGATGCCCCAGCTCTGATTCCCCGCCTCAGATTCCCTGCCTCAGATTCCCTGCCTCAGATTCCCTTCATCTGATTCCCTTCATCCGATTCCGTGCCTCTTATTCCCCGCCTCTGATTCCCCGCCTCTGATTCCCTGCCTCTAATTCCCCGCCTCTGATTCCCCGCCTCTGATTCCCCACCTCTGATTCCCCGCCTCTGATTCCCCGCCTCAGATTCCCCGCCTCAAATTCCCCGCCTCAGATTCCCTGCCTCAGATTCTCTTCATCTTATTCCCTTCATCTGATTCCCTGCCTCTAATTCCCCTCCTCTGATTCCCCGCCTCTGATTCCCCACCTCTGATTCCCTGCCTCTGATTCCCAGCCTCTGATTCCCAGCCTCTGATTCCCCGCCTCTGAATCCCCGCCTCAGATTCCCTTCCTCAGATTCCCTGCCTCAGATTCACCGCCTCAGATTCCCTGCCTCAGAATCCCTGCCTCAGATTCCATGCCTCTGATTCCCCGCCTCTGATTCCCCGCCTCAGATACCCCGCCTCAGATTCCCCGCCTCAGAATCCCTGCCTCAGATTCCCTGCCTCAGATTCCCTTCATCTGATTCCCTTCATCTGATTCCCTGCCTCTTCTTCCCCGCCTCTGATTCCCTGCCTCTGATTCCCCGCCTCTGATTCCCCGCCTCTGATTCCCCGCCTCAGATTCCCCGCCTCAGATTCCCTTCCTCAGATTCCCTGCCTCAGATTCCCTGCCTCAGATTCCCTGCCTCAGATTCCCTTCATCTGATTCCCTTCATCTGATTCCCTGCCTCTAATTCCCCTCCTCTGATTCCCCGCCTCTGATTCCCTGCCTCTGATTCCCTGCCTCTGATTCCCTGCCTCTGATTCCCCGCATCTGATTCCCCGCCTCAGATTCCCCGCCTCAGATACCCCGCCTCAGATTCCCCGCCTCAGATTCCCCGCCTCAGATTCCCTGCCTCAGATTCCCTGCCTCAGATTCCCTGCTTCAGTCCCTGCCTCAGATTCCCTGCCTCAGATTCCCTGCCTCAGATTCCCTTCATCTGATTCCTTTCATCTGATTCCCTGCCTCTGATTCCCCTCCTCTGATTCCCCGCCTCTGATTCCCCGCCTCTGATTCCCTGCCTCTGATTCCCTGCCTCTGATTCCCCGCATCAGATTCCCCGCCTCAGATTCCCCGCCTCAGATACCCCGCCTCAGATTCCCCGCCTCAGATTCCCCGCCTCAGATTCCCTGCCTCAGATTCCCTGCCTCAGATTCCCTGCTTCAGATTCCCTGCCTCAGATTCCCTGCCTCAGATTCCCTGCCTCAGATTCCCTTCATCTGATTCCTTTCATCTGATTCCCTGCCTCTGATTCCCCGCCTCTGATTCCCTGCCTCTGATTCCCCGCCTCTGATTCCCCGCCTCTGATTCCCCGCCTCTGATTCGCCGCCTCAGATTCCCCGGCTCGGATTCCCTGCCTCAGGTTCCCTGCCTCAGGTTCCCAGCCTCTGATTCCCCGCCACTGATTCCCCGCCTCTGATTCCCCGCCTCTGATTCCCCGCCTCTGATTCCCAGCCTCTGATTCCCCGCATCTGATGCCCCGCCTCTTATATCCCGCCTCTGATTCCCCGCCTCCCTTTCCGCGCAACTTTCCCGGCCTCCGTTTCTCCACATCTCTTTCCCCGCCTCTGATTCCCCGCCTCTGATTCCCTGCAACTGATTCCCCGCCTCTGATTCCCCGCCTCTGATTCCCCACCTCTGTCTCTATGCCTCTTTTTTGCCTCCGCTCTTTCCCCTCCACTCTTTACGCGCCTCTTTTTCCGTCCCTCAATTTCAACAACTCTGTTTGATCTGTTCTGTGTACATCATTTTCAACACACAAGTCCCAACCACTATGTTTCACCCATCTCTTTCCCCGCCTCTATATATCCACCTATGTTTACCCGCCTCTGATTCCCCACCTCTGATTCCCCCCCTCTGATTACCCGCCTCTGATTCCCCGCCTCTGATTCCCCGCCTCTGATTCCCCGCCTCAGATTCCCTGCCTCAGATTCCCTGCCTCAGATTCCCTGCCTCAGATTCCCTTCCTCAGATTCCCTGCCTCTGATTCCCCGCCTCAGATTCCCTGCCTCAGATTCCCTCCCTCTGATTCCCTGCCTCTGATTCCCCGCCTCTGATTTCCCGCCTCAGATTCCCCGCCTCAGATTCCCCGCATCAGATTCCCTGCCTCAGATTCCGTGCCTCAGATTCCCTTCATCCGATTCCCTTCATCTGATTCCCTTCATCTGATTCCCTTCATCTGATTCCCTGCCTCTTATTCCCCGCCTCTTATTCCCCGCCTCTGATTACCCGCCTCTGATTCCCCGCCTCTGATTCCCCGCCTCTGATTCCCCGCCTCTGATTCCCCGCCTCTGATTCCCCGTCTCAGATTCCCTGCCTCAGAATCCCTGCCTCTGATTCCCCGCATCTGATACCCCGCCTCTGATTCCCCGCCTCTGATTCCCCACCTCTGATTCCCCGCCTCAGATTCCCCGGCTCTGATTCCCTGCCTCAGATTCCCTTCCTCAGATTCCCTGCCTCAGATTCCCTTCATCTAATTCCCTTCATCTGATACCCTGCCTCTTATTCCCCGCCTCCGATTCCCCGCCTCTGATTCCCCGCCTCTGATTCCCCGCCCCTGAATCCCCGCCTCAGATTCCCTGCCTCAGATTCCGTGCCTCAGATTCCCTGCCTCAGATTCCCTGCCTCAGATTCCCTGCCTCAGATTCCCTTCATCTGATTCCTTTCATCTGATTCCCTGCCTCTGATTCCCCGCCTCTGATTCCCTGCATCTGATTCCCTGCCTCTGATTCCCCAACTCTGATTCCCCGCCTCTGATTCCCTGCCTCTGATTCCCCGCCTCTGATTCCCCGCCTCATATTCACCGGCTCTGATTCCCTGCCTCAGATTCCCTGCATCAGATTCCCTGCCTCTGATTCCCCGCATCTGATACCCCACCTCTGATTCCCCGCCTCTGATTCCCTGCCTCTGATTCCCCGCCTCTGATTCCCCGCCTCTTATTCCCCGCCTCAGATTCCCCGGCTCTGATTCCCTGCCTCAGATTCCCTGCCTCAGATTCCCTGCCTCAGATTCCCTTCATCTAATTCCCTTCATCTGATTCCCTGCCTCTTATTCCCCGCCTCTGATTCCCCGCCTCTGATTCCCCGCCTCTGATTCCCCGCCTCTGATTCCCCACCTCTGATTCCCCGCCTCTGATTCCCTTCATCTGATTCCCTTCATCTGATTCCCTTCATCTGATTCCCTGCCTCTTATGCCCCGCCTCTGATTCCCCACCTCAGATTCCCCGCCTCTGATTCCCCGCCTCTGATTCCCCGCCTCAGATTCCCCGCCTCAGATTCCCCGCCTCAGATTCCCTGCCTCAGATTCCCTGCCTCAGATTCCCTGCCTCAGATTCCCTTCATCTGATTCCCTTCATCTGATTCCCTGCCTCTTATTCCCTGCCTCTTATTCCCCGCCTCTGATTCCCCGCCTCTAATTCCCCGCCTCTGATTCCCCGCCTCTGATTCCCCACCTCTGATTCCCCACCTTAGATTCCCTGCTTCAGAATCCCTGCCTCAGATTCCCCGCCTCAGATTCCCTGCCTCAGAATCCCTGCCTCAGATTCCCTGCCTCAGATTCCCCGCCTCAGATTCCCTGCCTCAGATTCTCTGCCTCAGATTCCCTTTATCTGATTCCCTGCCTCTTATTCCCCGCCTCTGATTCCCTGCCTCTGATTCCCCACCTCTGATTCCCCGCCTCTGATTCCCCGCCTCTGATTCCCTGCCTCTGATTCCCCGCCTCTGATTCCCCGCCTCGGATTCCCTGCCTCGGATTCCCTGCCTCTGATTCCCCGCCTCAGATACCCCGCCTCAGATTCCCTGCCTCAGATTCCCTGCCTCTGATTCCCCGCATCTGATTCTCCGCCTCTGATTCCCCGCCTCAGATTCCACACCTCAGATTCCCCGCCTCAGATTCCCTGCCTCAGATTCCCTGCCTCAGATTCCCTGCCTCAGATTCCCTGCCTCAGATTCCCTTCATCTGATTCCTTTCATCTGATTCCCTGCCTCTGATTCCCCGCCTCTGATTCCCTGCATCTGATTCCCTGCCTCTGATTCCCCACCTCTGATTCCCCGCCTCTGATACCCTGCCCCTGATTCCCCGCCTCTTATTCCCCGCCTCATATTCACCGGCTCTGATTCCCTGCCTCAGATTCCCTGCATCAGATTCCCTGCCTCTGATTCCCCGCATCTGATACCCCACCTCTGATTCCCCGCCTCTGATTCCCTGCCTCTGATTCCCCGCCTCTGATTCCCCGCCTCTTATTCCCCACCTCAGATTCCCCGGCTCTGATTCCCTGCCTCAGATTCCCTGCCTCAGATTCCCTGCCTCAGAGTCCCTTCATCTAATTCCCTTCATCTGATTCCCTGCCTCTTATTCCCCGCCTCTGATTCCCCGCCTCTGATTTCCCGCCTCTGATTCCCCGCCTCTGATTGCCCACCTCTGATTCCCCGCCTCTGATTCCCTTCATCTGATTCCCTTCATCTGATTCCCTTCATCTGAATCCCTGCCTCTTATGCCCCGCCTCTGATTCCCCACCTCAGATTCCCCGCCTCTGATTCCCCGCCTCTGATTCCCCGCCTCTGATTCCCCGCCTCAGATTCCCCGCCTCAGATTCCCCGCATCAGATTCCCTGCCTCAGATTCCCTGCCTCAGATTCCCTGCCTCAGATTCCCTTCATCTGATTCCCTTCATCTGATTCCCTGCCTCTTATTCCCTGCCTCTTATTCCCCGCCTCTGATTCCCCGCCTCTAATTCCCCGCCTCTGATATCCCGCCTCTGATTCCCCGCCTCCCGTTCCACGCAACTTTCCCGGCCTCCGTTTCTCCACATCTCTTTCCCCGCATCTGATTCCACGCATCTGATTCCCCGCCTCTGATTCCCCGCCTCTGATTTCCCGCCTCTGATTCCCCGCCTCAGGTTCCCTGCCTCAGATTCCCTGCCTCTGATTCCCCGCATCTGATACCCCGCCTCTGATTCCCCGCCTCTGATTCCCCGCCTCTGATTCCCCGCCTCTGATTCCCCGCCTCTGATTCCCCGCCTCAGATTCCCCGGCTCTGATTCGCCGCCTCAGATTCCCTGCCTCAGATTCCCTGCCTCAGATTCCCTTCATCTGATTCCCTTCATCTGATTCCCTTCTCTTATTCCCCGCCTCTGATTCCCCGCCTCTGATTCCCCGCCTCTGATTCCCCGCCTCTGATTCCCCACCTCTGATTCCCCGCCTCTGATTCCCTGCCTCTGATTCCCCGCCTCTGATTCCCCACCTCTGATTCCCTTCATCTGATTCCCTTCATCTGCTTCCCTGCCTCTGATTCCCCGCCTCTGATTCCCCGCCTCTGATTCCTTGCCTCTTATTCCCCGCCTCAGATTCCCTGCCTCAGATTCCCTGCCTCAGATTCCCTGCCTCTGATTCCCCGCATCTGATACTCCGCCTCTAATTCCCCGCCTCAGATTCCCCGCCTCAGATTCCCCACCTCAGATTCCCCGCCTCAGATTCCCTTCATCTGATTCCCTTCATCTGATTCCCTGCCTCTTATTCCCCGCCTCTGATTCCCCGCCTCTGATTCCCCGCCTCTGATTCCCAGCCTCTGATTCCGCGCCTCTGATTCCCCACCTCAGATTCCCTGCCTCAGATTCCCTGCCTCAGATTCCCCACCTCAGATTCCCTGCCTCAGAATCCCTGCCTCAGATTCCCTGCCTCTGATTCCCCGCCTCTGATTCCCCGCCTCAGATTCCCCGCCTAAGATTCCCCGCCTCAGATTCCCTGCCTCAGATTCCCTTCATCTGAATCCCTTCATCTGATTCCCTGCCTCTTCTTCCCCGCCTCTGATTCCCCGCCTCTGATTCCCTGCCTCTAATTCCCCGCCTCTGATTCCCCGCCTCTGATTCCCCACCTCTGATTCCCCGCCTCTGATTCCCCGCCTCAGATTCCCCGCCTCAAATTCCCCGCCTCAGATTCCCTGCCTCAGATTCTCTTCATCTTATTCCCTTCATCTGATTCCCTGCCTCTAATTCCCCTCCTCTGATTCCCCGCCTCTGATTCCCCACCTCTGATTCCCTGCCTCTGATTCCCAGCCTCTGATTCCCAGCCTCTGATTCCCCGCCTCTGAATCCCCGCCTCAGATTCCCTTCCTCAGATTCCCTGCCTCAGATTCACCGCCTCAGATTCCCTGCCTCAGAATCCCTGCCTCAGATTCCATGCCTGATTCCCCGCCTCTGATTCCCCGCCTCAGATACCCCGCCTCAGATTCCCCGCCTCAGAATCCCTGCCTCAGATTCCCTGCCTCAGATTCCCTTCATCTGATTCCCTTCATCTGATTCCCTGCCTCTACTTCCCCGCCTCTGATTCCCTGCCTCTGATTCCCCGCCTCTGATTCCCCGCCTCTGATTCCCCGCCTCAGATTCCCCGCCTCAGATTCCCTTCCTCAGATTCCCTGCCTCAGATTCCCTGCCTCAGATTCCCTGCCTCAGATTCCCTTCATCTGATTCCCTTCATCTGATTCCCTGCCTCTAATTCCCCTCCTCTGATTCCCCGCCTCTGATTCCCTGCCTCTGATTCCCTGCCTCTGATTCCCTGCCTCTGATTCCCCGCATCTGATTCCCCGCCTCAGATTCCCCGCCTCAGATACCCCGCCTCAGATTCCCCGCCTCAGATTCCCCGCCTCAGATTCCCTGCCTCAGATTGCCTGCCTCAGATTCCCTGCCTCAGATTCCCTGCTTCAGTCCCTGCCTCAGATACCCTGCCTCAGATTCCCTGCCTCAGATTCCCTTCATCTGATTCCTTTCATCTGATTCCCTGCCTCTGATTCCCCTCCTCTGATTCCCCGCCTCTGATTCCCCGCCTCTGATTCCCTGCCTCTGATTCCCTGCCTCTGATTCCCCGCATCAGATTCCCCGCCTCAGATTCCCCGCCTCAGATACCCCGCCTCAGATTCCCCGCCTCAGATTCCCCGCCTCAGATTCCCCGCCTCAGATTCCCTGCCTCAGATTCCCTGCTTCAGATTCCCTGCCTCAGATTCCCTGCCTCAGATTCCCTGCCTCAGATTCCCTTCATCTGATTCCTTTCATCTGATTCCCTGCCTCTGATTCCCCGCCTCTGATTCCCTGCCTCTGATTCCCCGCCTCTGATTCCCCGCCTCTGATTCCCCGCCTCTGATTCCCCGCCTCAGATTCCCCGGCTCGGATTCCCTGCCTCAGGTTCCCTGCCTCAGGTTCCCAGCCTCTGATTCCCCGCCACTGATTCCCCGCCTCTGATTCCCCGCCTCTGATTCCCCGCCTCTGATTCCCAGCCTCTGATTCCCCGCATCTGATGCCCCGCCTCTTATATCCCGCCTCTGATTCCCCGCCTCCCTTTCCGCGCAACTTTCCCGGCCTCCGTTTCTCCACATCTCTTTCCCCGCCTCTGATTCCCCGCCTCTGATTCCCTGCAACTGATTCCCCGCCTCTGATTCCCCGCCTCTGATTCCCCACCTCTGTCTCTATGCCTCTTTTTTGCCTCCGCTCTTTCCCCTCCACTCTTTACGCGCCTCTTTTTCCGTCCCTCAATTTCAACAACTCTGTTTGATCTGTTCTGTGTACATCATTTTCAACACACAAGTCCCAACCACTATGTTTCACCCATCTCTTTCCCCGCCTCTATATATCCACCTATGTTTACCCGCCTCTGATTCCCCACCTCTGATTCCCCCCCTCTGATTACCCGCCTCTGATTCCCCGCCTCTGATTCCCCGCCTCTGATTCCCCGCCTCAGATTCCCTGCCTCAGATTCCCTGCCTCAGATTCCCTGCCTCAGATTCCCTTCCTCAGATTCCCTGCCTCTGATTCCCCGCCTCAGATTCCCTGCCTCAGATTCCCTCCCTCTGATTCCCTGCCTCTGATTCCCCGCCTCTGATTTCCCGCCTCAGATTCCCCGCCTCAGATTCCCCGCATCAGATTCCCTGCCTCAGATTCCGTGCCTCAGATTCCCTTCATCCGATTCCCTTCATCTGATTCCCTTCATCTGATTCCCTTCATCTGATTCCCTGCCTCTTATTCCCCGCCTCATATTCCCCGCCTCTGATTACCCGCCTCTGATTCCCCGCCTCTGATTCCCCGCCTCTGATTCCCCGCCTCTGATTCCCCGCCTCTGATTCCCCGTCTCAGATTCCCTGCCTCAGAATCCCTGCCTCTGATTCCCCGCATCTGATACCCCGCCTCTGATTCCCCGCCTCTGATTCCCCGCCTCTGATTCCCCGCCTCAGATTCCCCGGCTCTGATTCCCTGCCTCAGATTCCCTTCCTCAGATTCCCTGCCTCAGATTCCCTTCATCTAATTCCCTTCATCTGATACCCTGCCTCTTATTCCCCGCCTCTGATTCCCCGCCTCTGATTCCCCGCCTCTGATTCCCCGCCCCTGAATCCCCGCCTCAGATTCCCTGCCTCAGATTCCGTGCCTCAGATTCCCTGCCTCAGATTCCCTGCCTCAGATTCCCTGCCTCAGATTCCCTTCATCTGATTCCTTTCATCTCATTCCCTGCCTCTGATTCCCCGCCTCTGATTCCCTGCATCTGATTCCCTGCCTCTGATTCCCCAACTCTGATTCCCCGCCTCTGATTCCCTGCCTCTGATTCCCCGCCTCTGATTCCCCGCCTCATATTCACCGGCTCTGATTCCCTGCCTCAGATTCCCTGCATCAGATTCCCTGCCTCTGATTTCCGCATCTGATACCCCACCTCTGATTCCCCGCCTCTGATTCCCTGCCTCTGATTCCCCGCCTCTGATTCCCCGCCTCTTATTCCCCGCCTCAGATTCCCCGGCTCTGATTCCCTGCCTCAGATTCCCTGCCTCAGATTCCCTGCCTCAGATTCCCTTCATCTAATTCCCTTCATCTGATTCCCTGCCTCTTATTCCCCGCCTCTGATTCCCCGCCTCTGATTCCCCGCCTCTGATTCCCCGCCTCTGATTCCCCGCCTCTGATTCCCCACCTCTGATTCCCCGCCTCTGATTCCCTTCATCTGATTCCCTTCATCTGATTCCCTTCATCTGATTCCCTGCCTCTTATGCCCCGCCTCTGATTCCCCACCTCAGATTCCCGGCCTCTGATTCCCCGCCTCTGATTCCCCGCCTCAGATTCCCCGCCTCAGATTCCCCGCCTCAGATTCCCTGCCTCAGATTCCCTGCCTCAGATTCCCTGCCTCAGATTCCCTTCATCTGATTCCCTTCATCTGATTCCCTGCCTCTTATTCCCTGCCTCTTATTCCCCGCCTCTGATTCCCCGCCTCTAATTCCCCGCCTCTAATTCCCCGCCTCTGATTCCCCGCCTCTGATTCCCCACCTCTGATTCCCCACCTTAGATTCCCTGCTTCAGAATCCCTGCCTCAGATTCCCCGCCTCAGATTCCCTGCCTCAGAATCCCTGCCTCAGATTCCCTGCCTCAGATTCCCCGCCTCAGATTCCCTGCCTCAGATTCTCTGCCTCAGATTCCCTTTATCTGATTCCCTGCCTCTTATTCCCCGCCTCTGATTCCCTGCCTCTGATTCCCCACCTCTGATTCCCCGCCTCTGATTCCCCGCCTCTGATTCCCTGCCTCTGATTCCCCGCCTCTGATTCCCCGCCTCGGATTCCCTGCCTCGGATTCCCTGCCTCTGATTCCCCGCCTCAGATACCCCGCCTCAGATTCCCTGCCTCAGATTCCCTGCCTCTGATTCCCCGCATCTGATTCTCCGCCTCTGATTCCCCGCCTCAGATTCCACACCTCAGATTCCCCGCCTCAGATTCCCTGCCTCAGATTCCCTGCCTCAGATTCCCTGCCTCAGATTCCCTGCCTCAGATTCCCTTCATCTGATTCCTTTCATCTGATTCCCTGCCTCTGATTCCCCGCCTCTGATTCCCTGCATCTGATTCCCTGCCTCTGATTCCCCACCTCTGATTCCCCGCCTCTGATACCCTGCCTCTGATTCCCCGCCTCTTATTCCCCGCCTCATATTCACCGGCTCTGATTCCCTGCCTCAGATTCCCTGCATCAGATTCCCTGCCTCTGATTCCCCGCATCTGATACCCCACCTCTGATTCCCCGCCTCTGATTCCCTGCCTCTGATTCCCCGCCTCTGATTCCCCGCCTCTTATTCCCTGCCTCAGATTCCCCGGCTCTGATTCCCTGCCTCAGATTCCCTGCCTCAGATTCCCTGCCTCAGAGTCCCTTCATCTAATTCCCTTCATCTGATTCCCTGCCTCTTATTCCCCGCCTCTGATTCCCCGCCTCTGATTTCCCGCCTCTGATTCCCCGCCTCCCGTTCCACGCAACTTTCCCGGCCTCCGTTTCTCCACATCTCTTTCCCCGCATCTGATTCCACGCATCTGATTCCCCGCCTCTGATTCCCCGCCTCTGATTTCCCGCCTCTGATTCCCCGCCTCAGGTTCCCTGCCTCAGATTCCCTGCCTCTGATTCCCCGCATCTGATACCCCGCCTCTGATTCCCCGCCTCTGATTCCCCGCCTCTGATTCCCCGCCTCTGATTCCCCGCCTCTGATTCCCCGCCTCAGATTCCCCGGCTCTGATTCGCCGCCTCAGATTCCCTGCCTCAGATTCCCTGCCTCAGATTCCCTTCATCTGATTCCCTTCATCTGATTCCCTTCTCTTATTCCCCGCCTCTGATTCCCCGCCTCTGATTCCCCGCCTCTGATTCCCCGCCTCTGATTCCCCACCTCTGATTCCCCGCCTCTGATTCCCTGCCTCTGATTCCCCGCCTCTGATTCCCCACCTCTGATTCCCTTCATCTGATTCCCTTCATCTGCTTCCCTGCCTCTGATTCCCCGCCTCTGATTCCCCGCCTCTGATTCCTTGCCTCTTATTCCCCGCCTCAGATTCCCTGCCTCAGATTCCCTGCCTCAGATTCCCTGCCTCTGATTCCCCGCATCTGATACTCCGCCTCTAATTCCCCGCCTCAGATTCCCCGCCTCAGATTCCCCACCTCAGATTCCCCGCCTCAGATTCCCTTCATCTGATTCCCTTCATCTGATTCCCTGCCTCTTATTCCCCGCCTCTGATTCCCCGCCTCTGATTCCCCGCCTCTGATTCCCAGCCTCTGATTCCGCGCCTCTGATTCCCCACCTCAGATTCCCTGCCTCAGATTCCCTGCCTCAGATTCCCCACCTCAGATTCCCTGCCTCAGAATCCCTGCCTCAGATTCCCTGCCTCTGATTCCCCGCCTCTGATTCCCCGCCTCAGATTCCCCGCCTAAGATTCCCCGCCTCAGATTCCCTGCCTCAGATTCCCTTCATCTGAATCCCTTCATCTGATTCCCTGCCTCTTCTTCCCCGCCTCTGATTCCCCGCCTCTGTTTCCCCGCCTCTGATTCCCCGCCTCTGATTCCCCGCCTCTGATTCCCCGCCTCAGATGCCCCAGCTCTGATTCCCCGCCTCAGATTCCCTGCCTCAGATTCCCTGCCTCAGATTCCCTTCATCTGATTCCCTTCATCCGATTCCGTGCCTCTTATTCCCCGCCTCTGATTCCCCGCCTCTGATTCCCTGCCTCTAATTCCCCGCCTCTGATTCCCCGCCTCTGATTCCCCACCTCTGATTCCCCGCCTCTGATTCCCCGCCTCAGATTCCCCGCCTCAAATTCCCCGCCTCAGATTCCCTGCCTCAGATTCTCTTCATCTTATTCCCTTCATCTGATTCCCTGCCTCTAATTCCCCTCCTCTGATTCCCCGCCTCTGATTCCCCACCTCTGATTCCCTGCCTCTGATTCCCAGCCTCTGATTCCCAGCCTCTGATTCCCCGCCTCTGAATCCCCGCCTCAGATTCCCTTCCTCAGATTCCCTGCCTCAGATTCACCGCCTCAGATTCCCTGCCTCAGAATCCCTGCCTCAGATTCCATGCCTGATTCCCCGCCTCTGATTCCCCGCCTCAGATACCCCGCCTCAGATTCCCCGCCTCAGAATCCCTGCCTCAGATTCCCTGCCTCAGATTCCCTTCATCTGATTCCCTTCATCTGATTCCCTGCCTCTACTTCCCCGCCTCTGATTCCCTGCCTCTGATTCCCCGCCTCTGATTCCCCGCCTCTGATTCCCCGCCTCAGATTCCCCGCCTCAGATTCCCTTCCTCAGATTCCCTGCCTCAGATTCCCTGCCTCAGATTCCCTGCCTCAGATTCCCTTCATCTGATTCCCTTCATCTGATTCCCTGCCTCTAATTCCCCTCCTCTGATTCCCCGCCTCTGATTCCCTGCCTCTGATTCCCTGCCTCTGATTCCCTGCCTCTGATTCCCCGCATCTGATTCCCCGCCTCAGATTCCCCGCCTCAGATACCCCGCCTCAGATTCCCCGCCTCAGATTCCCTGCCTCAGATTCCCTGCCTCAGATTCCCTGCTTCAGTCCCTGCCTCAGATTCCCTGCCTCAGATTCCCTGCCTCAGATTCCCTTCATCTGATTCCTTTCATCTGATTCCCTGCCTCTCATTCCCCTCCTCTGATTCCCCGCCTCTGATTCCCCGCCTCTGATTCCCTGCCTCTGATTCCCTGCCTCTGATTCCCCGCATCAGATTCCCCGCCTCAGATTCCCCGCCTCAGATACCCCGCCTCAGATTCCCCGCCTCAGATTCCCCGCCTCAGATTCCCTGCCTCAGATTCCCTGCCTCAGATTCCCTGCTTCAGATTCCCTGCCTCAGATTCCCTGCCTCAGATTCCCTGCCTCAGATTCCCTTCATCTGATTCCTTTCATCTGATTCCCTGCCTCTGATTCCCCGCCTCTGATTCCCTGCCTCTGATTCCCCGCCTCTGATTCCCCGCCTCTGATTCCCCGCCTCTGATTCCCCGCCTCAGATTCCCCGGCTCGGATTCCCTGCCTCAGGTTCCCTGCCTCAGGTTCCCAGCCTCTGATTCCCCGCCACTGATTCCCCGCCTCTGATTCCCCGCCTCTGATTCCCCGCCTCTGATTCCCAGCCTCTGATTCCCCGCATCTGATGCCCCGCCTCTTATATCCCGCCTCTGATTCCCCGCCTCCCTTTCCGCGCAACTTTCCCGGCCTCCGTTTCTCCACATCTCTTTCCCCGCCTCTGATTCCCCGCCTCTGATTCCCTGCAACTGATTCCCCGCCTCTGATTCCCCGCCTCTGATTCCCCACCTCTGTCTCTATGCCTCTTTTTTGCCTCCGCTCTTTCCCCTCCACTCTTTACGCGCCTCTTTTTCCGTCCCTCAATTTCAACAACTCTGTTTGATCTGTTCTGTGTACATCATTTTCAACACACAAGTCCCAACCACTATGTTTCACCCATCTCTTTCCCCGCCTCTATATATCCACCTATGTTTACCCGCCTCTGATTCCCCACCTCTGATTCCCCCCCTCTGATTACCCGCCTCTGATTCCCCGCCTCTGATTCCCCGCCTCTGATTCCCCGCCTCAGATTCCCTGCCTCAGATTCCCTGCCTCAGATTCCCTGCCTCAGATTCCCTTCCTCAGATTCCCTGCCTCTGATTCCCCGCCTCAGATTCCCTGCCTCAGATTCCCTCCCTCTGATTCCCTGCCTCTGATTCCCCGCCTCTGATTTCCCGCCTCAGATTCCCCGCCTCAGATTCCCCGCATCAGATTCCCTGCCTCAGATTCCGTGCCTCTGATTCCCTTCATCCGATTCCCTTCATCTGATTCCCTTCATCTGATTCCCTTCATCTGATTCCCTGCCTCTTATTCCCCGCCTCTTATTCCCCGCCTCTGATTACCCGCCTCTGATTCCCCGCCTCTGATTCCCCGCCTCTGATTCCCCGCCTCTGATTCCCCGCCTCTGATTCCCCGTCTCAGATTCCCTGCCTCAGAATCCCTGCCTCTGATTCCCCGCATCTGATACCCCGCCTCTGATTCCCCGCCTCTGATTCCCCGCCTCTGATTCCCCGCCTCAGATTCCCCGGCTCTGATTCCCTGCCTCAGATTCCCTTCCTCAGATTCCCTGCCTCAGATTCCCTTCATCTAATTCCCTTCATCTGATACCCTGCCTCTTATTCCCCGCCTCTGATTCCCCGCCTCTGATTCCCCGCCTCTGATTCCCCGCCCCTGAATCCCCGCCTCAGATTCCCTGCCTCAGATTCCGTGCCTCAGATTCCCTGCCTCAGATTCCCTGCCTCAGATTCCCTGCCTCAGATTCCCTTCATCTGATTCCTTTCATCTCATTCCCTGCCTCTGATTCCCCGCCTCTGATTCCCTGCATCTGATTCCCTGCCTCTGATTCCCCAACTCTGATTCCCCGCCTCTGATTCCCTGCCTCTGATTCCCCGCCTCTGATTCCCCGCCTCATATTCACCGGCTCTGATTCCCTGCCTCAGATTCCCTGCATCAGATTCCCTGCCTCTGATTTCCGCATCTGATACCCCACCTCTGATTCCCCGCCTCTGATTCCCTGCCTCTGATTCCCCGCCTCTGATTCCCCGCCTCTTATTCCCCGCCTCAGATTCCCCGGCTCTGATTCCCTGCCTCAGATTCCCTGCCTCAGATTCCCTGCCTCAGATTCCCTTCATCTAATTCCCTTCATCTGATTCCCTGCCTCTTATTCCCCGCCTCTGATTCCCCGCCTCTGATTCCCCGCCTCTGATTCCCCGCCTCTGATTCCCCACCTCTGATTCCCCGCCTCTGATTCCCTTCATCTGATTCCCTTCATCTGATTCCCTTCATCTGATTCCCTGCCTCTTATGCCCCGCCTCTGATTCCCCACCTCAGATTCCCCGCCTCTGATTCCCCGCCTCTGATTCCCCGCCTCAGATTCCCCGCCTCAGATTCCCCGCCTCAGATTCCCTGCCTCAGATTCCCTGCCTCAGATTCCCTGCCTCAGATTCCCTTCATCTGATTCCCTTCATCTGATTCCCTGCCTCTTATTCCCTGCCTCTTATTCCCCGCCTCTGATTCCCCGCCTCTAATTCCCCGCCTCTGATTCCCCGCCTCTGATTCCCCACCTCTGATTCCCCACCTTAGATTCCCTGCTTCAGAATCCCTGCCTCAGATTCCCCGCCTCAGATTCCCTGCCTCAGAATCCCTGCCTCAGATTCCCTGCCTCAGATTCCCCGCCTCAGATTCCCTGCCTCAGATTCTCTGCCTCAGATTCCCTTTATCTGATTCCCTGCCTCTTATTCCCCGCCTCTGATTCCCTGCCTCTGATTCCCCACCTCTGATTCCCCGCCTCTGATTCCCCGCCTCTGATTCCCTGCCTCTGATTCCCCGCCTCTGATTCCCCGCCTCGGATTCCCTGCCTCGGATTCCCTGCCTCTGATTCCCCGCCTCAGATACCCCGCCTCAGATTCCCTGCCTCAGATTCCCTGCCTCTGATTCCCCGCATCTGATTCTCCGCCTCTGATTCCCCGCCTCAGATTCCACACCTCAGATTCCCCGCCTCAGATTCCCTGCCTCAGATTCCCTGCCTCAGATTCCCTGCCTCAGATTCCCTGCCTCAGATTCCCTTCATCTGATTCCTTTCATCTGATTCCCTGCCTCTGATTCCCCGCCTCTGATTCCCTGCATCTGATTCCCTGCCTCTGATTCCCCACCTCTGATTCCCCGCCTCTGATACCCTGCCTCTGATTCCCCGCCTCTTATTCCCCGCCTCATATTCACCGGCTCTGATTCCCTGCCTCAGATTCCCTGCATCAGATTCCCTGCCTCTGATTCCCCGCATCTGATACCCCACCTCTGATTCCCCGCCTCTGATTCCCTGCCTCTGATTCCCCGCCTCTGATTCCCCGCCTCTTATTCCCTGCCTCAGATTCCCCGGCTCTGATTCCCTGCCTCAGATTCCCTGCCTCAGATTCCCTGCCTCAGAGTCCCTTCATCTAATTCCCTTCATCTGATTCCCTGCCTCTTATTCCCCGCCTCTGATTCCCCGCCTCTGATTTCCCGCCTCTGATTCCCCGCCTCTGATTGCCCACCTCTGATTCCCCGCCTCTGATTCCCTTCATCTGATTCCCTTCATCTGATTCCCTTCATCTGAATCCCTGCCTCTTATGCCCCGCCTCTGATTCCCCACCTCAGATTCCCCGCCTCTGATTCCCCGCCTCTGATTCCCCGCCTCAGATTCCCCGCCTCAGATTCCCCGCATCAGATTCCCTGCCTCAGATTCCCTGCCTCAGATTCCCTGCCTCAGATTCCCTTCATCTGATTCCCTTCATCTGATTCCCTGCCTCTTATTCCCTGCCTCTTATTCCCCGCCTCTGATTCCCCGCCTCTAATTCCCCGCCTCTGATTCCCCGCCTCTGATTCCCCACCTCTGATTCCCCACCTCAGATTCCCTGCTTCAGAATCCCTGCCTCAGATTCCCCGCCTCAGATTCCCTGCCTCAGAATCCCTGCCTCAGATTCCCTGCCTCTGATTCCCCGCCTCTGATTCCCCGCCTCTGACTCCCCGCCTCAGATTCCCCGGCTCTGATTCCCCGCCTCAGATTCCCTGCCTCAGATTCCCTGCCTCAGATTCCCTTCATCTGATTCCCTTCATCCGATTCTGTGCCTCTTATTCCCCGCCTCTGATTCCCCGCCTCTGATTCCCCGCCTCTAATTCCCCGCCTCTGATTCCCCGCCTCTGATTCCCCACCTCTGATTCCCCGCCTCTGATTCCCCGCCTCAGATTCCCCGCCTCAAATTCCCCGCCTCAGATTCCCTGCCTCAGATTCTCTTCATCTGATTCCCTTCATCTGATTCCCTGCCTCTAATTCCCCTCCTCTGATTCCCCGCCTCTGATTCCCCACCTCTGATTCCCTGCCTCTGATTCCCAGCCTCTGATTCCCAGCCTCTGATTCCCCGCCTCTGAATCCCCGCCTCAGATTCCCTGCCTCAGATTCCCTGCCTCAGATTCACCGCCTCAGATTCCCTGCCTCAGAATCCCTGCCTCTGATTCCATGCCTCAGATTCCCCGCCTCTGATTCCCCGCCTCAGATTCCCCGCCTCAGATTCCCCGCCTCAGATTCCCTGCCTCAGATTCCCTGCCTCAGATTCCCTTCATCTGATTCCCTGCCTCTTCTTCCCCGCCTCTGATTCCCTGCCTCTGATTCCCCACCTCTGATTCCCCGCCTCTGATTCCCCGCCTCAGATTCCCCGCCTCAGATTCCCTGCCTCAGATTCCCTGCCTCAGATTCCCTGCCTCAGATTCCCTGCCTCAGATTCCCTTCATCTGATTCCCTTCATCTGATTCCCTGCCTCTAATTCCCCTCCTCTGATTCCCCGCCTCTGATTCCCCGCCTCTGATTCCCTGCCTCTAATTCCCTGCCTCTGATTCCCCGCATCTGATTCCCCGCCTCAGATTCCCTGCCTCAGATTCCCCGCCTCAGATTCCCCGCCCCAGATACCCCACCTCAGATTCCCCGCCTCAGATTCCCCGCCTCTGATTCCCCGCCTCTGATTCCCCGCCTCTGATTCCCTGCCTCTGATTCCCCGCCTCTGATTCTCCACCTCTGATTCCCTTCATCTGATTCCCTTCATCTGCTTCCCTGCATCAGATTCCCTGCCTCTGATTCCCCGCATCTGATACCCCACCTCTGATTCCCCGCCTCTGATTCCCTGCCTATGATTCCCCGCCTCTGATTCCCCGCCTCTTATTCCCCGCCTCACATTCCCCGGCTCTGATTCCCTGCCTCAGATTCCCTGCCTCAGATTCCCTGCCTCAGATTCCCTTCATCTAATTCCCTTCATCTGATTCCCTGCCTCTTATTCCCCGCCTCTGATTCCCCGCCTCTGATTCCCCGCCTCTGATTCCCCGCCTCTGATTCCCCACCTCTGATTCCCCGCCTCTGATTCCCTTCATCTGATTCCCTTCATCTGATTCCCTTCATCTGATTCCCTGCCTCTTATGCCCCGCCTCTGATTCCCCACCTCAGATTCCCCGCCTCTGATTCCCCGCCTCTGATTCCCCGCCTCAGATTCCCCGCCTCAGATTCCCCGCATCAGATTCCCTGCCTCAGATTCCCTGCCTCAGATTCCCTGCCTCAGATTCCCTTCATCTGATTCCCTTCATCTGATTCCCTGCCTCTTATTCCCTGCCTCTTATTCCCCGCCTCAGATTCCCCGCCTCTAATTCCCCGCCTCTGATTCCCCGCCTCTGATTCCCCACCTCTGATTCCCCACCTCAGATTCCCTGCTTCAGAATCCCTGCCTCAGATTCCCCGCCTCAGATTCCCCGCCTCTGATTCCCTGCCTCAGAATCCCTGCCTCAGATTCCCTGCCTCTGATTCCCCGCCTCTGATTCCCCGCCTCAGATTCCCCGCCTCAGATTCCCTGCCTCAGATTCCCCGCCTCAGATTCCCTGCCTCAGATTCTCTGCCTCAGATTCCCTTTATCTGATTCCCTGCCTCTTATTCCCCGCCTCTGATTCCCTGCCTCTTATTCCCCGCCTCTGATTCCCCGCCTCTGATTCCGCGCCTCTGATTCCCCACCTCAGATTCCCTGCCTCAGATTCCCTGCCTCAGATTCACCACCTCAGATTCCCTGCCTCAGAATCCCTGCCTCAGATTCCCTGCCTCTGATTCCCCGCCTCTGATTCCCCGCCTCAGATTCCCCGCCTAAGATTCCCCACCTCAGATTCCCTGCCTCAGATTCCCTTCATCTGATTCCCTTCATCTGATTCCCTGCCTCTTCTTCCCCGCCTCTGATTCCCCGCCTCTGTTTCCCCGCCTCTGATTCCCCGCCTCTGATTCCCCGCCTCTGATTCCCCGCCTCAGATTCCCCAGCTCTGATTCCCCGCCTCAGATTCCCTGCCTCAGATTCCCTGCCTCAGATTCCCTTCATCTGATTCCCTTCATCCGATTCCGTGCCTCTTATTCCCCGCCTCTGATTCCCCGCCTCTGATTCCCTGCCTCTAATTCCCCGCCTCTGATTCCCCGCCTCTGATTCCCCACCTCTGATTCCCCGCCTCTGATTCCCCGCCTCAGATTCCCCGCCTCAAATTCCCCGCCTCAGATTCCCTGCCTCAGATTCTCTTCATCTGATTCCCTTCATCTGATTCCCTGCCTCTAATTCCCCTCCTCTGATTCCCCGCCTCTGATTCCCCACCTCTGATTCCCTGCCTCTGATTCCCAGCCTCTGATTCCCAGCCTCTGATTCCCCGCCTCTGAATCCCCGCCTCAGATTCCCTGCCTCAGATTCCTGCCTCAGATTCACCGCCTCAGATTCCCTGCCTCAGAATCCCTGCCTCAGATTCCATGCCTCTGATTCCCCGCCTCTGATTCCCCGCCTCAGATACCCCGCCTCAGATTCCCCGCCTCAGAATCCCTGCCTCAGATTCCCTTCATCTGATTCCCTTCATCTGATTCCCTGCCTCTTCTTCCCCGCCTCTGATTCCCTGCCTCTGATTCCCCGCCTCTGATTCCCCGCCTCTGATTCCCCGCCTCAGATTCCCCGCCTCAGATTCCCTTCCTCAGATTCCCTGCCTCAGATTCCCTGCCTCAGATTCCCTGCCTCAGATTCCCTTCATCTGATTCCCTTCATCTGATTCCCTGCCTCTAATCACCCTCCTCTGATTCCCCGCCTCTGATTCCCCGCCTCTGATTCCCTGCCTCTGATTCCCTGCCTCTGATTCCCCGCATCTGAATCCCCGCCTCAGATTCCCCGCCTCAGATACCCCGCCTCAGATTCCCCGCCTCAGATTCCCCGCCTCAGATTCCCTGCCTCAGATTCCCTGCCTCAGATTCCCTGCTTCAGTCCCTGCCTCAGATTCCCTGCCTCAGATTCCCTGCCTCAGATTCCCTTCATCTGATTCCTTTCATCTGATTCCCTGCCTCTGATTCCCCTCCTCTGATTCCCCGCCTCTGATTCCCCGCCTCTGATTCCCTGCCTCTGATTCCCTGCCTCTGATTCCCCGCATCTGATTCCCCGCCTCAGATTCCCCGCCTCAGATACCCCGCCTCAGATTCCCCGCCTCAGATTCCCCGCCTCAGATTCCCTGCCTCAGATTCCCTGCCTCAGATTCCCTGCTTCAGATTCCCTGCCTCAGATTCCCTGCCTCAGATTCCCTGCCTCAGATTCCCTTCATCTGATTCCTTTCATCTGATTCCCTGCCTCTGATTCCCCGCCTCTGATTCCCCGCCTCTGATTCCCCGCCTCTGATTCCCCGCCTCTGATTCCCCGCCTCAGATTCCCCGGCTCTGATTCCCTGCCTCAGGTTCCCTGCCTCAGGTTCCCAGCCTCTGATTCCCCGCCACAGATTCCCCGCCTCTGATTACCCGCATCTGATTCCCCGCCTCTGATTCCCAGCCTCTGATTCCCCGCATCTGATGCCCCGCCTCTTATATCCCGCCTCTGATTCCCCGCCTCCCTTTCCGCGCAACTTTCCCGGCCTCCGTTTCTCCACATCTCTTTCCCCGCCTCTGATTCCCCGCCTCTGATTCCCTGCAACTGATTCCCCGCCTCTGATTCCCCGCCTCTGATTCCCCACCTCTGTCTCTATGCCTCTTTTTTGCCTCCGCTCTTTCCCCTCCACTCTTTACGCACCTCTTTTTCCGTCCCTCAATTTCAACAACTCTGTTTGATCTGTTCTGTGTACATCATTTTCAACACACAAGTCCCAACCACTATGTTTCACCCATCTCTTTCCCCGCCTCTATATATCCACCTATGTTTACCCGCCTCTGATTCCCCACCTCTGATTCCCCCCCTCTGATTACCCGCCTCTGATTCCCCGCCTCTGATTCCCCGCCTCTGATTCCCCGCCTCAGATTCCCTGCCTCAGATTCCCTGCCTCAGATTCCCTGCCTCAGATTCCCTGCCTCAGATTCCCTGCCTCTGATTCCCCGCCTCAGATTCCCTGCCTCAGATTCCCTCCCTCTGATTCCCTGCCTCTGATTCCCCGCCTCTGATTTCCCGCCTCAGATTCCCCGCCTCAGATTCCCCGCATCAGATTCCCTGCCTCAGATTCCGTGCCTCAGATTCTCTTCATCCGATTCCCTTCATCTGATTCCCTTCATCTGATTCCCTTCATCTGATTCCCTGCCTCTTATTCCCCGCCTCTTATTCCCCGCCTCTGATTACCCGCCTCTGATTCCCCGCCTCTGATTCCCCGCCTCTGATTCCCCGCCTCTGATTCCCCGCCTCTGATTCCCCGCCTCAGATTCCCTGCCTCAGATTCCCTGCCTCTGATTCCCCGCATCTGATACCCCGCCTCTGATTCCCCGCCTCTGATTCCCCGCCTCTGATTCCCCGCCTCTGATTCCCCGGCTCTGATTCCCTGCCTCAGATTCCCTGCCTCAGATTCCCTGCCTCAGATTCCCTTCATCTAATTCCCTTCATCTGATACCCTGCCTCTTATTCCCCTCCTCTGATTCCCCGCCTCTGATTCCCCGCCTCTGATTCCCCGCCTCTGATTCCCCGCCTCAGATTCCCTGCCTCAGATTCCCTGCCTCAGATTCCCTGCCTCAGATTCCCTGCCTCAGATTCCCTGCCTCAGATTCCCTTCATCTGATTCCTTTCATCTGATTCCCTGCCTCTGATTCCCCGCCTCGGATTCCCTGCATCTGATTCCCTGCCTCTGATTCCCCAACTCTGATTCCCCGCCTCTGATTCCCTGCCTCTGATTCCCCGCCTCTGATTCCCCGCCTCATATTCACCGGCTCTGATTCCCTGCCTCAGATTCCCTGCATCAGATTCCCTGCCTCTGATTCCCCGCATCTGATACCCCACCTCTGATACCCCGCCTCTGATTCCCTGCCTATGATTCCCCGCCTCTGATTCCCCGCCTCTTATTCCCCGCCTCAGATTCCCCGGCTCTGATTCCCTGCCTCAGATTCCCTGCCTCAGATTCCCTGCCTCAGATTCCCTTCATCTAATTCCCTTCATCTGATTCCCTGCCTCTTATTCCCCGCCTCTGATTCCCCGCCTCTGTTTCCCCGCCTCTGATTCCCCGCCTCTGATTCCCCACCTATGATTCCCCGCCTCTGATTCCCTTCATTTGATTCCCTTCATCTGATTCCCTTCATCTGATTCCCTGCCTCTTATGCCCCGCCTCTGATTCCCCACCTCAGATTCCCCGCCTCTGATTCCCCGCCTCTGATTCCCCGCCTCAGATTCCCCGCCTCAGATTCCCCGCATCAGATTCCCTGCCTCAGATTCCCTGCCTCAGATTCCCTGCCTCAGATTCCCTTCATCTGATTCCCTTCATCTGATTCCCTGCCTCTTATTCCCTGCCTCTTATTCCCCGCCTCTGATTCCCCGCCTCTAATTCCCCGCCTCTGATTCCCCGCCTCTGATTCCCCACCTCTGATTCCCCACCTCAGATTCCCTGCTTCAGAATCCCTGCCTCAGATTCCCCGCCTCAGATTCCCCGCCTCTGATTCCCTGCCTCAGAATCCCTGCCTCAGATTCCCTGCCTCTGATTCCCCGCCTCTGATTCCCCGCCTCAGATTCCCCGCCTCAGATTCCCTGCCTCAGATTCCCCGCCTCAGATTCCCTGCCTCAGATTCTCTGCCTCAGATTCCCTTTATCTGATTCCCTGCCTCTTATTCCCCGCCTCTGATTCCCCGCCTCTTATTCCCCGCCTCTGATTCCCCGCCTCTGATTCCCCGCCTCTGATTCCCTGCCTCTGATTCCCCGCCTCTGATTCCCCGCCTCGGATTCCCTGCCTCGGATTCCCTGCCTCTGATTCCCCGCCTCAGATACCCCGCCTCAGATTCCCTGCCTCAGATTCCCTGCCTCTGATTCCCCGCATCTGATTCTCCGCCTCTGATTCCCCGCCTCAGATTCCACACCTCAGATTCCCCGCCTCAGATTCCCTGCCTCAGATTCCCTGCCTCAGATTCCCTGCCTCAGATTCCCTGCCTCAGATTCCCTTCATCTGATTCCTTTCATCTGATTCCCTGCCTCTGATTCCCCGCCTCTGATTCCCTGCATTTGATTCCCCGCCTCATATTCACCGGCTCTGATTCCCTGCCTCAGATTCCCTGCATCAGATTCCCTGCCTCTGATTCCCCGCATCTGATACCCCACCTCTGATTCCCCGCCTCTGATTCCCTGCCTCTGATTCCCCGCCTCTGATTCCCCGCCTCTTATTCCCCGCCTCTGATTCCCCGGCTCTGATTCCCTGCCTCAGATTCCCTGCCTCAGATTCCCTGCCTCAGAGTCCCTTCATCTAATTCCCTTCATCTGATTCCCTGCCTCTTATTCCCCGCCTCTGATTCCCCGCCTCTGATTCCCCGCCTCTGATTCCCCGCCTCTGATTGCCCACCTCTGATATCCCGCCTCTGATTCCCTTCATCTGATTCCCTTCATCTGATTCCCTTCATCTGATTCCCTGCCTCTTATGCCCCGCATCTGATTCCCCACCTCAGATTCCCCGCCTCTGATTCCCCGCCTCTGATTCCCCGCCTCAGATTCCCCGCCTCAGATTCCCCGCATCAGATTCCCTGCCTCAGATCCCCTGCCTCAGATTCCCTGCCTCAGATTCCCTTCATCTGATTCCCTTCATCTGATTCCCTGCCTCTTATTCCCTGCCTCTTATTCCCCGCCTCTGATTCCCCGCCTCTAATTCCCCGCCTCTGATTCCCCGCCTCTGATTCCCCACCTCTGATTCCCCACCTCAGATTCCCTGCTTCAGAATCCCTGCCTCAGATTCCCCGCCTCAGATTCCCTGCCTCAGAATCCCTGCCTCAGATTCCCTGCCTCTGATTCCCCGCCTCTGATTCCCCGCCTCAGATTCCCCGCCTCAGATTCCCCGCCTCAGATTCCCCGCCTCAGATTCACTGCCTCAGATTCTCTGCCTCAGATTCCCTTTATCTGATTCCCTGCCTCTTATTCCCCGCCTCTGATTCCCTGCCTCTGATTCCCCGTCTCTGATTCCCCGCCTCTGATTCCCCGCCTCTGATTCCCTGCCTCTGATTCCCCGCCTCTGATTCCCCGCCTCGGATTCCCTGCCTCGGATTCCCTGCCTCTGATTCCCCGCCTCAGACACCCCGCCTCAGATTCCCTGCCTCAGATTCCCTGCCTCTGATTCCCCGCATCTGATTCCCCGCCTCTGATTCCCCGCCTCGGATTCCCTGCCTCGGATTCCCTGCCTCTGATTCCCCGCCTCAGACACCCCGCCTCAGATTCCCTGCCTCAGATTCCCTGCCTCAGATTCCCTGCCTCAGATTCCCTTCATCTGATTCCCTTCATCTGATTCCCTGCCTCTTATTCCCTGCCTCTTATTCCCCGCCTCTGATTCCCCGCCTCTAATTCCCCGTCTCTGATTCCCCGTCTCTGATTCCCCACCTCTGATTCCCCACCTCAGATTCCATGCTTCAGAATCCCTGCCTCAGATTCCCCGCCTCAGATTCCCCGCCTCAGAATCCCTGCCTCAGATTCCCTGCCTCTGATTCCCCGCCTCTGATTCCCCGCCTCAGATTCCCCGCCTCAGATTCCCTGCCTCAGATTCCCCGCCTCAGATTCCCTGCCTCAGATTCTCTGCCTCAGATTCCCTTTATCTGATTCCCTGCCTCTTATTCCCCGCCTCTGATTCCCTGCCTCTGATTCCCCGCCTCTGATTCCCCACCTCTGATTCCCCGCCTCTGATTCCCTGCCTCTGATTCCCCGCCTCTGATTCCCCGCCTCGGATTCCCTGCCTCGGATTCCCTGCCTCTGATTCCCCGCCTCAGATACCCCGCCTCAGATTCCCTGCCTCAGATTCCCTGCCTCTGATTCCCCGCATCGAATTCTCCGCCTCTGATTCCCCGCCTCAGATTCCACACCTCAGATTCCCCGCCTCAGATTCCCTGCCTCAGATTCCCTGCCTCAGATTCCCTGCCTCAGATTCCCTGCCTCAGATTCCCTTCATCTGATTCCTTTCATCTGATTCCCTGCCTCTGATTCCCCGCCTCTGATTCCCTGCATCTGATTCCCTGCCTCTGATTCCCCACCTCTGATTCCCCGCCTCTGATACCCTGCCTCTGATTCCCCGCCTCTTATTCCCCGCCTCATATTCACCGGCTCTGATTCCCTGCCTCAGATTCCCTGCATCAGATTCCCTGCCTCTGATTCCCCGCATCTGATACCCCACCTCTGATTCCCCGCCTCTGATTCCCTGCCTCTGATTCCCCGCCTCTGATTCCCCGCCTCTTATTCCCCGCCTCAGATTCCCCGGCTCTGATTCCCTGCCTCAGATTCCCTGCCTCAGATTCCCTGCCTCAGAGTCCCTTCATCTAATTCCCTTCATCTGATTCCCTGCCTCTTATTCCCCGCCTCTGATTCCCCGCCTCTGATTCCCCGCCTCTGATTCCCCGCCTCTGATTGCCCACCTCTGATTTCCCGCCTCTGATTCCCTTCATCTGATTCCCTTCATCTGATTCCCTTCATCTGATTCCCTGCCTCTTATGCCCCGCCTCTGATTCCCCACCTCAGATTTCCCGCCTCTGATTCCCCGCCTCTGATTCCCCGCCTCAGATTCCCCGCCTCAGATTCCCCGCATCAGATTCCCTGCCTCAGATTCCCTGCCTCAGATTCCCTGCCTCAGATTCCCTTCATCTGATTCCCTTCATCTGATTCCCTGCCTCTTATTCCCTGCCTCTTATTCCCCGCCTCTGATTCCCCGCCTCTAATTCCCCGCCTCTGATTCCCCGCCTCTGATTCCCCACCTCTGATTCCCCACCTCAGATTCCCTGCTTCAGAATCCCTGCCTCAGATTCCCCGCCTCAGATTCCCTGCCTCAGAATCCCTGCCTCAGATTCCCTGCCTCTGATTCCCCGCCTCTGATTCCCCGCCTCTGACTCCCCGCCTCAGATTCCCCGGCTCTGATTCCCCGCCTCAGATTCCCTGCCTCAGATTCCCTGCCTCAGATTCCCTTCATCTGATTCCCTTCATCCGATTCTGTGCCTCTTATTCCCCGCCTCTGATTCCCCGCCTCTGATTCCCCGCCTCTAAATCCCCGCCTCTGATTCCCCGCCTCTGATTCCCCACCTCTGATTCCCCGCCTCTGATTCCCCGCCTCAGATTCCCCGCCTCAAATTCCCCGCCTCAGATTCCCTGCCTCAGATTCTCTTCATCTGATTCCCTTCATCTGATTCCCTGCCTCTAATTCCCCTCCTCTGATTCCCCGCCTCTGATTCCCCACCTCTGATTCCCTGCCTCTGATTCCCAGCCTCTGATTCCCAGCCTCTGATTCCCCGCCTCTGAATCCCCGCCTCAGATTCCCTGCCTCAGATTCCCTGCCTCAGATTCACCGCCTCAGATTCCCTGCCTCAGAATCCCTGCCTCTGATTCCATGCCTCTGATTCCCCGCCTCTGATTCCCCGCCTCAGATTCCCTGCCTCAGATTCCCTGCCTCAGATTCCCTGCCTCAGATTCCCTGCCTCAGATTCCCTTCATCTGATTCCCTTCATCTGATTCCCTGCCTCTAATTCCCCTCCTCTGATTCCCCGCCTCTGATTCCCCGCCTCTGATTCCCTGCCTCTGATTCCCTGCCTCTGATTCCCCGCATCTGATTCCCCGCCTCAGATTCCCTGCCTCAGATTCCCCGCCTCAGATTCCCCGCCTCAGATACCCCGCCTCAGATTCCCCGCCTCAGATTCCCCGCCTCAGATTCCCTGCCTCAGATTCCCTGCCTCAGATTCCCTGCTTCAGATTCCCTGCCTCAGATTCCCTGCCTCAGATTCCCTGCCTCAGATTCCCTTCATCTGATTCCTTTCATCTGATTCCCTGCCTCTGATTCCCCGCCTCTGATTCCCTGCCTCTGATTCCCTGCCTCTGATTCCCCGCCTCTGATTCCCCGCCTCTGATTCCCCGCCTCTGATTCCCCGCCTCAGATTCCCCGGCTCTGATTCCCTGCCTCAGGTTCCCTGCCTCAGGTTCCCTGCCTCTGATTCCCCGCCTCTGATTCCCAGCCTCTGATTCCCCGCATCTGATGCCCCGCCTCTGATATCCCGCCTCTGATTCCCCGCCTCCCTTTCCGCGCAACTTTCCCGGCCTCCGTTTCTCCACATCTCTTTCCCCGCCTCTGATTCCCCGCCTCCTATTCCCTGCAACTGATTCCCCGCCTCTGATTCCCCGCCTCTGATTCCCCACCTCTGTCTCTATGCCTCTTTTTTGCCTCCGCTCTTTCCCCTCCACTCTTTACGCGCCTCTTTTTCCGTCCCTCAATTTCAACAACTCTGTTTGATCTGTTCTGTGTACATCATTTTCAACACACAAGTCCCAACCACTATGTTTCACCCATCTCTTTCCCCGACTCTATATATCCACCTTTGTTTACCCGCCTCTGATTCCCCACCTCTGATTCCCCCCCTCTGATTCCCCGCCTCTGATTCCCCGCCTCTGATTCCCCGCCTCTGATTCCCCGCCTCAGATTCCCTGCCTCAGATTCCCTGCCTCAGATTCCCTGCCTCAGATTCCCTGCCTCAGATTCCCTGCCTCTGATTCCCCGCCTCAGATTCCCTGCCTCAGATTCCCTGCCTCTGATTCCCCGCCTCTGATTCCCCGCCTCTGATTCCCCGCCTCAGATTCCCCGGCTCTGATTCCCTGCCTCAGGTTCCCTGCCTCAGGTTCCCTGCCTCTGATTCCCCGCCACTGATTCCCCGCCTCTGATTCCCCGCCTCTGATTCCCCACCTCTGTTTCCCAGCCTCTGATTCCCCGCATCTGATTCCCCGCCTCTGATTCCCCGCCTCTGATTCCCCGCCTCTGATTCCCTTCATCTGATTCCCTTCATCTGCTTCCCTGCCTCTGATTCCCCGCCTCTGATTCCCCGCCTCTGATTCCTTGCCTCTGATTCCCCGCCTCAGATTCCCTGCCTCAGATTCCCTGCCTCAGATTCCCTGCCTCTGATTCCCCACATCTGATACTCCGCCTCTAATTCCCCGCCTCAGATTCCCCGGCTCTGATTCCCCGCCTCAGATTCCCTGCCTCAGATTCCCTGCCTCAGATTCCCTTCATCTGATTCCCTTCATCCGATTCTGTGCCTCTTATTCCCAGCCTCAGATTCCCCGCCTCTGATTCCCCGCCTCTAATTCCCCGCCTCTGATTCCCCGCCTCTGATTCCCCACCTCTGATTCCCCGCCTCAGATTCCCCGCCTCAAATTCCCCGCCTCAGATTCCCTGCCTCAGATTCTCTTCATCTGATTCCCTTCATCTGATTCCCTGCCTCTAATTCCCCTCCTCTGATTCCCCGCCTCTGATTCCCCACCTCTGATTCCCTGCCTCTGATTCCCAGCCTCTGATTCCCAGCCTCTGATTCCCCGCCTCTGAATCCCCGCCTCAGATTCCCTGCCTCAGATTCCCTGCCTCAGATTCACCGCCTCAGATTCCCTGCCTCAGAATCCCTGCCTCTGATTCCATGCCTCTGATTCCCCGCCTCTGATTCCCCGCCTCAGATTCCCTGCCTCAGATTCCCTGCCTCAGATTCCCTGCCTCAGATTCCCTGCCTCAGATTCCCTTCATCTGATTCCCTTCATCTGATTCCCTGCCTCTCATTCCCCTCCTCTGATTCCCCGCCTCTGATTCCCCGCCTCTGATTCCCTGCCTCTGATTCCCTGCCTCTGATTCCCCGCATCTGATTCCCCGCCTCAGATTCCCTGCCTCAGATTCCCCGCCTCAGATTCCCCGCCTCAGATACCCCGCCTCAGATTCCCCGCCTCAGATTCCCCGCCTCAGATTCCCTGCCTCAGATTCCCTGCCTCAGATTCCCTGCCTCAGATTCCCTGCTTCAGATTCCCTGCCTCAGATTCCCTGCCTCAGATTCCCTGCCTCAGATTCCCTTCATCTGATTCCTTTCATCTGATTCCCTGCCTCTGATTCCCCGCCTCTGATTCCCTGCCTCTGATTCCCTGCCTCTGATTCCCCGCCTCTGATTCCCCGCCTCTGATTCCCCGCCTCTGATTCCCCGCCTCAGATTCCCCGGCTCTGATTCCCTGCCTCAGGTTCCCTGCCTCAGGTTCCCTGCCTCTGATTCCCCGCCTCTGATTCCCAGCCTCTGATTCCCCGCATCTGATGCCCCGCCTCTGATATCCCGCCTCTGATTCCCCGCCTCCCTTTCCGCGCAACTTTCCCGGCCTCCGTTTCTCCACATCTCTTTCCCCGCCTCTGATTCCCCGCCTCCTATTCCCTGCAACTGATTCCCCGCCTCTGATTCCCCGCCTCTGATTCCCCACCTCTGTCTCTATGCCTCTTTTTTGCCTCCGCTCTTTCCCCTCCACTCTTTACGCGCCTCTTTTTCCGTCCCTCAATTTCAACAACTCTGTTTGATCTGTTCTGTGTACATCATTTTCAACACACAAGTCCCAACCACTATGTTTCACCCATCTCTTTCCCCGACTCTATATATCCACCTTTGTTTACCCGCCTCTGATTCCCCACCTCTGATTCCCCCCCTCTGATTCCCCGCCTCTGATTCCCCGCCTCTGATTCCCCGCCTCTGATTCCCCGCCTCAGATTCCCTGCCTCAGATTCCCTGCCTCAGATTCCCTGCCTCAGATTCCCTGCCTCAGATTCCCTGCCTCTGATTCCCCGCCTCAGATTCCCTGCCTCAGATTCCCTGCCTCTGATTCCCCGCCTCTGATTCCCCGCCTCTGATTCCCCGCCTCAGATTCCCCGGCTCTGATTCCCTGCCTCAGGTTCCCTGCCTCAGGTTCCCTGCCTCTGATTCCCCGCCACTGATTCCCCGCCTCTGATTCCCCGCCTCTGATTCCCCACCTCTGTTTCCCAGCCTCTGATTCCCCGCATCTGATTCCCCGCCTCTGATTCCCCGCCTCTGATTCCCCGCCTCTGATTCCCCGCCTCTGATTCCCTTCATCTGATTCCCTTCATCTGCTTCCCTGCCTCTGATTCCCCGCCTCTGATTCCCCGCCTCTGATTCCTTGCCTCTGATTCCCCGCCTCAGATTCCCTGCCTCAGATTCCCTGCCTCAGATTCCCTGCCTCTGATTCCCCACATCTGATACTCTGCCTCTAATTCCCCGCCTCAGATTCCCCGCCTCTGATTCCCCGCCTCTAATTCCCCGCCTCTGATTCCCCGCCTCTGATTCCCCACCTCTGATTCCCCGCCTCTGATTCCCCGCCTCAGATTCCCCGCCTCAAATTCCCCGCCTCAGATTCCCTGCCTCAGATTCTCTTCATCTGATTCCCTTCATCTGAATCCCCGCCTCAGATTCCCCGCCTCAGATTCCCGGCCTCAGATTCCCAGCCTCAGATTCCCTGCCTCAGATTCCCTTCATCTGATTCCCTTCATCTGATTCCCTGCCTCTTATTCCCCGCCTCTGATTCCCTTCCTCTGATTCCGCGCCTCTGATTCCCCGCCTCTGATTCCCCGCCTCTGATTCCGCGCCTCTGACTACCCGCATCAGATTCCCCGGCTCTGATTACCTGCCTCAGATTCCCTTCCTCAGATTCCCCGCCTCTGATTCCCCGCCTCTGATTCCCTGCCTCTGATTCCCCGCCTCAGATTCCCTGCCTCAGATTCCCTGCCTCAGATTCCCTGCCTCTGATTCCCCACATCTGATACTCCGCCTCTAATTCCCCGCCTCAGATTCCCCGCCTCTGATTCCCCGCCTCTAATTCCCCGCCTCTGATTCCCCGCCTCTGATTCCCCGCCTCTGATTCCCCGCCTCTGATTCCCCGCCTCAGATTCCCCGCCTCAAATTCCCCGCCTCAGATTCCCTGCCTCAGATTCTCTTCATCTGATTCCCTTCATCTGAATCCCCGCCTCAGATTCCCCGCCTCAGATTCCCGGCCTCAGATTCCCAGCCTCAGATTCCCTGCCTCAGATTCCCTTCATCTGATTCCCTTCATCTGATTCCCTGCCTCTTATTCCCCGCCTCTGATTCCCTGCCTCTGATTCCGCGCCTCTGATTCCCCGCCTCTGATTCCCCGCCTCTGATTCCGCGCCTCTGACTACCCGCATCAGATTCCCCGGCTCTGATTACCTGCCTCAGATTCCCTTCCTCAGATTCCCCGCCTCTGATTCCCCGCCTCTGATTCCCTGCCTCTGATTCCCCGCCTCTGATTCCCCGCCTCTGATTCCCAGCCTTTGATTCCCAGCCTTTGATTCCCCGCCTCTGATTCCCCGCCTCTGATATCCCGCCTCTGATTCCCCGCCTCCCGTTCCACGCAACTTTCCCGGCCTCCGTTTCTCCACATCTCTTTCCCCGCATCTGATTCCACGCATCTGATTCCCCGCCTCTGATTCCCCGCCTCTGATTTCCCGCCTCTGATTCCCCGCCTCTGATTCCCCGCCTCAGATTCCCCGGCTCTGATTCCCCGCCTCTGATTCCCTGCCTCAGATTCCCTTCATCTGCTTCCCTGCCTCTGATTCCCCGCCTCTGATTCCCCGCCTCTGATTCCTTGCCTCTGATTCCCCGCCTCAGATTCCCTGCCTCAGATTCCCTGCCTCAGATTCCCTGCCTCTGATTCCCCACATCTGATACTCCGCCTCTAATTCCCCGCCTCAGATTCCCCGCCTCTGATTCCCCGCCCCTAATTCCCCGCCTCTGATTCCCCGCCTCTGATTCCCCACCTCTGATTCCCCGCCTCTGATTCCCCGCCTCTGATTCCCCGCCTCAGATTCCCCGCCTCTGATATCCCGCCTCTGATTCCCCGCCTCCCGTTCCACGCAACTTTCCCGGCCTCCGTTTCTCCACATCTCTTTCCCCGCATCTGATTCCACGCATCTGATTCCCCGCCTCTGATTCCCCGCCTCTGATTTCCCGCCTCTGATTCTCCGCCTCAGGTTCCCTGCCTCAGATTCCCTGCCTCTGATTCCCCGCATCTGATGCCCCGCCTCTGATTCCCCGCCTCTGATTCCCCGCCTCTGATTCCCCGCCTCTGATTCCCCGCCTCTGATTCCCCGCCTCAGATTCCCCGGCTCTGATTCCCCGCCTCAGATTCCCTGCCTCAGATTCCCTGCCTCAGATTCCCTTCATCTGATTCCCTTCATCTGATTCCCTTCTCTTATTCCCCGCCTCTGATTCCCCGCCTCTGATTCCCCGCCTCTGATTCCCCGCCTCTGATTCCCCGCCTCTGATTCCCCGCCTCTGATTCCCTGCCTCTGATTCCCCGCCTCTGATTCCCCACCTCTGATTCCCTTCATCTGATTCCCTTCATCTGCTTCCCTGCCTCTGATTCCCCGCCTCTGATTCCCCGCCTCTGATTCCTTGCCTCTTATTCCCCGCCTCAGATTCCCTGCCTCAGATTCCCTGCCTCAGATTCCCTGCCTCTGATTCCCCGCATCTGATACTCCGCCTCTAATTCCCCGCCTCAGATTCCCCGCCTCAGATTCCCCACCTCAGATTCCCCGCCTCAGATTCCCTTCATCTGATTCCCTTCATCTGATTCCCTGCCTCTTATTCCCCGCCTCTGATTCCCCGCCTCTGATTCCCCGCCTCTGATTCCCAGCCTCTGATTCCGCACCTCTGATTCCCCACCTCAGATTCCCTGCCTCAGATTCCCTGCCTCAGATTCCCTTCATCTGATTCCCTGCCTCTTCTTCCCCGCCTCTGATTCCCTGCCTCTGATTCCCCGCCTCTGATTCCCCGCCTCTGATTCCCCACCTCAGATTCCCCGCCTCAGATTCCCTGCCTCAGATTCCCTGCCTCAGATTCCCTGCCTTAGATTCCCTGCCTCAGATTCCCTTCATCTGATTCCCTTCATCTGATTCCCTGCCTCTAATTCCCCTCCTCTGATTCCCCGCCTCTGATTCCCCGCCTCTGATTCCCTGCCTCTGATTCCCTGCCTCTGATTCCCCGCATCTGATTCCCCGCCTCAGATTCCCTGCCTCAGATTCCCCGCCTCAGATTCCCCGCCTCAGATACCCCGCCTCAGATTCCCCGCCTCAGATTCCCCGCCTCAGATTCCCTGCCTCAGATTCCCTGCCTCAGATTCCCTGCTTCAGATTCCCTGCCTCAGATTCCCTGCCTCAGATTCCCTGCCTCAGATTCCCTTCATCTGATTCCTTTCATCTGATTCCCTGCCTCTGATTCCCCGCCTCTGATTCCCTGCCTCTGATTCCCTGCCTCTGATTCCCCGCCTCTGAATCCCCGCCTCTGATTCCCCGCCTCTGATTCCCCGCCTCAGATTCCCCGGCTCTGATTCCCTGCCTCAGGTTCCCTGCCTCAGGTTCCCTGCCTCTGATTCCCCGCCTCTGATTCCCAGCCTCTGATTCCCCGCATCTGATGCCCCGCCTCTGATATCCCGCCTCTGATTCCCCGCCTCCCTTTCCGCGCAACTTTCCCGGCCTCCGTTTCTCCACATCTCTTTCCCTGCCTCTGATTCCCCGCCTCCTATTCCCTGCAACTGATTCCCCGCCTCTGATTCCCCGCCTCTGATTCCCCACCTCTGTCTCTATGCCTCTTTTTTGCCTCCGCTCTTTCCCCTCCACTCTTTATGCGCCTCTTTTTCCGTCCCTCAATTTCAACAACTCTGTTTGATCTGTTCTGTGTACATCATTTTCAACACACAAGTCCCAACCACTATGTTTCACCCATCTCTTTCCCCGACTCTATATATCCACCTTTGTTTACCCGCCTCTGATTCCCCACCTCTGATTCCCCCCCTCTGATTCCCTGCCTCAGATTCCCTGCCTCAGATTCCCTGCCTCAGATTCCCTGCCTCAGATTCCCTGCCTCTGATTCCCCGCCTCAGATTCCCTGCCTCAGATTCCCTGCCTCTGATTCCCCGCCTCTGATTCCCCGCCTCTGATTCCCCGCCTCTGATTCCCCGCCTCAGATTCCCCGGCTCTGATTCCCTGCCTCAGGTTCCCTGCCTCAGGTTCCCTGCCTCTGATTCCCCGCCACTGATTCCCCGCCTCTGATTCCCCGCCTCTGATTCCCCGCCTCTGTTTCCCAGCCTCTGATTCCCCGCATCTGATTCCCCGCCTCTGATTCCCCGCCTCTGATTCCCCGCCTCTGATTCCCTTCATCTGATTCACTTCATCTGCTTCCCTGCCTCTGATTCCCCGCCTCTGATTCCCCGCCTCTGATTCCCCGCCTCTGATTCCTTGCCTCTGATTCCCCGCCTCAGATTCCCTGCCTCAGATTCCCTGCCTCAGATTCCCTGCCTCTGATTCCCCACATCTGATACTCCGCCTCTAATTCCCCGCCTCAGATTCCCCGCCTCTGATTCCCCGCCTCTAATTCCCCGCCTCTGATTCCCCGCCTCTGATTCCCCACCTCTGATTCCCCGCCTCTGATTCCCCGCCTCAGATTCCCCGCCTCAAATTCCCCGCCTCAGATTCCCTGCCTCAGATTCTCTTCATCTGATTCCCTTCATCTGAATCCCCGCCTCAGATTCCCCGCCTCAGATTCCCGGCCTCAGATTCCCAGCCTCAGATTCCCTGCCTCAGATTCCCTTCATCTGATTCCCTTCATCTGATTCCCTGCCTCTTATTCCCCGCCTCTGATTCCCTGCCTCTGATTCCGCGCCTCTGATTCCCCGCCTCTGATTCCCCGCCTCTGATTCCCTGCCTCCGATTCCCCGCCTCTGATTCCCCGCCTCTGATTCCCAGCCTTTGATTCCCAGCCTTTGATTCCCCGCCTCTGATTCCCCGCCTCTGATATCCCGCCTCTGATTCCCCGCCTCCCGTTCCACGCAACTTTCCCGGCCTCCGTTTCTCCACATCTCTTTCCCCGCATCTGATTCCACGCATCTGATTCCCCGCCTCTGATTCCCCGCCTCTGATTTCCCGCCTCTGATTCTCCGCCTCAGGTTCCCTGCCTCAGATTCCCTGCCTCTGATTCCCCGCATCTGATACCCCGCCTCTGATTCCCCGCCTCTGATTCCCCGCCTCTGATTCCCCGCCTCTGATTCCCCGCCTCTGATTCCCCGCCTCAGATTCCCCGGCTCTGATTCCCCGCCTCAGATTCCCTGCCTCAGATTCCCTGCCTCAGATTCCCTTCATCTGATTCCCTTCATCTGATTCCCTTCTCTTATTCCCCGCCTCTGATTCCCCGCCTCTGATTCCCCGCCTCTGATTCCCCGCCTCTGATTCCCCGCCTCTGATTCCCCGCCTCTGATTCCCTGCCTCTGATTCCCCGCCTCTGATTCCCCACCTCTGATTCCCTTCATCTGATTCCCTTCATCTGCTTCCCTGCCTCTGATTCCCCGCCTCTGATTCCCCGCCTCTGATTCCTTGCCTCTTATTCCCCGCCTCAGATTCCCTGCCTCAGATTCCCTGCCTCAGATTCCCTGCCTCTGATTCCCCGCATCTGATACTCCGCCTCTAATTCCCCGCCTCAGATTCCCCGCCTCAGATTCCCCACCTCAGATTCCCCGCCTCAGATTCCCTTCATCTGATTCCCTTCATCTGATTCCCTGCCTCTTATTCCCCGCCTCTGATTCCCCGCCTCTGATTCCCCGCCTCTGATTCCCAGCCTCTGATTCCGCGCCTCTGATTCCCCACCTCAGATTCCCTGCCTCAGATTCCCTGCCTCAGATTCCCCACCTCAGATTCCCTGCCTCAGAATCCCTGCCTCAGATTCCCTGCCTCTGATTCCCCGCCTCTGATTCCCCGCCTCAGATTCCCCGCCTAAGATTCCCCGCCTCAGATTCCCTGCCTCAGATTCCCTTCATCTGATTCCCTTCATCTGATTCCCTGCCTCTTCTTCCCCGCCTCTGATTCCCCGCCTCTGTTTCCCCGCCTCTGATTCCCCGCCTCTGATTCCCCGCCTCTGATTCCCCGCCTCAGATTCCCCAGCTCTGATTCCCCGCCTCAGATTCCCTGCCTCAGATTCCCTGCCTCAGATTCCCTTCATCTGATTCCCTTCATCCGATTCCGTGCCTCTTATTCCCCGCCTCTGATTCCCCGCCTCTGATTCCCTGCCTCTAATTCCCCGCCTCTGATTCCCCGCCTCTGATTCCCCACCTCTGATTCCCCGCCTCTGATTCCCCGCCTCAGATTCCCCGCCTCAAATTCCCCGCCTCAGATTCCCTGCCTCAGATTCTCTTCATCTGATTCCCTTCATCTGATTCCCTGCCTCTAATTCCCCTCCTCTGATTCCCCGCCTCTGATTCCCCACCTCTGATTCCCTGCCTCTGATTCCCAGCCTCTGATTCCCAGCCTCTGATTCCCCGCCTCTGAATCCCCGCCTCAGATTCCCTGCCTCAGATTCCCTGTCTCAGATTCACCGCCTCAGATTCCCTGCCTCAGAATCCCTGCCTCAGATTCCATGCCTCTGATTCCCCGCCTCTGATTCCCCACCTCAGATACCCCGCCTCAGATTCCCCGCCTCAGAATCCCTGCCTCAGATTCCCTGCCTCAGATTCCCTTCATCTGATTCCCTTCATCTGATTCCCTGCCTCTTCTTCCCCGCCTCTGATTCCCTGCCTCTGATTCCCCGCCTCTGATTCCCCGCCTCTGATTCCCCGCCTCAGATTCCCCGCCTCAGATTCCCTTCCTCAGATTCCCTGCCTCAGATTCCCTGCCTCAGATTCCCTGCCTCAGATTCCCTTCATCTGATTCCCTTCATCTGATTCCCTGCCTCAAATTCCCCACCTCTGATTCCCCGCCTCTGATTCCCCGCCTCTGATTCCCTGCCTCTGATTCCCTGCCTCTGATTCCCCGCATCTGATTCCCCGCCTCAGATTCCCCGCCTCAGATACCCCGCCTCAGATTCCCCGCCTCAGATTCCCCGCCTCAGATTCCCTGCCTCAGATTCCCTGCCTCAGATTCCCTGCTTCAGTCCCTGCCTCAGATTCCCTGCCTCAGATTCCCTGCCTCAGATTCCCTTCATCTGATTCCTTTCATCTGATTCCCTGCCTCTGATTCCCCTCCTCTGATTCCCCGCCTCTGATTCCCCGCCTCTGATTCCCTGCCTCTGATTCCCTGCCTCTGATTCCCTGCATCTGATTCCCCGCCTCAGATTCCCCGCCTCAGATACCCCGCCTCAGATTCCCCGCCTCAGATTCCCCGCCTCAGATTCCCTGCCTCAGATTCCCTGCCTCAGATTCCCTGCTTCAGATTCCCTGCCTCAGATTCCCTGCCTCAGATTCCCTGCCTCAGATTCCCTTCATCTGATTCCTTTCATCTGATTCCCTGCCTCTGATTCCCCGCCTCTGATTCCCCGCCTCTGATTCCCCGCCTCTGATTCCCCGCCTCTGATTCCCCGCCTCAGATTCCCCGGCTCTGATTCCCTGCCTCAGGTTCCCTGCCTCAGGTTCCCAGCCTCTGATTCCCCGCCACTGATTCCCCGCCTCAGATTCCCTGCCTCAGATTCCCTGCCTCAGATTCCCTGCCTCTGATTCCCCGCCTCAGATTCCCTGCCTCAGATTCCCTGCCTCTGATTCCCCGCCTCTGATTCCCCGCCTCTGATTCCCCGCCTCTGATTCCCCGCCTCAGATTCCCCGGCTCTGATTCCCTGCCTCAGGTTCCCTGCCTCAGGTTCCCTGCCTCTGATTCCCCGCCACTGATTCCCCGCCTCTGATTCCCCGCCTCTGATACCCCGCCTCTGTTTCCCAGCCTCTGATTCCCCGCATCTGATTCCCCGCCTCTGATTCCCCGCCTCTGATTCCCCGCCTCTGATTCCCTTCATCTGATTCACTTCATCTGCTTCCCTGCCTCTGATTCCCCGCCTCTGATTCCCCGCCTCTGATTCCTTGCCTCTGATTCCCCGCCTCAGATTCCCTGCCTCAGATTCCCTGCCTCAGATTCCCTGCCTCTGATTCCCCACATCTGATACTCCGCCTCTAATTCCCCGCCTCAGATTCCCCGCCTCTGATTCCCCGCCTCTAATTCCCCGCCTCTGATTCCCCGCCTCTGATTCCCCACCTCTGATTCCCCACCTCTGATTCCCCGCCTCAGATTCCCCGCCTCAAATTCCCCGCCTCAGATTCCCTGCCTCAGATTCTCTTCATCTGATTCCCTTCATCTGAATCCCCGCCTCAGATTCCCCGCCTCAGATTCCCGGCCTCAGATTCCCAGCCTCAGATTCCCTGCCTCAGATTCCCTTCATCTGATTCCCTTCATCTGATTCCCTGCCTCTTATTCCCCGCCTCTGATTCCCTGCCTCTGATTCCGCGCCTCTGATTCCCCGCCTCTGATTCCCCGCCTCTGATTCCCTGCCTCCGATTCCCCGCCTCTGATTCCCCGCCTCTGATTCCCAGCCTTTGATTCCCAGCCTTTGATTCCCCGCCTCTGATTCCCCGCCTCTGATATCCCGCATCTGATTCCCCGCCTCCCGTTCCACGCAACTTTCCCGGCCTCCGTTTCTCCACATCTCTTTCCCCGCATCTGATTCCACGCATCTGATTCCCCGCCTCTGATTCCCCGCCTCTGATTTCCCGCCTCTGATTCTCCGCCTCAGGTTCCCTGCCTCAGATTCCCTGCCTCTGATTCCCCGCATCTGATACCCCGCCTCTGATTCCCCGCCTCTGATTCCCCGCCTCTGATTCCCCGCCTCTGATTCCCCGCCTCTGATTCCCCGCCTCAGATTCCCCGGCTCTGATTCCCCGCCTCAGATTCCCTGCCTCAGATTCCCTGCCTCAGATTCCCTTCATCTGATTCCCTTCATCTGATTCCCTTCTCTTATTCCCCGCCTCTGATTCCCCGCCTCTGATTCCCCGCCTCTGATTCCCCGCCTCTGATTCCCCGCCTCTGATTCCCCGCCTCTGATTCCCTGCCTCTGATTCCCCGCCTCTGATTCCCCACCTCTGATTCCCTTCATCTGATTCCCTTCATCTGCTTCCCTGCCTCTGATTCCCCGCCTCTGATTCCCCGCCTCTGATTCCTTGCCTCTTATTCCCCGCCTCAGATTCCCTGCCTCAGATTCCCTGCCTCAGATTCCCTGCCTCTGATTCCCCGCATCTGATACTCCGCCTCTAATACCCCGCCTCAGATTCCCCGCCTCAGATTCCCCACCTCAGATTGCCCGCCTCAGATTCCCTTCATCTGATTCCCTTCATCTGATTCCCTGCCTCTTATTCCCCGCCTCTGATTCCCCGCCTCTGATTCCCCGCCTCTGATTCCCAGCCTCTGATTCCGCGCCTCTGATTCCCCACCTCAGATTCCCTGCCTCAGATTCCCTGCCTCAGATTCCCCACCTCAGATTCCCTGCCTCAGAATCCCTGCCTCAGATTCCCTGCCTCTGATTCCCCGCCTCTGATTCCCCGCCTCAGATTCCCCGCCTAAGATTCCCCGCCTCAGATTCCCTGCCTCAGATTCCCTTCATCTGATTCCCTTCATCTGATTCCCTGCCTCTTCTTCCCCGCCTCTGATTCCCCGCCTCTGTTTCCCCGCCTCTGATTCCCCGCCTCTGATTCCCCGCCTCTGATTCCCCGCCTCAGATTCCCCAGCTCTGATTCCCCGCCTCAGATTCCCTGCCTCAGATTCCCTGCCTCAGATTCCCTTCATCTGATTCCCTTCATCCGATTCCGTGCCTCTTATTCCCCGCCTCTGATTCCCCGCCTCTGATTCCCTGCCTCTAATTCCCCGCCTCTGATTCCCCGCCTCTGATTCCCCACCTCTGATTCCCCGCCTCTGATTCCCCGCCTCAGATTCCCCGCCTCAAATTCCCCGCCTCAGATTCCCTGCCTCAGATTCTCTTCATCTGATTCCCTTCATCTGATTCCCTGCCTCTAATTCCCCTCCTCTGATTCCCCGCCTCTGATTCCCCACCTCTGATTCCCTGCCTCTGATTCCCAGCCTCTGATTCCCAGCCTCTGATTCCCCGCCTCTGAATCCCCGCCTCAGATTCCCTGCCTCAGATTCCCTGCCACAGATTCACCGCCTCAGATTCCCTGCCTCAGAATCCCTGCCTCAGATTCCATGCCTCTGATTCCCCGCCTCTGATTCCCCACCTCAGATACCCCGCCTCAGATTCCCCGCCTCAGAATCCCTGCCTCAGATTCCCTGCCTCAGATTCCCTTCATCTGATTCCCTTCATCTGATTCCCTGCCTCTTCTTCCCCGCCTCTGATTCCCTGCCTCTGATTCCCCGCCTCTGATTCCCCGCCTCTGATTCCCCGCCTCAGATTCACCGCCTCAGATTCCCTTCCTCAGATTCCCTTCCTCAGATTCCCTGCCTCAGATTCCCTGCCTCAGATTCCCTGCCTCAGATTCCCTTCATCTGATTCCCTTCATCTGATTCCCTGCCTCAAATTCCCCACCTCTGATTCCCCGCCTCTGATTCCCCGCCTCTGATTCCCTGCCTCTGATTCCCTGCCTCTGATTCCCCGCATCTGATTCCCCGCCTCAGATTCCCCGCCTCAGATACCCCGCCTCAGATTCCCCGCCTCAGATTCCCCGCCTCAGATTCCCTGCCTCAGATTCCCTGCCTCAGATTCCCTGCTTCAGTCCCTGCCTCAGATTCCCTGCCTCAGATTCCCTGCCTCAGATTCCCTTCATCTGATTCCTTTCATCTGATTCCCTGCCTCTGATTCCCCTCCTCTGATTCCCCGCCTCTGATTCCCCGCCTCTGATTCCCTGCCTCTGATTCCCTGCCTCTGATTCCCCGCATCTGATTCCCCGCCTCAGATTCCCCGCCTCAGATACCCCGCCTCAGATTCCCCGCCTCAGATTCCCCGCCTCAGATTCCCTGCCTCAGATTCCCTGCCTCAGATTCCCTGCTTCAGATTCCCTGCCTCAGATTCCCTGCCTCAGATTCCCTGCCTCAGATTCCCTTCATCTGATTCCTTTCATCTGATTCCCTGCCTCTGATTCCCCGCCTCTGATTCCCCGCCTCTGATTCCCCGCCTCTGATTCCCCGCCTCTGATTCCCCGCCTCAGATTCCCCGGCTCTGATTCCCTGCCTCAGGTTCCCTGCCTCAGGTTCCCAGCTTCTGATTCCCCGCCACTGATTCCCCGCCTCTGATTCCCCGCCTCTGATTCCCCGCCTCTGATTCCCAGCCTCTGATTCCCCGCATCTGATGCCCCGCCTCTTATATCCCGCCTCTGATTCCCCGCCTCCCTTTCCGCGCAACTTTCCCGGCCTCCGTTTCTCCACATCTCTTTCCCCGCCTCTGATTCCCTGCCTCTGATTCCCTGCAACTGATTCCCCGCCTCTGATTCCCCGCCTCTGATTCCCCACCTCTGTCTCTATGCCTCTTTTTTGCCTCCGCTCTTTCCCCTCCACTCTTTACGCACCTCTTTTTCCGTCCCTCAATTTCAACAACTCTGTTTGATCTGTTCTGTGTACATCATTTTCAACACACAAGTCCCAACCACTATGTTTCACCCATCTCTTTCCCCGCCTCTATATATCCACCTATGTTTACCCGCCTCTGATTCCCCACCTCTGATTCCCCCCCTCTGATTACCCGCCTCTGATTCCCCGCCTCTGATTCCCCGCCTCTGATTCCCCGTCTCAGATTCCCCGCCTCAGATTCCCTGCCTCAGATTCCCTGCCTCAGATTCCCTGCCTCAGATTCCCTGCCTCTGATTCCCCGCCTCAGATTCCCTGCCTCAGATTCCCTCCCTCTGATTCCCTGCCTCTGATTCCCCGCCTCTGATTTCCCGCCTCAGATTCCCCGCCTCAGATTCCCCGCATCAGATTCCCTGCCTCAGATTCCGTGCCTCAGATTCCCTTCATCCGATTCCCTTCATCTGATTCCCTTCATCTGATTCCCTTCATCTGATTCCCTGCCTCTGATTCCCCGCCTCTGAATCCCCGCCTCAGATTCCCTGCCTCAGATTCCCTGCCTCAGATTCACCGCCTCAGATTCCCTGCCTCAGAATCCCTGCCTCAGATTCCATGCCTCTGATTCCCCGCCTCTGATTCCCCACCTCAGATACCCCGCCTCAGATTCCCCGCCTCAGAATCCCTGCCTCAGATTCCCTGCCTCAGATTCCCTTCATCTGATTCCCTTCATCTGATTCCCTGCCTCTTCTTCCCCGCCTCTGATTCCCTGCCTCTGATTCCCCGCCTCTGATTCCCCGCCTCTGATTCCCCGCCTCAGATTCCCCGCCTCAGATTCCCTTCCTCAGATTCCCTGCCTCAGATTCCCTGCCTCAGATTCCCTGCCTCAGATTCCCTTCATCTGATTCCCTTCATCTGATTCCCTGCCTCAAATTCCCCACCTCTGATTCCCCGCCTCTGATTCCCCGCCTCTGATTCCCTGCCTCTGATTCCCTGCCTCTGATTCCCCGCATCTGATTCCCCGCCTCAGATTCCCCGCCTCAGATACCCCGCCTCAGATTCCCCGCCTCAGATTCCCCGCCTCAGATTCCCTGCCTCAGATTCCCTGCCTCAGATTCCCTGCTTCAGTCCCTGCCTCAGATTCCCTGCCTCAGATTCCCTGCCTCAGATTCCCTTCATCTGATTCCTTTCATCTGATTCCCTGCCTCTGATTCCCCTCCTCTGATTCCCCGCCTCTGATTCCCCGCCTCTGATTCCCTGCCTCTGATTCCCTGCCTCTGATTCCCCGCATCTGATTCCCCGCCTCAGATTCCCCGCCTCAGATACCCCGCCTCAGATTCCCCGCCTCAGATTCCCCGCCTCAGATTCCCTGCCTCAGATTCCCTGCCTCAGATTCCCTGCTTCAGATTCCCTGCCTCAGATTCCCTGCCTCAGATTCCCTGCCTCAGATTCCCTTCATCTGATTCCTTTCATCTGATTCCCTGCCTCTGATTCCCCGCCTCTGATTCCCCGCCTCTGATTCCCCGCCTCTGATTCCCCGCCTCTGATTCCCCGCCTCAGATTCCCCGGCTCTGATTCCCTGCCTCAGGTTCCCTGCCTCAGGTTCCCAGCCTCTGATTCCCCGCCACTGATTCCCCGCCTCTGATTCCCCGCCTCTGATTCCCCGCCTCTGATTCCCAGCCTCTGATTCCCCGCATCTGATGCCCCGCCTCTTATATCCCGCCTCTGATTCCCCGCCTCCCTTTCCGCGCAACTTTCCCGGCCTCCGTTTCTCCACATCTCTTTCCCCGCCTCTGATTCCCCGCCTCTGATTCCCTGCAACTGATTCCCCGCCTCTGATTCCCCGCCTCTGATTCCCCACCTCTGTCTCTATGCCTCTTTTTTGCCTCCGCTCTTTCCCCTCCACTCTTTACGCACCTCTTTTTCCGTCCCTCAATTTCAACAACTCTGTTCGATCTGTTCTGTGTACATCATTTTCAACACACAAGTCCCAACCACTATGTTTCACCCATCTCTTTCCCCGCCTCTATATATCCACCTATGTTTACCCGCCTCTGATTCCCCACCTCTGATTCCCCCCCTCTGATTACCCGCCTCTGATTCCCCGCCTCTGATTCCCCGCCTCTGATTCCCCGTCTCAGATTCCCCGCCTCAGATTCCCTGCCTCAGATTCCCTGCCTCAGATTCCCTGCCTCAGATTCCCTGCCTCTGATTCCCCGCCTCAGATTCCCTGCCTCAGATTCCCTCCCTCTGATTCCCTGCCTCTGATTCCCCGCCTCTGATTTCCCGCCTCAGATTCCCCGCCTCAGATTCCCCGCATCAGATTCCCTGCCTCAGATTCCGTGCCTCAGATTCCCTTCATCCGATTCCCTTCATCTGATTCCCTTCATCTGATTCGCTTCATCTGATTCCCTGCCTCTTATTCCCCGCCTCTTATTCCCCGCCTCTGATTACCCGCCTCTGATTCCCCGCCTCTGATTCCCCGCCTCTGATTCCCCGCCTCTGATTCCCCGCCTCTGATTCCCCGCCTCAGATTCCCTGCCTCAGATTCCCTGCCTCTGATTCCCCGCATCTGATACCCCGCCTCTGATTCCCCGCCTCTGATTCCCCGCCTCTGATTCCCCGCCTCAGATTCCCCGGCTCTGATTCCCTGCCTCAGATTCCCTGCCTCAGATTCCCTGCCTCAGATTCCCTTCATCTAATTCCCTTCATCTGATACCCTGCCTCTTATTCCCCTCCTCTGATTCCCCGCCTCTGATTCCCCGCCTCTGATTCCCCGCCTCTGATTCCCCGCCTCAGATTCCCTGCCTCAGATTCCCTGCCTCAGATTCCCTGCCTCAGATTCCCTGCCTCAGATTCCCTTCATCTGATTCCTTTCATCTGATTCCCTGCCTCTGATTCCCCGCCTCTGATTCCCTGCATCTGATTCCCTGCCTCTGATTCCCCAACTCTGATTCCCCGCCTCTGATTCCCTGCCTCTGATTCCCCGCCTCTGATTCCCCGCCTCATATTCACCGGCTCTGATTCCCTGCCTCAGATTCCCTGCATCAGATTCCCTGCCTCTGATTCCCCGCATCTGATACCCCACCTCTGATTACCCGCCTCTGATTCCCTGCCTATGATTCCCCGCCTCTGATTCCCTGCCTCTTATTCCCCGCCTCAGATTCCCCGGCTCTGATTCCCTGCCTCAGATTCCCTGCCTCAGATTCCCTGCCTCAGATTCCCTTCATCTAATTCCCTTCATCTGATTCCCTGCCTCTTATTCCCCGCCTCTGATTCCCCGCCTCTGATTCCCCGCCTCTGATTCCCCGCCTCTGATTCCCCACCTCTGATTCCCCGCCTCTGATTCCCTTCATCTGATTCCCTTCATCTGATTCCCTTCATCTGATTCCCTGCCTCTTATGCCCCGCCTCTGATTCCCCACCTCAGATTCCCCGCCTCTGATTCCCCGCCTCTGATTCCCCGCCTCAGATTCCCCGCCTCAGATTCCCCGCATCAGATTCCCTGCCTCAGATTCCCTGCCTCAGATTCCCTGCCTCAGATTCCCTTCATCTGATTCCCTTCATCTGATTCCCTGCCTCTTATTCCCTGCCTCTTATTCCCCGCCTCTGATTCCCCGCCTCTAATTCCCCGCCTCTGATTCCCCGCCTCTGATTCCCCACCTCTGATTCCCCTCCTCAGATTCCCTGCTTCAGAATCCCTGCCTCAGATTCCCCGCCTCAGATTCCCCGCCTCTGATTCCCTGCCTCAGAATCCCTGCCTCAGATTCCCTGCCTCTGATTCCCCGCCTCTGATTCCCCGCCTCAGATTCCCCGCCTCAGATTCCCTGCCTCAGATTCCCCGCCTCAGATTCCCTGCCTCAGATTCTCTGCCTCAGATTCCCTTTATCTGATTCCCTGCCTCTTATTCCCCGCCTCTGATTCCCTGCCTCTTATTCCCCGCCTCTGATTCCCCGCCTCTGATTCCCCGCCTCTGATTCCCTGCCTCTGATTCCCCGCCTCTGATTCCCCGACTCGGATTCCCTGCCTCGGATTCCCTGCCTCTGATTCCCCGCCTCAGATACCCCGCCTCAGATTCCCTGCCTCAATTCCCTGCCTCTGATTCCCCGCATCTGATTCTCCGCCTCTGATTCCCCGCCTCAGATTCCACACCTCAGATTCCCCGCCTCAGATTCCCTGCCTCAGATTCCCTGCCTCAGATTCCCTGCCTCAGATTCCCTGCCTCAGATTCCCTTCATCTGATTCCTTTCATCTGATTCCCTGCCTCTGATTCCCCGCCTCTGATTCCCTGCATCTTATTCCCCGCCTCTGATTCCCCGCCTCTGATTCCCCGCCTCTGATTCCCTGCCTCTGATTCCCCGCCTCTGATTCCCCGCCTCGGATTCCCTGCCTCGGATTCCCTGCCTCTGATTCCCCGCCTCAGATACCCCGCCTCAGATTCCCTGCCTCAATTCCCTGCCTCTGATTCCCCGCATCTGATTCTCCGCCTCTGATTCCCCGCCTCAGATTCCACACCTCAGATTCCCCGCCTCAGATTCCCTGCCTCAGATTCCCTGCCTCAGATTCCCTGCCTCAGATTCCCTGCCTCAGATTCCCTTCATCTGATTCCTTTCATCTGATTCCCTGCCTCTGATTCCCCGCCTCTGATTCCCTGCATCTGATTCCCCGCCTCATATTCACCGGCTCTGATTCCCTGCCTCAGATTCCCTGCATCAGATTCCCTGCCTCTGATTCCCCGCATCTGATACCCCACCTCTGATTCCCCGCCTCTGATTCCCTGCCTCTGATTCCCCGCCTCTGATTCCCCGCCTCTGATTCCCTGCATCTGATTCCCCGCCTCATATTCACCGGCTCTGATTCCCTGCCTCAGATTCCCTGCCTCAGATTCCCTGCCTCAGAGTCCCTTCATCTAATTCCCTTCATCTGATTCCCTGCCTCTTATTCCACGCCTCTGATTCCCCGCCTCTGATTCCCCGCCTCTGATTCCCCGCCTCTGATTGCCCACCTCTGATATCCCGACTCTGATTCCCTTCATCTGATTCCCTTCATCTGATTCCCTTCATCTGATTCCCTGCCTCTTATGCCCCGCCTCTGATTCCCCACCTCAGATTCCCCGCCTCTGATTCCCCGCCTCTGATTCCCCGCCTCAGATTCCCCGCCTCAGATTCCCCGCATCAGATTCCCTGCCTCAGATTCCCTGCCTCAGATTCCCTTCATCTGATTCCCTTCATCTGATTCCCTTCATCTGATTCCCTGCCTCTTATTCCCTGCCTCTTATTCCCCGCCTCTGATTCCCCGCCTCTAATTCCCCGCCTCTGATTCCCCGCCTCTGATTCCCCACCTCTTATTCCCCACCTCAGATTCCCTGCTTCAGAATCCCTGCCTCAGATTCCCCGCCTCAGATTCCCTGCCTCAGAATCCCCACCTCAGATTCCCTGCCTCTGATTCCCCGCCTCTGATTCCCCGCCTCAGATTCCCCGCCTCAGATTCCCCGCCTCAGATTCCCCGCCTCAGATTCACTGCCTCAGATTCTCTGCCTCAGATTCCCTTTATCTGATTCCCTGCCTCTTATTCCCCACCTCTGATTCCCTGCCTCTGATTCCCCGCCTCTGATTCCCCGCCTCTGATTCCCCGCCTCTGATTCCCTGCCTCTGATTCCCCGCCTCTGATTCCCCGCCTCGGATTCCCTGCCTCGGATTCCCTGCCTCTGATTCCCCGCCTCAGACACCCCGCCTCAGATTCCCTGCCTCAGATTCCCCGCCTCTGATTCCCCGCATCTGATTCTCCGCCTCTGATTCCCCGCCTCAGATTCCACACCTCAGATTCCCCGCCTCAGATTCCCTGCCTCAGATTCCCTGCCTCAGATTCCATTCATCTGATTCCCTTCATCTGATTCCCTGCCTCTTATTCCCCGCCTCTGATTCCCCGCCTCTGATTCCCCGCCTCTGATTCCTCGCCTCTGATTCCCCGCCTCTGATTCCCCGCCTCTGATTCCCTTCATCTGATTCCCTTCATCTGCTTCCCTGCCTCTGATTCCCCGCCTCTGATTCCCCGCCTCTGATTCCTTGCCTCTGATTCCCCGCCTCAGATTCCCTGCCTCAGATTCCCTGCCTCAGATTCCCTGCCTCTGATTCCCCACATCTGATACTCCGCCTCCATTTCCCCACATCTGTTTCCCCGCCTCTGATTCCACGCCTCTGATACCCCGCCTCTGATTCCACGCCTCTGATTCCCCACCTCTGATTCTCCGCGTCTGATTGCCTGCAACTGATTGCCTGCCTCTGATTCCCCGCCTCTGATTCCTGACCTCTGTCTCTATGCCTCTCTTTCGCCTCCGCTCTTTCCCCTCCACTCTTTACGCGCCTTTCTTTCCCTCCCTCAATTTCACCAACTCTGTTTGATATGTTCTGTGTACCTCATTTTCAACACACAAGTCCCAACCACTATGTTTCACCCATGTCCTTCCCCGCCTCTATTTATCAACCTATGTTTACCCGCCTCTGATTCCGCACCTCTGATTCCCCGCCTCTGATTCCCCGCCTCTGATTCCCCGCCTCTGATTCCCCGCCTCTGATTCCCCGCCTCTGATTCCCCGCTTCATATTCCCTTTCTCAGTTTCCCTGCCTTAGATTCCCTGCCTCTGATTCCCCGCATCAGATTCCCTGCCTCAGATTCCCCGCCTCTGATTCCCCGCCTCTGATTCCCCGCCTCTGATTCCCCGCCTCTGATTCCCCGCCTCTGATTCCCCGCCTCTGATTCCCCGCCTCAGATTCCCCGCCTCAGATTCCCTGCCTCAGATTCCCTGCCTCAGATTCCCTTCATCTGATTCCCTTCATCTGATACCCTTCATCTGATTCCCTTCATCTGATTCCCTTCATCTGATTCCCCGCCTCTGATTCCCCGCCTCTGATTCCCCGCCTCTGATTCCCCGCCACAGATTCCATGCCTCAGATTCCCTTCATCTGATTCCGTTCATCTGATTCCCTGCCTCTTATACCCCACATCTGATTCCCCGCCTCTGATTCCCCGCCTCTGATTCCCCGCCTCTGATTCCCCGCCTCTGATTCCACGCCTCAGATTCCCCGTCTCTGATTCACCACCTCAGATTCCCTGCCTCAGATTCCCTGCCTCAGATTCCCTTCATCTGATTCCCTTCATCTGATTCCCTGCCTCTTATACCCCGCCTCTGATTCCCCGCCTCTGATTCCCCGCCTCTGATTCCCCGCCTCTGATTCCCCGCCTCTGATTCCCCGCCTCTGATTCCCTTCATCTGATTCCCTTCATCTGATTCCCTGCCTCTTATTCCCCGCCTCTGATTCCCCGCCTCTGATTCCCCGCCTCAGATTCCCCGCCTCAGATACCCCACATCAGATTCCCTGCCTCAGATTCCCTGCCTCAGATTCCCTTCATCTGATTCCCTTCATCTGATTCCCTGCCTCTTATTCCCTGCCTCTTATTCCCTGCCTCTTATTCCCCGCCTCTGATTCCCCGCCTCTAATTCCCCGCCTCTGATTCCCCGCCTCTGATTCCCCACCTCTGATTCCCCACCTCAGATTCCCTGCTTCAGAATCCCTGCCTCAGATTCCCCGCCTCAGATTCCCTGCCTCAGAATCCCTGCCTCAGATTCCCTGCCTCTGATTCCCCGCCTCTGATTCCCCGCCTCAGATTCCCCGCCTCAGATTCCCCGCCTCAGATTCCCCGCCTCAGATTCCCTGCCTCAGATTCCCTGCCTCAGATTCTCTGCCTCAGATTCCCTTCATCTGATTCCCTGCCTCTTATTCCCCGCCTCTGATTCCCCGCCTCTGATTCCCCGCCTCTGATTCCCTGCCTCTGATTCCCCGCCTCTGATTCCCCGCCTCGGATTCCCTGCCTCGGATTCGCTGCCTCTGATTCCCCGCCTCAGATACCCCGCCTCAGATTCCCTGCCTCAGATTCCCTGCCTCTGATTCCCCGCATCTGATTCTCCGCCTCTGATTCCCCGCCTCAGATTCCACACCTCAGATTCCCCGCCTCAGATTCCCTGCCTCAGATTCCCTGCCTCAGGTTCCATTCATCTGATTCCCTTCATCTGATTCCTTGCCTCTTATTCCCCGCCTCTGATTCCCCGCCTCCGATTCCCCGCCTCTGATTCCCCGCCTCTGATTCCCCGCCTCTGATTCCCCGCCTCTGATTCCCCGCCTCTGATTCCTTGCCTCTGATTCCCCGCCTCAGATTCCCTGCCTCAGATTCCCTGCCTCAGATTCCCTGCCTCTGATTCCCCACATCTGATACTCCGCCTCTAATTCCCCGCCTCAGATTCCCCGCCTCTGATTCCCCGCCTCTAATTCCCCGCCTCTGATTCCCCGCCTCTGATTCCCCACCTCTGATTCCCAGCCTCTGATTCCCCGCCTCAGATTCCCCGCCTCAAATTCCCCGCCTCAGATTCCCTGCCTCAGATTCTCTTCATCTGATTCCCTTCATCTAAATCCCCGCCTCAGATTCCCCGCCTCAGATTCCCGGCCTCAGATTCCCAGCCTCAGATTCCCTGCCTCAGATTCCCTTCATCTGATTCCCTGCCTCTTATTCCCCGCCTCTGATTCCCTGCCTCTGATTCCGCGCCTCTGATTCCCCGCCTCTGATTCCCAGCCTCTGATTCCGCGCCTCTGAATACCCGCCTCAGATTCCCCGGCTCTGATTACCTGCCTCAGATTCCCTTCCTCAGATTCCCCACCTCTGATTCCCCGCCTCTGATTCCCTGCCTCTGATTCCCCGCCTCTGATTCCCCGCCTCTGATTCCCAGCCTTTGATTCCCAGCCTTTGATTCCCCGCCTCTGATTCCCCGCCTCTGATATCCCGCCTCTGATTCCCCGCCTCCCGTTCCATGCAACTTTCCCGGCCTCCGTTTCTCCACATCTCTTTCCCCGCATCTGATTCCACGCCTCTGATTCCCCGCCTCTGATTCCCCGCCTCTGATTTCCCGCCTCTGATTCCCCGCCTCAGGTTCCATGCCTCAGATTCGCTGCCTCTGATTCCCCGCATCTGATACCCCGCCTCTGATTCCCCGCCTCTGATTCCCCGCCTCTGATTCCCCGCCTCTGATTCCCCGCCTCTGATTCCCCGCCTCAGATTCCCCGGCTCTGATTCCCCGCCTCAGATTCCCTGCCTCAGATTCCCTGCCTCAGATTCCCTTCATCTGATTCCCTTCATCTGATTCCCTTCTCTTATTCCCCGCCTCTGATTCCCCGCCTCTGATTCCCCGCCTCTGATTCCCCGCCTCTGATTCCCCGCATCTGATTCCCCGCCTCTGATTCCCTGCCTCTGATTCCCCGCCTCTGATTCCCCACCTCTGATTCCCTTCATCTGATTCCCTTCATCTGCTTCCCTGCCTCTGATTCCCCGCCTCTGATTCCCCGCCTCTGATTCCTTGCCTCTGATTCCCCGCCTCAGATTCCCTGCCTCAGATTCCCTGCCTCAGATTCCCTGCCTCTGATTCCCCGCATCTGATACTCCGCCTCTAATTCCCCGCCTCAGATTCCCCGCCTCAGATTCCCCACCTCAGATTCCCCGCCTCAGATTCCCCGCCTCAGATTCCCTTCATCTGATTCCCTTCATCTGATTCCCTGCCTCTTATTCCCCGCCTCTGATTCCCCGCCTCTGATTCCCCGCCTCTGATTCCCAGCCTCTGATTCCGCGCCTCTGATTCCCCACCTCAGATTCCCTGCCTCAGATTCCCTGCCTCAGATTCCCCACCTCAGATTCCCTGCCTCAGAATCCCTGCCTCAGATTCCCTGCCTCTGATTCCCCGCCTCTGATTCCCCGCCTCAGATTCCCTGCCTCAGAATCCCTGCCCCAGATTCCCTGCCTCTGATTCCCCGCCTCAGATTCCCTGCCTCAGATTCCCTTCATCTGATTCCCTTCATCTGATTCCCTGCCTCTTCTTCCCCACCTCTGATTCCCCGCCTCTGATTCCCCACCTCTGATTCCCCGCCTCTGATTCCCCGCCTCTGATTCCCCGCCTCAGATTCCCCGGCTCTGATTCCCCGCCTCAGATTCCCTGCCTCAGATTCCCTGCCTCAGATTCCCTTCATCTGATTCCCTTCATCCGATTCCGTGCCTCTTATTCCCCGCCACTGATTCCCCGCCTCTGATTCCCCGCCTCTAATTCCCCGCCTCTGATTCCCCGCCTCTGATTCCACACCTCTGATTCCCCGCCTCTGATTCCCCGCCTCAGATTCCCCGCCTCAAATTCCCCGCCTCAGATTCCCTGCCACAGATTCTCTTCATCTGATTCCCTTCATCTGATTCCCTGCCTCTAATTCCCCTCCTCTGATTCCCCGCCTCTGATTCCCCACCTCTGATTCCCTGCCTCTGATTCCCAGCCTCTGATTCCCAGCCTCTGATTCCCCGCCTCTGAATCCCCGCCTCAGATTCCCTGCCTCAGATTCCCTGCCTCAGATTCACCGCCTCAGATTCCCTGCCTCAGAATCCCTGCCTCAGATTCCATGCCTCTGATTCCCCGCCTCTGATTCCCCGCCTCAGATTCCCCGCCTCAGAATCCCCACCTCAGATTCCCTGCCTCAGATTCCCTGCCTCAGATTCCCTTCATCTGATTCACTTCATCTGATTCCCTGCCTCTTCTTCCCCGCCTCTGATTCCCTGCCTCTGATTCCCCGCCTCTGATTCCCCGCCTCTGATTCCCCGCCTCAGATTCCCCGCCTCAGATTCCCTGCCTCAGATTCCCTGCCTCAGATTCCCTGCCTCAGATTCCCTGCCTCAGATTCCCTTCATCTGATTCCCTTCATCTGATTCCCTGCCTCTAATTCCCCTCCTCTGATTCCCCGCCTCTGATTCCCCGCCTCTGATTCCCTGCCTCTGATTCCCTGCCTCTGATTCCCCGCATCTGATTCCCCGCCTCAGATTCCCTGCATCAGATTCCCCGCCTCAGATTCCCCGCCTCAGATACCCCGCCTCAGATTCCCCGCCTCAGATTCCCCACCTCAGATTCCCTGCCTCAGATTCCCTGCCTCAGATTCCCTGCTTCAGATTCCCTGCCTCAGATTCCCCGCCTCAGATTCCCCGCCTCAGATACCCCGCCTCAGATTCCCCGCCTCAGATTCCCCACCTCAGATTCTCTGCCTCAGATTCCCTGCCTCAGATTCCCTGCTTCAGATTCCCTGCCTCAGATTCCCTGCCTCAGATTCCCTGCCTCAGATTCCCTTCATCTGATTCCTTTCATCTGATTCCCTGCCTCTGATTCCCCGCCTCTGATTCCCTGCCTCTGATTCCCTGCCTCTGATTCCCCGCCTCTGATTCCCCGCCTCTGATTCCCCGCCTCTGATTCCCCGCCTCAGATTCCCCGGCTCTGATTACCTGCCTCAGGTTCCCTGCCTCAGGTTCCCTGCCTCTGATTCCCCGCAACTGATTCCCCGCCTCTGATTCCCCGCCTCTGATTCCCAGCCTCTGATTCCCCGCATCTGATGCCCCGCCTCTGATTCCCCGCCTCAGATTCCCCGCCTCAAATTCCCCGCCTCAAATTCCCCGCCTCAGATTCCCTGCCACAGATTCTCTTCATCTGATTCCCTTCATCTGATTCCCTGCCTCTAATTCCCCTCCTCTGATTCCCCGCCTCTGATTCCCCACCTCTGATTCCCTGCCTCTGATTCCCAGCCTCTGATTCCCAGCCTCTCATTCCCCGCCTCTGAATCCCCGCCTCAGATTCCCTGCCTCAGATTCCCTGCCTCTGATTCACCGCCTCAGATTCCCTGCCTCAGAATCCCTGCCTCAGATTCCATGCCTCTGATTCCCCGCCTCTGATTCCCCGCATCAGATTCCCCGCCTCAGAATCGCCGCCTCAGATTCCCTGCCTCAGATTCCCTGCCTGATTCCCTTCATCTGATTCACTTCATCTGATTCCCTGCCTCTTCTTCCCCGCCTCTGATTCCCTGCCTCTGATTCCCCACCTCCGATTCCCCGCCTCTGATTCCCCGCCTCAGATTCCCCGCCTCAGATTCCCTGCCTCTGATTCCCCGCCTCAGATTCCCTGCCTCAGATTCCCTGCCTCAGGTTCCATTCATCTGATTCCCTTCATCTGATTCCTTGCCTCTTATTCCCCGCCTCTGATTCCCCGCCTCTGATTCCCCGCCTCTGATTCCCCGCCTCTGATTCCCCGCCTCTGATTCCCCGCCTCTGATTCCCCGCCTCTGATTCCTTGCCTCTGATTCCCCGCCTCAGATTCCCTGCCTCAGATTCCCTGCCTCAGATTCCCTGCCTCTGATTCCCCACATCTGATACTCCGCCTCTAATTCCCCGCCTCAGATTCCCCGCCTCTGATACCCCGCCTCTAATTCCCCGCCTCTGATTCCCCGCCTCTGATTCCCCGCCTCTGATTCCCCACCTCTGATTCCCCGCCTCAGATTCCCCGGCTCTGATTCCCCGCCTCAGATTCCCTGCCTCAGATTCCCTGCCTCAGATTCCCTTCATCTGATTCCCTTCATCTGATTCCCTTCTCTTATTCCCCGCCTCTGATTCCCCGCCTCTGATTCCCCGCCTCTGATTCCCCGCCTCTGATTCCCCGCATCTGATTCCCCGCCTCTGATTCCCTGCCTCTGATTCCCCGCCTCTGATTCCCCACCTCTGATTCCCTTCATCTGATTCCCTTCATCTGCTTCCCTGCCTCTGATTCCCCGCCTCTGATTCCCCGCCTCTGATTCCTTGCCTCTGATTCCCCGCCTCAGATTCCCTGCCTCAGATTCCCTGCCTCAGATTCCCTGCCTCTGATTCCCCGCATCTGATACTCCGCCTCTAATTCCCCGCCTCAGATTCCCCGCCTCAGATTCCCCACCTCAGATTCCCCGCCTCAGATTCCCCGCCTCAGATTCCCTTCATCTGATTCCCTTCATCTGATTCCCTGCCTCTTATTCCCCGCCTCTGATTCCCCGCCTCTGATTCCCCGCCTCTGATTCCCAGCCTCTGATTCCGCGCCTCTGATTCCCCACCTCAGATTCCCTGCCTCAGATTCCCTGCCTCAGATTCCCCACCTCAGATTCCCTGCCTCAGAATCCCTGCCTCAGATTCCCTGCCTCTGATTCCCCGCCTCTGATTCCCCGCCTCAGATTCCCTGCCTCAGAATCCCTGCCCCAGATTCCCTGCCTCTGATTCCCCGCCTCAGATTCCCTGCCTCAGATTCCCTTCATCTGATTCCCTTCATCTGATTCCCTGCCTCTTCTTCCCCACCTCTGATTCCCCGCCTCTGATTCCCCACCTCTGATTCCCCGCCTCTGATTCCCCGCCTCTGATTCCCCGCCTCAGATTCCCCGGCTCTGATTCCCCGCCTCAGATTCCCTGCCTCAGATTCCCTGCCTCAGATTCCCTTCATCTGATTCCCTTCATCCGATTCCGTGCCTCTTATTCCCCGCCACTGATTCCCCGCCTCTGATTCCCCGCCTCTAATTCCCCGCCTCTGATTCCCCGCCTCTGATTCCACACCTCTGATTCCCCGCCTCTGATTCCCCGCCTCAGATTCCCCGCCTCAAATTCCCCGCCTCAGATTCCCTGCCACAGATTCTCTTCATCTGATTCCCTTCATCTGATTCCCTGCCTCTAATTCCCCTCCTCTGATTCCCCGCCTCTGATTCCCCACCTCTGATTCCCTGCCTCTGATTCCCAGCCTCTGATTCCCAGCCTCTGATTCCCCGCCTCTGAATCCCCGCCTCAGATTCCCTGCCTCAGATTCCCTGCCTCAGATTCACCGCCTCAGATTCCCTGCCTCAGAATCCCTGCCTCAGATTCCATGCCTCTGATTCCCCGCCTCTGATTCCCCGCCTCAGATTCCCCGCCTCAGAATCCCCACCTCAGATTCCCTGCCTCAGATTCCCTGCCTCAGATTCCCTTCATCTGATTCACTTCATCTGATTCCCTGCCTCTTCTTCCCCGCCTCTGATTCCCTGCCTCTGATTCCCCGCCTCTGATTCCCCGCCTCTGATTCCCCGCCTCAGATTCCCCGCCTCAGATTCCCTGCCTCAGATTCCCTGCCTCAGATTCCCTGCCTCAGATTCCCTGCCTCAGATTCCCTTCATCTGATTCCCTTCATCTGATTCCCTGCCTCTAATTCCCCTCCTCTGATTCCCCGCCTCTGATTCCCCGCCTCTGATTCCCTGCCTCTGATTCCCTGCCTCTGATTCCCCGCATCTGATTCCCCGCCTCAGATTCCCTGCATCAGATTCCCCGCCTCAGATTCCCCGCCTCAGATACCCCGCCTCAGATTCCCCGCCTCAGATTCCCCACCTCAGATTCCCTGCCTCAGATTCCCTGCCTCAGATTCCCTGCTTCAGATTCCCTGCCTCAGATTCCCCGCCTCAGATTCCCCGCCTCAGATACCCCGCCTCAGATTCCCCGCCTCAGATTCCCCACCTCAGATTCCCTGCCTCAGATTCCCTGCCTCAGATTCCCTGCTTCAGATTCCCTGCCTCAGATTCCCTGCCTCAGATTCCCTGCCTCAGATTCCCTTCATCTGATTCCTTTCATCTGATTCCCTGCCTCTGATTCCCCGCCTCTGATTCCCTGCCTCTGATTCCCTGCCTCTGATTCCCCGCCTCTGATTCCCCGCCTCTGATTCCCCGCCTCTGATTCCCCGCCTCAGATTCCCCGGCTCTGATTACCTGCCTCAGGTTCCCTGCCTCAGGTTCCCTGCCTCTGATTACCCGCCACTGATTCCCCGCCTCTGATTCCCCGCCTCTGATTCCCAGCCTCTGATTCCCCGCATCTGATGCCCCGCCTCTGATTCCCCGCCTCAGATTCCCCGCCTCAAATTCCCCGCCTCAAATTCCCCGCCTCAGATTCCCTGCCACAGATTCTCTTCATCTGATTCCCTTCATCTGATTCCCTGCCTCTAATTCCCCTCCTCTGATTCCCCGCCTCTGATTCCCCACCTCTGATTCCCTGCCTCTGATTCCCAGCCTCTGATTCCCAGCCTCTCATTCCCCGCCTCTGAATCCCCGCCTCAGATTCCCTGCCTCAGATTCCCTGCCTCTGATTCACCGCCTCAGATTCCCTGCCTCAGAATCCCTGCCTCAGATTCCATGCCTCTGATTCCCCGCCTCTGATTCCCCGCATCAGATTCCCCGCCTCAGAATCGCCGCCTCAGATTCCCTGCCTCAGATTCCCTGCCTGATTCCCTTCATCTGATTCACTTCATCTGATTCCCTGCCTCTTCTTCCCCGCCTCTGATTCCCTGCCTCTGATTCCCCACCTCCGATTCCCCGCCTCTGATTCCCCGCCTCAGATTCCCCGCCTCAGATTCCCTGCCTCTGATTCCCCGCCTCAGATTCCCTGCCTCAGATTCCCTGCCTCAGGTTCCATTCATCTGATTCCCTTCATCTGATTCCTTGCCTCTTATTCCCCGCCTCTGATTCCCCGCCTCTGATTCCCCGCCTCTGATTCCCCGCCTCTGATTCCCCGCCTCTGATTCCCCGCCTCTGATTCCCCGCCTCTGATTCCTTGCCTCTGATTCCCCGCCTCAGATTCCCTGCCTCAGATTCCCTGCCTCAGATTCCCTGCCTCTGATTCCCCACATCTGATACTCCGCCTCTAATTCCCCGCCTCAGATTCCCCGCCTCTGATTCCCCGCCTCTAATTCCCCGCCTCTGATTCCCCGCCTCTGATTCCCCACCTCTGATTCCCAGCCTCTGATTCCCCGCCTCAGATTCCCCGCCTCAAATTCCCCGCCTCAGATTCCCTGCCTCAGATTCTCTTCATCTGATTCCCTTCATCTAAATCCCCGCCTCAGATTCCCCGCCTCAGATTCCCGGCCTCAGATTCCCAGCCTCAGATTCCCTGCCTCAGATTCCCTTCATCTGATTCCCTTCATCTGATTCCCTGCCTCTTATTCCCCGCCTCTGATTCCCTGCCTCTGATTCCGCGCCTCTGATTCCCCGCCTCTGATTCCCAGCCTCTGATTCCGCGCCTCTGAATACCCGCCTCAGATTCCCCGGCTCTGATTACCTGCCTCAGATTCCCTTCCTCAGATTCCCCGCCTCTGATTCCCCGCCTCTGATTCCCTGCCTCTGATTCCCCGCCTCTGATTCCCCGCCTCTGATTCCCAGCCTTTGATTCCCAGCCTTTGATTCCCCGCCTCTGATTCCCCGCCTCTGATATCCCGCCTCTGATTCCCCGCCTCCCGTTCCATGCAACTTTCCCGGCCTCCGTTTCTCCACATCTCTTTCCCCGCATCTGATTCCACGCCTCTGATTCCCCGCCTCTGATTCCCCGCCTCTGATTTCCCGCCTCTGATTCCCCGCCTCAGGTTCCATGCCTCAGATTCGCTGCCTCTGATTCCCCGCATCTGATACCCCGCCTCTGATTCCCCGCCTCTGATTCCCCGCCTCTGATTCCCCGCCTCTGATTCCCCGCCTCTGATTCCCCGCCTCAGATTCCCCGGCTCTGATTCCCCGCCTCAGATTCCCTGCCTCAGATTCCCTGCCTCAGATTCCCTTCATCTGATTCCCTTCATCTGATTCCCTTCTCTTATTCCCCGCCTCTGATTCCCCGCCTCTGATTCCCCGCCTCTGATTCCCCGCCTCTGATTCCCCGCATCTGATTCCCCGCCTCTGATTCCCTGCCTCTGATTCCCCGCCTCTGATTCCCCACCTCTGATTCCCTTCATCTGATTCCCTTCACCTGCTTCCCTGCCTCTGATTCCCCGCCTCTGATTCCCCGCCTCTGATTCCTTGCCTCTGATTCCCCGCCTCAGATTCCCTGCCTCAGATTCCCTGCCTCAGATTCCCTGCCTCTGATTCCCCGCATCTGATACTCCGCCTCTAATTCCCCGCCTCAGATTCCCCGCCTCAGATTCCCCACCTCAGATTCCCCGCCTCAGATTCCCCGCCTCAGATTCCCTTCATCTGATTCCCTTCATCTGATTCCCTGCCTCTTATTCCCCGCCTCTGATTCCCCGCCTCTGATTCCCCGCCTCTGATTCCCAGCCTCTGATTCCGCGCCTCTGATTCCCCACCTCAGATTCCCTGCCTCAGATTCCCTGCCTCAGATTCCCCACCTCAGATTCCCTGCCTCAGAATCCCTGCCTCAGATTCCCTGCCTCTGATTCCCCGCCTCTTATTCCCCGCCTCAGATTCCCTGCCTCAGAATCCCTGCCCCAGATTCCCTGCCTCTGATTCCCCGCCTCAGATTCCCTGCCTCAGATTCCCTTCATCTGATTCCCTTCATCTGATTCCCTGCCTCTTCTTCCCCACCTCTGATTCCCCGCCTCTGATTCCCCACCTCTGATTCCCCGCCTCTGATTCCCCGCCTCTGATTCCCCGCCTCAGATTCCCCGGCTCTGATTCCCCGCCTCAGATTCCCTGCCTCAGATTCCCTGCCTCAGATTCCCTTCATCTGATTCCCTTCATCCGATTCCGTGCCTCTTATTCCCCGCCTCTGATTCCCCGCCTCTGATTCCCCGCCTCTAATTCCCCGCCTCTGATTCCCCGCCTCTGATTCCCCACCTCTGATTCCCCGCCTCTGATTCCCCGCCTCAGATTCCCCGCCTCAAATTCCCCGCCTCAGATTCCCTGCTACAGATTCTCTTCATCTGATTCCCTTCATCTGATTCCCTGCCTCTAATTCCCCTCCTCTGATTCCCCGCCTCTGATTCCCCACCTCTGATTCCCTGCCTCTGATTCCCAGCCTCTGATTCCCAGCCTCTGATTCCCCGCCTCTGAATCCCCGCCTCAGATTCCATGCCTCAGATTCCCTGCCTCAGATTCACCGCCTCAGATTCCCTGCCTCAGAATCCCTGCCTCAGATTCATGCCTCTGATTCCCCGCCTCTGATTCCCCACCTCAGATTCCCCGCCTCAGAATCCCCACCTCAGATTCCCTGCCTCAGATTCCCTGCCTCAGATTCCCTTCATCTGATTCACTTCATCTGATTCCCTGCCTCTTCTTCCCCGCCTCTGATTCCCTGCCTCTGATTCCCCGCCTCTGATTCCCCGCCTCTGATTCCCCGCCTCAGATTCCCCGCCTCAGATTCCCTGCCTCAGATTCCCTGCCTCAGATTCCCTGCCTCAGATTCCCTGCCTCAGATTCCCTTCATCTGATTCCCTTCATCTGATTCCCTGCCTCTAATTCCCCTCCTCTGATTCCCCGCCTCTGATTCCCCGCCTCTGATTCCCTGCCTCTGATTCCCTGCCTCTGATTCCCCGCATCTGATTCCCCGCCTCAGATTCCCTGCATCAGATTCCCCGCCTCAGATTCCCCGCCTCAGATACCCCGCCTCAGATTCCCCGCCTCAGATTCCCCACCTCAGATTCCCTGCCTCAGATTCCCTGCCTCAGATTCCCTGCTTCAGATTCCCTGCCTCAGATTCCCCGCCTCAGATTCCCCGCCTCAGATACCCCGCCTCAGATTCCCCGCCTCAGATTCCCCACCTCAGATTCCCTGCCTCAGATTCCCTGCCTCAGATTCCCTGCTTCAGATTCCCTGCCTCAGATTCCCTGCCTCAGATTCCCTGCCTCAGATTCCCTTCATCTGATTCCTTTCATCTGATTCCCTGCCTCTGATTCCCCGCCTCTGATTCCCTGCCTCTGATTCCCTGCCTCTGATTCCCCGCCTCTGATTCCCCGCCTCTGATTCCCCGCCTCTGATTCCCCGCCTCAGATTCCCCGGCTCTGATTACCTGCCTCAGGTTCCCTGCCTCAGGTTCCCTGCCTCTGATTCCCCGCCACTGATTCCCCGCCTCTGATTCCCCGCCTCTGATTCCCCGCCTCTGATTCCCAGCCTCTGATTCCCCGCATCTGATGCCCCGCCTCTGATTCCCCGCCTCAGATTCCCCGCCTCAAATTCCCCGCCTCAGATTCCCTGCCACAGATTCTCTTCATCTGATTCCCTTCATCTGATTCCCTGCCTCTAATTCCCCTCCTCTGATTCCCCGCCTCTGATTCCCCACCTCTGATTCCCTGCCTCTGATTCCCAGCCTCTGATTCCCAGCCTCTCATTCCCCGCCTCTGAATCCCCGCCTCAGATTCCCTGCCTCAGATTCCCTGCCTCAGATTCACCGCCTCAGGTTCCCTGCCTCAGAATCCCTGCCTCAGATTCCATGCCTCTGATTCCCCGCCTCTGATTCCCCGCATCAGATTCCCCGCCTCAGAATCCCCGCCTCAGATTCCCTGCCTCAGATTCCCTGCCTGATTCCCTTCATCTGATTCACTTCATCTGATTCCCTGCCTCTTCTTCCCCGCCTCTGATTCCCTGCCTCTGATTCCCCGCCTCTGATTCCCCGCCTCTGATTCCCCGCCTCAGATTCCCCGCCTCAGATTCCCTGCCTCAGATTCCCTGCCTCAGATTCCCTGCCTCAGATTCCCTGCCTCAGATTCCCTTCATCTGATTCCCTTCATCTGATTCCCTGCCTCTAATTCCCCTCCTCTGATTCCCCGCCTCTGATTCCCCGCCTCTGATTCCCTGCCTCTGATTCCCTGCCTCTGATTCCCCGCATCTGATTCCCCGCCTCAGATTCCCTGCATCAGATTCCCCGCCTCAGATTCCCCGCCTCAGATACCCCGCCTCAGATTCCCCGCCTCAGATTCCCCACCTCAGATTCCCTGCCTCAGATTTCCTGCCTCAGATTCCCTGCTTCAGATTCCCTGCCTCAGATTCCCCGCCTCAGATTCCCCGCCTCAGATACCCCGCCTCAGATTCTCCGCCTCAGATTCCCCACCTCAGATTCCCTGCCTCAGATTCCCTGCCTCAGATTCCCTGCTTCAGATTTCCTGCCTCAGATTCCCTGCCTCAGATTCCCTGCCTCAGATTCCCTTCATCTGATTCCTTTCATCTGATTCCCTGCCTCTGATTCCCCGCCTCTGATTCCCTGCCTCTGATTCCCTGCCTCTGATTCCCCGCCTCTGATTCCCCGCCTCTGATTCCCCGCCTCTGATTCCCCGCCTCAGATTCCCCGGCTCTGATTCCCTGCCTCAGGTTCCCTGCCTCAGGTTCCCTGCCTCTGATTCCCCGCCACTGATTCCCCGCCTCTGATTCCCCGCCTCTGATTCCCCGCCTCTGATTCCCAGCCTCTGATTCCCCGCATCTGATGCCCCGCCTCTGATATCCCGCCTCTGATACCCCGCCTCCCTTTCCGCGCAACTTTCCCGGCCTCCGTTTCTCCACATCTCTTTCCCCGCCTCTGATTCCCCGCCTCTTATTCCCTGCAACTGATTCCCCGCCTCTGATTCCCCGCCTCTGATTCCCCACCTCTGTCTCTATGCCTCTTTTTTGCCTCCGCTCTTTCCCCTCCACTCTTTACGCGCCTCTTTTTCCGTCCCTCAATTTCAACAACTCTGTTTGATCTGTTCTGTGTACATCATTTTCAACACACAAGTCCCAACCACTATGTTTCACCCATCTCTTTCCCCTCCTCTATATATCCACCTTTGTTTACCCGCCTCTGATTCCCCACCTCTGATTCCCCCCCTCTGATTCCCCGCCTCTGATTCCCCGCCTCTGATTCCCCGCCTCTGATTCCCCACCTCAGATTCCCTGCCTCAGATTCCCTGCCTCAGATTCCCTGCCTCAGATTCCCTGCCTCAGATTCCCTGCCTCTGATTCCCCGCCTCAGATTCCCCGGCTCTGATTCCCTGCCTCAGGTTCCCTGCCTCAGGTTCCCTGCCTCTGATTCCCCGCCACTGATTCCCCGCCTCTGATTCCCCGCCTCTGATTCCCCGCCTCTGTTTCCCAGCCTCTGATTCCCCGCCTCTGATTCCCCGCCTCTGATTCCCCGCCTCAGATTCCCCGGCTCTGATTCCCCGCCTCAGATTCCCTGCCTCAGATTCCCTGCCTCAGATTCCCTTCATCTGATTCCCTTCATCTGATTCCCTTCTCTTATTCCCCGCCTCTGATTCCCCGCCTCTGATTCCCCGCCTCTGATTCCCCGCCTCTGATTCCCCGCCTCTGATTCCCCGCCTCTGATTCCCTGCCTCTGATTCCCCGCCTCTGATTCCCCACCTCTGATTCCCTTCATCTGATTCCCTTCATCTGCTTCCCTACCTCTGATTCCCCACCTCTGATTCCCCGCCTCTGATTCCTTGCCTCTGATTCCCCGCCTCAGATTCCCTGCCTCAGATTCCCTGCCTCAGATTCCCTGCCTCTGATTCCCCGCATCTGATACTCCGCCTCTAATTCCCCGCCTCAGATTCCCCGCCTCAGATTCCCCACCTCAGATTCCCCGCCTCAGATTCCCCGCCTCAGATTCCCTTCATCTGATTCCCTTCATCTGATTCCCTGCCTCTTATTCCCCGCCTCTGATTCCCCGCCTCTGATTCCCCGCCTCTGATTCCCAGCCTCTGATTCCGCGCCTCTGATTCCCCACCTCAGATTCCCTGCCTCAGATTCCCTGCCTCAGATTCCCCACCTCAGATTCCCTGCCTCAGAATCCCTGCCTCAGATTCCCTGCCTCTGATTCCCCGCCTCTGATTCCCCGCCTCAGATTCCCTGCCTCAGAATCCCTGCCCCAGATTCCCACCTCTGATTACCCGCCTCTGATTCCCCGCCTCAGATTCCCCGCCTCAGATTCCCTGCCTCAGATTCCCTTCATCTGATTCCCTTCATCTGATTCCCTGCCTCTTCTTCCCCACCTCTGATTCCCGCCTCTGATTCCCCGCCTCTGATTCCCCGCCTCTGATTCCCCGCCTCTGATTCCCCGCCTCAGATTCCCCGGCTCTGATTCCCCACCTCAGATTCCCTGCCTCAGATTCCCTGCCTCAGATTCCCTTCATCTGATTCCCTTCATCCGATTCCGTGCCTCTTATTCCCCGCCTCTGATTCCCCGCCTCTGATTCCCCGCCTCTAATTCCCCGCCTCTTATTCCCCGCCTCTGATTCCCCGCCTCTGATTCCCCACCTCTGAATCCCCGCCTCAGATTCCCTGCCTCAGATTCTCTGCCTCAGATTCACCGCCTCAGATTCCCTGCCTCAGAATCCCTGCCTCAGATTCCATGCCTCTGATTCCCCGCCTCTGATTCCCCGCCTCAGATTCCCCGCCTCAGATTCCCCGCCTCAGATTCCCTTCATCTGATTCACTTCATCTGATTCCCTGCCTCTTCTTCCCCGCCTCTGATTCCCTGCCTCTGATTCCCCGCCTCTGATTCCCCGCCTCTGATTCCCCGCCTCAGATTCCCCGCCTCAGATTCCCTGCCTCAGATTCCCTGCCTCAGATTCCCTGCCTCAGATTCCCTGCCTCAGATTCCCTTCATCTGATTCCCTTCATCTGATTCCCTGCCTCTAATTCCCCTCCTCTGATTCCCCGCCTCTGATTCCCCGCCTCTGATTCCCTGCCTCTGATTCCCTGCCTCTGATTCCCCGCATCTGATTCCCCGCCTCAGATTCCCTGCATCAGATTCCCCGCCTCAGATTCCCCGCCTCAGATACCCCGCCTCAGATTCCCCGCCTCAGATTCCCCACCTCAGATTCCCTGCCTCAGATTCCCTGCCTCAGATTCCCTGCTTCAGATTCCCTGCCTCAGATTCCCTGCCTCAGATTCCCTGCCTCAGATTCCCTTCATCTGATTCCTTTCATCTGATTCCCTGCCTCTGATTCCCCGCCTCTGATTCCCTGCCTCTGATTCCCTGCCTCTGATTCCCCGCCTCTGATTCCCCGCCTCTGATTCCCCGCCTCTGATTCCCCGCCTCAGATTCCCCGGCTCTGATTCCCTGCCTCAGGTTCCCTGCCTCAGGTTCCCTGCCTCTGATTCCCCGCCACTGATTCCCTGCCTCTGATTCCCCGCCTCTGATTCCCCGCCTCTGATTCCCAGCCTCTGATTCTCCGCATCTGATGCCCCGCCTCTGATATCCCGCCTCTGATTCCCCGCCTCCCTTTCCGCGCAACTTTCCCGGCCTCCGTTTCTCCACATCTCTTTCCCCGCCTCTGATTCCCCGCCTCTTATTCCCTGCAACTGATTCCCCGCCTCTGATTCCCCGCCTCTGATTCCCCACCTCTGTCTCTATGCCTCTTTTTTGCCTCCGCTCTTTCCCCTCCACTCTTTACGCGCCTCTTTTTCCGTCCCTCAATTTCAACAACTCTGTTTGATCTGTTCTGTGTACATCATTTTCAACACACAAGTCCCAACCACTATGTTTCACCCATCTCTTTCCCCGCCTCTATATATCCACCTTTGTTTACCCGCCTCTGATTCCCCACCTCTGATTCCCCCCCTCTGATTCCCCGCCTCTGATTCCCCGCCTCTGATTCCCCGCCTCTGATTCCCCGCCTCAGATTCCCTGCCTCAGATTCCCTGCCTCAGATTCCCTGCCTCAGATTCCCTGCCTCAGATTCCCTGCCTCTGATTCCCCGCCTCAGATTCCCTGCCTCAGATTCCCTGCCTCTGATTCCCCGCCTCTGATTCCCCGCCTCTGATTCCCCGCCTCTGATTCCCCGCCTCAGATTCCCCGGCTCTGATTCCCTGCCTCAGGTTCCCTGCCTCAGGTTCCCTGCCTCTGATTCCCCGCCACTGATTCCCCGCCTTTGATTCCCCGCCTCTGATTCCCCGCCTCTGTTTCCCAGCCTCTGATTCCCCGCATCTGATGCCCCGCCTCTGATATCCCGCCTCTGATTCCCCGCCTCCCTTTCGGCGCAACTTTCCCGGCCTCCGTTTCTCCACATCTCTTTCCCCGCCTCTGATTCCCCACCTCTTATTCCCTGCAACTGATTCCCCGCCTCTGATTCCCCGCCTCTGATTCCCCACCTCTGTCTCTATGCCTCTTTTTTGCCTCCACTCTTTCCCCTCCACTCTTTACGCGCCTCTTTTTCCGTCCCTCAATTTCAACAACTCTGTTTGATCTGTTCTGTGTACATCATTTTCAACACACAAGTCCCAACCACTATGTTTCACCCATCTCTTTCCCCGCCTCTATATATCCACCTATGTTTACCCGCCTCTGATTCCCCACCTCTGATTCCCCCCCTCTGATTCCCCGCCTCTGATTCCCCGCCTCTGATTCCCCGCCTCTGATTCCCCGCCTCAGATTCCCTGCCTCAGATTCCCTGCATCAGATTCCCTGCCTCAGATTCCCCGCCTCAGATTCCCTGCCTCTGATTCCCCGCCTCAGATTCCCTGCCTCAGATTCCCTCCCTCTGATTCCCCGCCTCTGATTCCCCGCCTCTGATTTCCCGCCTCAGATTCCCCGCCTCAGATTCCCCGCGTCAGATTCCCTGCCTCAGATTCCGTGCCTCAGATTCCCTTCATCTGATTCCCTTCATCTGATTCCCTTCATCTGATTCCCTTCATCTGATTCCCTGCCTCTTATTCCCCGCCTCTTATTGCCCGCCTCTGGTTACCCGCCTCTGATTCCCCGCCTCTGATTCCCCGCCTCTGATTCCCCGCCTCTGATTCCCCGCCTCTGATTCCCCGCCTCAGATTCCCTGCCTCAGATTCCCTGCCTCTGATTCCCCGCATCTGATACCCCGCCTCTGATTCCCCGCCTCTGATTCCCCGCCTCTGATTCCCCGCCTCAGATTCCCCGGCTCTGATTCCCTGCCTCAGATTCCCTGCCTCAGATTCCCTGCCTCAGATTCCCTTCATCTAATTCCCTTCATCTGATACCCTGCCTCTTATTCCCCGCCTCTGATTCCCCGCCTCTGATTCCCCGCCTCAGATTTCCCGCCTCTGATTCCCCGCCTCAGATTCCCTGCCTCAGATTCCCTGCCTCAGATTCCCTGCCTCAGATTCCCTGCCTCAGATTCCCCACCTCAGATTCCCTGCCTCAGAATCCCTGCCTCAGATTCCCTGCCTCTGATTCCCCGCCTCTGATTCCCCGCCTCAGATTCCCTGCCTCAGAATCCCTGCCTCAGATTCCCTGCCTCTGATTCCCCGCCTCTGATTCCCCGCCTCAGATTCCCCGCCTCAGATTCCCCGCCTCAGATTCCCTGCCTCAGATTCCCTTCATCTGATTCCCTTCATCTGATTCCCTGCCTCTTCTTCCCCACCTCTGATTCCCCGCCTCTGATTCCCCGCCTCTGATTCCCCGCCTCAGATTCCCCGGCTCTGATTCCCCGCCTCAGATTCACTGCCTCAGATTCCCTGCCTCAGATTCCCTTCATCTGATACCCTTCATCCGATTCCGTGCCTCTTATTCCCCACCTCTGATTCCCCGCCTCTGATTCCCCGCCTCTAATTCCCCGCCTCTGATTCCCCGCCTCTGATTCCCCACCTCTGATTCGCCGCCTCTGATTCCCCGCCTCAGATTCCCCGCCTCAAATTCCCCGCCTCAGATTCCCTGCCACAGATTCTCTTCATCTGATTCCCTTCATCTGATTCCCTGCCTCTAATTCCCCTCCTCTGATTCCCCGCCTCTGATTCCCCACCTCTGATTCCCTGCCTCTGATTCCCAGCCTCTGATTCCCAGCCTCTGATTCCCCGCCTCTGAATCCCCGCCTCAGATTCCCTGCCTCAGATTCCCTGCCTCAGATTCACCGCCTCAGATTCCCTGCCTCAGAATCCCTTCCTCAGATTCCATGCCTCTGATTCCCCGCCTCTGATTCCCCGCCTCAGATTCCCCGCCTCAGATTCCCCGCCTCAGATTCCCTGCCTCAGATTCCCTGCCTCAGATTCCCTTCATCTGATTCCCTTCATCTGATTCCCTGCCTCTTCTTCCCCGCCTCTGATTCCCTGCCTCTGATTCCCCGCCTCTGATTCCCCGCCTCTGATTCCCCGCCTCAGATTCCCCGCCTCAGATTCCCTGCCTCAGATTCCCTGCCTCAGATTCCCTGCCTCAGATTCCCTGCCTCAGATTCCCTTCATCTGATTCCCTTCATCTGATTCCCTGCCTCTAATTCCCCTCCTCTGATTCCCCGCCTCTGATTCCCCGCCTCTGATTCCCTGCCTCTGATTCCCTGCCTCTGATTCCCCGCATCTGATTCCCCGCCTCAGATTCCCTGCGTCAGATTCCCCGCCTCAGATACCCCGCCTCAGATTCCCCGCCTCAGATTCCCCACCTCAGATTCCCTGCCTCAGATTCCCTGCCTCAGATTCCCTGCTTCAGATTCCCTGCCTCAGATTCCCTGCCTTCAGATTCCCTGCCTCATATTCCCTTCATCTGATTCCTTTCATCTGATTCCCTGCCTCTGATTCCCCGCCTCTGATTCCCTGCCTCTGATTCCCTGCCTCTGATTCCGCGCCTCTGATTCCCCGCCTCTGATTCCCCGCCTCTGATTCCCCGCCTCAGATTCCCCGGCTCTGATTCCCTGCCTCAGGTTCCCTGCCTCAGGTTCCCTGCCTCTCATTCACCGCCACTGATTCCCCGCCTCTGATTCCCCGCCTCTGATTCCCCGCCTCTGATTCCCAGCCTCTGATTCCCTGCATCTGATGCCCCGCCTCTGATATCCCGCCTCTGATTCCCCGCCTCCCTTTCCGCGCAACTTTCCCGGCCTCCGTTTCTCCACATCTCTTTCCCCGCCTCTGATTCCCCGCCTCTTATTCCCTGCAACTGATTCCCCGCCTCTGATTCCCCGCCTCTGATTCCCCACCTCTGTCTCTATGCCTCTTTTTTGCCTCCGCTCTTTCCCCTCCACTCTTTACGCGCCTCTTTTTCCGTCCCTCAATTTCAACAACTCTGTTTGATCTGTTCTGTGTACATCATTTTCAACACACAAGTCCCAACCACTATGTTTCACCCATCTCTTTCCCCGCCTCTATATATCCACCTTTGTTTACCCGCCTCTGATTCCCCACCTCTGATTCCCCCCCTTTGATTCCCCGCCTCTGATTCCCCGCCTCTGATTCCCCGCCTCAGATTCCCTGCCTCAGATTCCCTGCCTCAGATTCCCTGCCTCAGATTCCCTGCCTCAGATTCCCTGCCTCTGATTCCCCGCCTCAGATTCCCTGCCTCAGATTCCCTGCCTCTGATTCCCCGCCTCTGATTCCCCGCCTCTGATTCCCCGCCTCTGATTCCCCGCCTCAGATTCCCCGGCTCTGATTCCCTGCCTCAGGTTCCCTGCCTCAGGTTCCCTGCCTCTGATTCCCCGCCACTGATTCCCCGCCTCTGATTCCCCGCCTCTGATTCCCCGCCTCTGTTTCCCAGCCTCTGATTCCACGCATCTGATGCCCAGCCTCTGATATCCCGCCTCAGATTCCCCGCCTCCCTTTCCGCGCAACTTTCCCGGCCTCCGTTTCTCCACATCTCTTTCCCCGCCTCTGATTCCCCACCTCTTATTCCCTACAACTGATTCCCCGCCTCCGATTCCCCGCCTCTGATTCCCCACCTCTGTCTCTATGCCTCTTTTTTGCCTCCGCTCTTTCCCCTCCACTCTTTACGTGCCTCTTTTTCCGTCCCTCAATTTCAACAACTCTGTTTGATCTGTTCTGTGTACATCATTTTCAACACACAAGTCCCAACCACTATGTTTCACCCATCTCTTTCCCCGCCTCTATATATCCACCTATGTTTACCCGCCTCTGATTCCCCACCTCTGATTCCCCCCCTCTGATTCCCCGCCTCTGATTCCCCGCCTCTGATTCCCCGCCTCTGATTCCCCGCCTCAGATTCCCTGCCTCAGATTCCCTGCATCAGATTCCCTGCCTCAGATTCCCCGCCTCAGATTCCCTGCCTCTGATTCCCCGCCTCAGATTCCCTGCCTCAGATTCCCTCCCTCTGATTCCCCGCCTCTGATTCCCCGCCTCTGATTTCCCGCCTCAGATTCCCCGCCTCAGATTCCCCGCGTCAGATTCCCTGCCTCAGATTCCGTGCCTCAGATTCCCTTCATCTGATTCCCTTCATCTAATTCCCTTCATCTGATACCCTGCCTCTTATTCCCCGCCTCTGATTCCCCGCCTCTGATTCCCCGCCTCAGATTCCCCGCCTCTGATTCCCCGCCTCAGATTCCCTGCCTCAGATTCCCTGCCTCAGATTCCCTGCCTCAGATTCCCTGCCTCAGATTCCCTTCATCTGATTCCTTTCATCTGATTCCCTGCCTCTGATTCCCCGCCTCTGATTCCCTGCATCTGATTCCCTGCCTCTGATTCCCCACCTCTGATTCCCCGCCTCTGATTCCCTGCCTCTGATTCCCCATCTCTGATTCCCCGCCTCATATTCACCGGCTCTGATTCCCTGCCTCAGATTCCCTGCATCAGATTCCCTGCCTCTGATTCCCCGAATCTGATTCCCCGCCTCTGATTCCCCGCATCTGATACCCCGCCTCTGATTCCCCGCCTCTGATTCCCCGCCTCTGATTCCCCGCCTCAGATTCCCCGGCTCTGATTCCCTGCCTCAGATTCCCTGCCTCAGATTCCCTGCCTCAGATTCCCTTACTCTAATTCCCTTCATCTGATACCCTGCCTCTTATTCCCCGCCTCTGATTCCCCGCCTCTGATTCCCCGCCTCTGATTCCCCGCCTCTGATTCCCCGCCTCAGATTCCCTGCCTCAGATTCCCTGCCTCAGATTCCCTGCCTCAGATTCCCTGCCTCAGATTCCCTGCCTCTGATTCCCCGCCTCAGATTCCCTGCCTCAGATTCCCTGCCTCTGATTCCCCGCCTCTGATTCCCCGCCTCTGATTCCCCGCCTCTGATTCCCCGCCTCAGTTTCCCCGGCTCTGATTCCTGCCTCAGGTTCCCTGCCTCAGGTTCCCTGCCTCTGATTCCCCGCCACTGATTCCCCGCCTCTGATTCCCCGCCTCTGATTCCCCGCCTCTGTTTCCCAGCCTCTGATTCCCCGCATCTGATGCCCCGCCTCTGATATCCCGCCTCTGATTCCCCGCCTCCCTTTCCGCGCAACTTTCCCGGCCTCCGTTTCTCCACATCTCTTTCCCCGCCTCTGATTCCCCACCTCTTATTCCCTGCAACTGATTCCCCGCCTCTGATTCCCCGCCTCTGATTCCCCACCTCTGTCTCTATGCCTCTTTTTTGCCTCCGCTCTTTCCCCTCCACTCTTTACGCGCCTCTTTTTCCGTCCCTCAATTTCAACAACTCTGTTTGATCTGTTCTGTGTACATCATTTTCAACACACAAGTCCCAACCACTATGTTTCACCCATCTCTTTCCCCGCCTCTATATATCCACCTATGTTTACCCGCCTCTGATTCCCCACCTCTGATTCCCCCCCTCTGATTCCCCGCCTCTGATTCCCCGCCTCTGATTCCCCGCCTCTGATTCCCCGCCTCAGATTCCCTGCCTCAGATTCCCTGCATCAGATTCCCTGCCTCAGATTCCCCGCCTCAGATTCCCTGCCTCTGATTCCCCGCCTCAGATTCCCTGCCTCAGATTCCCTCCCTCTGATTCCCCGCCTCTGATTCCCCGCCTCTGATTTCCCGCCTCAGATTCCCCGCCTCAGATTCCCCGCGTCAGATTCCCTGCCTCAGATTCCGTGCCTCAGATTCCCTTCATCTGATTCCCTTCATCTAATTCCCTTCATCTGATACCCTGCCTCTTATTCCCCGCCTCTGATTCCCCGCCTCTGATTCCCCGCCTCAGATTCCCCGCCTCTGATTCCCCGCCTCAGATTCCCTGCCTCAGATTCCCTGCCTCAGATTCCCTGCCTCAGATTCCCTGCCTCAGATTCCCTTCATCTGATTCCTTTCATCTGATTCCCTGCCTCTGATTCCCCGCCTCTGATTCCCTGCATCTGATTCCCTGCCTCTGATTCCCCACCTCTGATTCCCCGCCTCTGATTCCCTGCCTCTGATTCCCCATCTCTGATTCCCCGCCTCATATTCACCGGCTCTGATTCCCTGCCTCAGATTCCCTGCATCAGATTCCCTGCCTCTGATTCCCCGAATCTGATTCCCCGCCTCTGATTCCCCGCATCTGATACCCCGCCTCTGATTCCCCGCCTCTGATTCCCCGCCTCTGATTCCCCGCCTCAGATTCCCCGGCTCTGATTCCCTGCCTCAGATTCCCTGCCTCAGATTCCCTGCCTCAGATTCCCTTACTCTAATTCCCTTCATCTGATACCCTGCCTCTTATTCCCCGCCTCTGATTCCCCGCCTCTGATTCCCCGCCTCTGATTCCCCGCCTCTGATTCCCCGCCTCAGATTCCCTGCCTCAGATTCCCTGCCTCAGATTCCCTGCCTCAGATTCCCTGCCTCAGATTCCCTGCCTCTGATTCCCCGCCTCAGATTCCCTGCCTCAGATTCCCTGCCTCTGATTCCCCGCCTCTGATTCCCCGCCTCTGATTCCCCGCCTCTGATTCCCCGCCTCAGTTTCCCCGGCTCTGATTCCTGCCTCAGGTTCCCTGCCTCAGGTTCCCTGCCTCTGATTCCCCGCCACTGATTCCCCGCCTCTGATTCCCCGCCTCTGATTCCCCGCCTCTGTTTCCCAGCCTCTGATTCCCCGCATCTGATGCCCCGCCTCTGATATCCCGCCTCTGATTCCCCGCCTCCCTTTCCGCGCAACTTTCCCGGCCTCCGTTTCTCCACATCTCTTTCCCCGCCTCTGATTCCCCACCTCTTATTCCCTGCAACTGATTCCCCGCCTCTGATTCCCCGCCTCTGATTCCCCACCTCTGTCTCTATGCCTCTTTTTTGCCTCCGCTCTTTCCCCTCCACTCTTTACGCGCCTCTTTTTCCGTCCCTCAATTTCAACAACTCTGTTTGATCTGTTCTGTGTACATCATTTTCAACACACAAGTCCCAACCACTATGTTTCACCCATCTCTTTCCCCGCCTCTATATATCCACCTATGTTTACCCGCCTCTGATTCCCCACCTCTGATTCCCCCCCTCTGATTCCCCGCCTCTGATTCCCCGCCTCTGATTCCCCGCCTCTGATTCCCCGCCTCAGATTCCCTGCCTCAGATTCCCTGCATCAGATTCCCTGCCTCAGATTCCCCGCCTCAGATTCCCTGCCTCTGATTCCCCGCCTCAGATTCCCTGCCTCAGATTCCCTCCCTCTGATTCCCCGCCTCTGATTCCCCGCCTCTGATTTCCCGCCTCAGATTCCCCGCCTCAGATTCCCCGCGTCAGATTCCCTGCCTCAGATTCCGTGCCTCAGATTCCCTTCATCTGATTCCCTTCATCTGATTCCCTTCATCTGATTCCCTTCATCTGATTCCCTGCCTCTTATTCCCCGCCTCTTATTCCCCGCCTCTGATTACCCGCCTCTGATTCCCCGCCTCTGATTCCCCGCCTCTGATTCCCAGCCTCTGATTGCCCGCCTCCGATTCCCCGCCTCAGATTCCCTGCCTCAGATTCCCTGCCTCTGATTCCCCGCATCTGATACCCCGCCTCTGATTCCCCGCCTCTGATTCCCCGCCTCAGATTCCCCGCCTCAGATTCCCCGGCTCTGATTCCCTGCCTCAGATTCCCTGCCTCAGATTCCCTGCCTCAGATTCCCTTCATCTAATTCCCTTCATCTGATACCCTGCCTCTTATTCCCCGCCTCTGATTCCCCGCCTCTGATTCCCCGCCTCAGATTTCCGGCCTCTGATTCCCCGCCTCAGATTCCCTGCCTCAGATTCCCTGCCTCAGATTCCCTGCCTCAGATTCCCTGCCTCAGATTCCCCACCTCAGATTCCCTGCCTCAGAATCCCTGCCTCAGATTCCCTGCCTCTGATTCCCCGCCTCTGATTCCCCGCCTCAGATTCCCTGCCTCAGAATCCCTGCCTCAGATTCCCTGCCTCTGATTCCCCGCCTCTGATTCCCCGCCTCAGATTCCCCGCCTCAGATTCCCTGCCTCAGATTCCCTTCATCTGATTCCCTTCATCTGATTCCCTGCCTCTTCTTCCCCACCTCTGATTCCCCGCCTCTGATTCCCCGCCTCAGATTCCCCGGCTCTGATTCCCCGCCTCAGATTCACTGCCTCAGATTCCCTGCCTCAGATTCCCTTCATCTGATACCCTTCATCCGATTCCGTGCCTCTTATTCCCCGCCTCTGATTCCCCGCCTCTGATTCCCCGCCTCTAATTCCCCGCCTCTGATTCCCCGCCTCTGATTCCCCACCTCTGATTCGCCGCCTCTGATTCCCCGCCTCAGATTCCCCGCCTCAAATTCCCCGCCTCAGATTCCCTGCCACAGATTCTCTTCATCTGATTCCCTTCATCTGATTCCCTGCCTCTAATTCCCCTCCTCTGATTCCCCGCCTCTGATTCCCCACCTCTGATTCCCTGCCTCTGATTCCCAGCCTCTGATTCCCAGCCTCTGATTCCCCGCCTCTGAATCCCCGCCTCAGATTCCCTGCCTCAGATTCCCTGCCTCAGATTCACCGCCTCAGATTCCCTGCCTCAGAATCCCTTCCTCAGATTCCATGCCTCTGATTCCCCGCCTCTGATTCCCCGCCTCAGATTCCCCGCCTCAGATTCCCCGCCTCAGATTCCCTGCCTCAGATTCCCTGCCTCAGATTCGCTTCATCTGATTCCCTTCATCTGATTCCCTGCCTCTTCTTCCCCGCCTCTGATTCCCTGCCTCTGATTCCCCGCCTCTGATTCCCCGCCTCTGATTCCCCGCCTCAGATTCCCCGCCTCAGATTCCCTGCCTCAGATTCCCTGCCTCAGATTCCCTGCCTCAGATTCCCTGCCTCAGATTCCCTTCATCTGATTCCCTTCATCTGATTCCCTGCCTCTAATTCCCCTCCTCTGATTCCCCGCCTCTGATTCCCCGCCTCTGATTCCCTGCCTCTGATTCCCTGCCTCTGATTCCCCGCATCTGATTCCCTGCCTCAGATTCCCTGCCTCAGATTCCCCGCCTCAGATACCCCGCCTCAGATTCCCCGCCTCAGATACCCCACCTCAGATTCCCTGCCTCAGATTCCCTGCCTCAGATTCCCTGCTTCAGATTCCCTGCCTCAGATTCCCTGCCTTCAGATTCCCTGCCTCAGATTCCCTTCATCTGATTCCTTTCATCTGATTCCCTGCCTCTGATTCCCCGCCTCTGATTCCCTGCCTCTGATTCCCTGCCTCTGATTCCGCGCCTCTGATTCCCCGCCTCTGATTCCCCGCCTCTGATTCCCCACCTCAGATTCACCGGCTCTGATTCCCTGCCTCAGGTTCCCTGCCTCAGGTTCCCTGCCTCTCATTCACCGCCACTGATTCCCGCCTCTGATTCCCCGCCTCTGATTCCCCGCCTCTGATTCCCAGCCTCTGATTCCCTGCATCTGATGCCCCGCCTCTGATATCCCGCCTCTGATTCCCCGCCTCCCTTTCCGCGCAACTTTCCCGGCCTCCGTTTCTCCACATCTCTTTCCCCGCCTCTGATTCCCCGCCTCTTATTCCCTGCAACTGATTCCCCGCCTCTGATTCCCCGCCTCTGATTCCCCACCTCTGTCTCTATGCCTCTTTTTTGCCTCCGCTCTTTCCCCTCCACTCTTTACGCGCCTCTTTTTCCGTCCCTCAATTTCAACAACTCTGTTTGATCTGTTCTGTGTACATCATTTTCAACACACAAGTCCCAACCACTATGTTTCACCCATCTCTTTCCCCGCCTCTATATATCCACCTTTGTTTACCCGCCTCTGATTCCCCACCTCTGATTCCCCCCCTCTGATTCCCCGCCTCTGATTCCCCGCCTCTGATTCCCCGCCTCTGATTCCCCGCCTCAGATTCCCTGCCTCAGATTCCCTGCCTCAGATTCCCTGCCTCAGATTCCCTGCCTCAGATTCCCTGCCTCTGATTCCCCGCCTCAGATTCCCTGCCTCAGATTCCCTGCCTCTGATTCCCCGCCTCTGATTCCCCGCCTCAGATTCCCCGCCTCAAATTCCCCGCCTCAGATTCCCTGCCACAGATTCTCTTCATCTGATTCCCTTCATCTGATTCCCTGCCTCTAATTCCCCTCCTCTGATTCCCCGCCTCTGATTCCCCACCTCTGATTCCCTGCCTCTGATTCCCAGCCTCTGATTCCCAGCCTCTGATTCCCCGCCTCTGAATCCCCGCCTCAGATTCCCTGCCTCAGATTCCCTGCCTCAGATTCACCGCCTCAGATTCCCTGCCTCAGAATCCCTTCCTCAGATTCCATGCCTCTGATTCCCCGCCTCTGATTACCCCCCCTCAGATTCCCCGCCTCAGATTCCCCGCCTCAGATTCCCTGCCTCAGATTCCCTGCCTCAGATTCCCTTCATCTGATTCCCTTCATCTGATTCCCTGCCTCTTCTTCCCCGCCTCTGATTCCCTGCCTCTGATTCCCCGCCTCTGATTCCCCGCCTCAGATTCCCCACCTCAGATTCCCTGCCTCAGATTCCCTGCCTCAGATTCCCTGCTTCAGATTCCCTGCCTCAGATTCCCTGCCTTCAGATTCCCTGCCTCAGATTCCCTGCCTCAGATTCCCTGCCTCAGATTCCCTGCTTCAGATTCCCTGCCTCAGATTCCCTGCCTTCAGATTCCCTGCCTCAGATTCCCTTCATCTGATTCCTTTCATCTGATTCCCTGCCTCAGATTCCCCGCCTCAGATTCCCCGCCTCAGATACCCCGCCTCAGATTCCCCGCCTCAGATTCCCCACCTCAGATTCCCTGCCTCAGATTCCCTGCCTCAGATTCCCTGCTTCAGATTCCCTGCCTCAGATTCCCTGCCTTCAGATTCCCTGCCTCAGATTCCCTTCATCTGATTCCTTTCATCTGATTCCCTGCCTCTGATTCCCCGCCTCTGATTCCCCGCCTCTGATTCCCTGCCTCTGATTCCCTGCCTCTGATTCCGCGCCTCTGATTCCCCGCCTCTGATTCCCCGCCTCTGATTCCCCGCCTCAGATTCCCCGGCTCTGATTCCCTGCCTCAGGTTCCCTGCCTCAGGTTCCCTGCCTCTGATTCACCGCCACTGATTCCCCGCCTCTGATTCCCCGCCTCTGATTCCCCGCCTCTGATTCCCAGCCTCTGATTCCCTGCATCTGATGCCCCGCCTCTGATATCCCGCCTCTGATTCCCCGCCTCCCTTTCCGCGCAACTTTCCCGGCCTCCGTTTCTCCACATCTCTTTCCCCGCCTCTGATTCCCCGCCTCTTATTCCCTGCAACTGATTCCCCGCCTCTGATTCCCCGCCTCTGATTCCCCACCTATGTCTCTATGCCTCTATTTTGCCTCCGCTCTTTCCCCTCCACTCTTTACGCGCCTCTTTTTCCGTCCCTCAATTTCAACAACTCTGTTTGATCTGTTCTGTGTACATCATTTTCAACACACAAGTCCCAACCACTATGTTTCACCCATCTCTTTCCCCGCCTCTATATATCCACCTATGTTTACCCGCCTCTGATTCCCCACCTCTGATTCCCCCCCTCTGATTCCCCGCCTCTGATTCCCCGCCTCTGATTCCCCGCCTCTGATTCCCCGCCTCAGATTCCCTGCCCCAGATTCCCTGCATCAGATTCCCTGCCTCAGATTCCCCGCCTCAGATTCCCTGCCACTGATTCCCCGCCTCAGATTCCCTGCCTCAGATTCCCTGCCTCTGATTCCCCGCATCTGATACCCCGCCTCTGATTCCCCGCCTCTGATTCCCCGCCTCAGATTCCCCGCCTCAGATTCCCCGGCTCTGATTCCCTGCCTCAGATTCCCTGCCTCAGATTCCCTGCCTCAGATTCCCTTCATCTAATTCCCTTCATCTGATACCCTGCCTCTTATTCCCCGCCTCTGATTCCCCGCCTCTGATTCCCCGCCTCAGATTTCCCGCCTCTGATTCCCCGCCTCAGATTCCCTGCCTCAGATTCCCTGCCTCAGATTCCCTGCCTCAGATTCCCTGCCTCAGATTCCCCACCTCAGATTCCCTGCCTCAGAATCCCTGCCTCAGATTCCCTGCCTCTGATTCCCCGCCTCTGATTCCCCGCCTCAGATTCCCTGCCTCAGAATCCCTGCCTCAGATTCCCTGCCTCTGATTCCCCGCCTCTGATTCCCCGCCTCAGATTCCCCGCCTCAGATTCCCTGCCTCAGATTCCCTTCATCTGATTCCCTTCATCTGATTCCCTGCCTCTTCTTCCCCACCTCTGATTCCCCGCCTCTGATTCCCCGCCTCTGATTCCCCGCCTCTGATTCCCCGCCTCTGATTCCCCGCCTCAGATTCCCCGGCTCTGATTCCCCGCCTCAGATTCACTGCCTCAGATTCCCTGCCTCAGATTCCCTTCATCTGATACCCTTCATCCGATTCCGTGCCTCTTATTCCCCGCCTCTGATTCCCCGCCTCTGATTCCCCGCCTCTAATTCCCCGCCTCTGATTCCCCGCCTCTGATTCCCCACCTCTGATTCGCCGCCTCTGATTCCCCGCCTCAGATTCCCCGCAAATTCCCCGCCTCAGATTCCCTGCCACAGATTCTCTTCATCTGATTCCCTTCATCTGATTCCCTGCCTCTAATTCCCCTCCTCTGATTCCCCGCCTCTGATTTCCCACCTCTGATTCCCTGCCTCTGATTCCCAGCCTCTGATTCCCAGCCTCTGATTCCCCGCCTCTGAATCCCCGCCTCAGATTCCCTGCCTCAGATTCCCTGCCTCAGATTCACCGCCTCAGATTCCCTGCCTCAGAATCCCTTCCTCAGATTCCATGCCTCTGATTCCCCGCCTCTGATTCCCCGCCTCAGATTCCCCGCCTCAGATTCCCCGCCTCAGATTCCCTGCCTCAGATTCCCTGCCTCAGATTCCCTTCATCTGATTCCCTTCATCTGATTCCCTGCCTCTTCTTCCCCGCCTCTGATTCCCTGCCTCTGATTCCCCGCCTCTGATTCCCCGCCTCTGATTCCCCGCCTCAGATTCCCCGCCTCAGATTCCCTGCCTCAGATTCCCTGCCTCAGATTCCCTGCCTCAGATTCCCTGCCTCAGATTCCCTTCATCTGATTCCCTTCATCTGATTCCCTGCCTCTAATTCCCCTCCTCTGATTCCCCGCCTCTGATTCCCCGCCTCTGATTCCCTGCCTCTGATTCCCTGCCTCTGATTCCCCGCATCTGATTCCCTGCCTCAGATTCCCTGCCTCAGATTCCCCGCCTCAGATTCCCCGCCTCAGATACCCCGCCTCAGATTCCCCGCCTCAGATTCCCCACCTCAGATTCCCTGCCTCAGATTCCCTGCCTCAGATTCCCTGCTTCAGATTCCCTGCCTCAAATTCCCTGCCTTCAGATTCCCTGCCTCAGATTCCCTTCATCTGATTCCTTTCATCTGATTCCCTGCCTCTGATTCCCCGCCTCTGATTCCCTGCCTCTGATTCCCTGCCTCTGATTCCGCGCCTCTGATTCCCCGCCTCTGATTCCCCGCCTCTGATTCCCCGCCTCAGATTCCCCGGCTCTGATTCCCTGCCTCAGGTTCCCTGCCTCAGGTTCCCTGCCTCTCATTCACCGCCACTGATTCCCCGCCTCTGATTCCCCGCCTCTGATTCCCCGCCTCTGATTCCCAGCCTCTGATTCCCTGCATCTGATGCCCCGCCTCTGATATCCCGCCTCTGATTCCCCGCCTCCCTTTCCGCGCAACTTTCCCGGCCTCCGTTTCTCCACATCTCTTTCCCCGCCTCTGATTCCCCGCCTCTTATTCCCTGCAACTGATTCCCCGCCTCTGATTCCCCGCCTCTGATTCCCCACCTCTGTCTCTATGCCTCTTTTTTGCCTCCGCTCTTTCCCCTCCACTCTTTACGCGCCTCTTTTTCCGTCCCTCAATTTCAACAACTCTGTTTGATCTGTTCTGTGTACATCATTTTCAACACACAAGTCCCAACCACTATGTTTCACCCATCTCTTTCCCCGCCTCTATATATCCACCTTTGTTTACCCGCCTCTGATTCCCCACCTCTGATTCCCCCCCTCTGATTCCCCGCCTCTGATTCCCCGCCTCTGATTCCCCGCCTCTGATTCCCCGCCTCAGATTCCCTGCCTCAGATTCCCTGCCTCAGATTCCCTGCCTCAGATTCCCTGCCTCAGATTCCCTGCCTCTGATTCCCCGCCTCAGATTCCCTGCCTCAGATTCCCTGCCTCTGATTCCCCGCCTCTGATACCCCGCCTCAGATTCCCCGCCTCAAATTCCCCGCCTCAGATTCCCTGCCACAGATTCTCTTCATCTGATTCCCTTCATCTGATTCCCTGCCTCTAATTCCCCTCCTCTGATTCCCCGCCTCTGATTCCCCACCTCTGATTCCCTGCCTCTGATTCCCAGCCTCTGATTCCCAGCCTCTGATTCCCCGCCTCTGAATCCCCGCCTCAGATTCCCTGCCTCAGATTCCCTGCCTCAGATTCACCGCCTCAGATTCCCTGCCTCAGAATCCCTTCCTCAGATTCCATGCCTCTGATTCCCCGCCTCTGATTACCCCCCCTCAGATTCCCCGCCTCAGATTCCCCGCCTCAGATTCCCTGCCTCAGATTCCCTGCCTCAGATTCCCTTCATCTGATTCCCTTCATCTGATTCCCTGCCTCTTCTTCCCCGCCTCTGATTCCCTGCCTCTGATTCCCCGCCTCTGATTCCCCGCCTCTGATTCCCCACCTCTGATTCCCTGCCTCTGATTCCCAGCCTCTGATTCCCAGCCTCTGATTCCCCGCCTCTGAATCCCCGCCTCAGATTCCCTGCCTCAGATTCCCTGCCTCAGATTCACCGCCTCAGATTCCCTGCCTCAGAATCCCTTCCTCAGATTCCATGCCTCTGATTCCCCACCTCTGATTACCCCCCCTCAGATGCCCCGCCTCAGATTCCCCGCCTCAGATTCCCTGCCTCAGATTCCCTGCCTCAGATTCCCTTCATCTGATTCCCTTCATCTGATTCCCTGCCTCTTCTTCCCCGCCTCTGATTCCCTGCCTCTGATTCCCCGCCTCTGATTCCCCGCCTCTGATTCCCCGCCTCAGATTCCCCGCCTCAGATTCCCTGCCTCAGATTCCCTGCCTCAGATTCCCTGCCTCAGATTCCCTGCCTCAGATTCCCTTCATCTGATTCCCTTCATCTGATTCCCTGCCTCTAATTCCCCTCCTCTGATTCCCCGCCTCTGATTCCCCACCTCTGATTCCCTGCCTCTGATTCCCTGCCTCTGATTCCCCGCATCTGATTCCCCGCCTCAGATTCCCTGCCTCAGATTCCCCGCCTCAGATTCCCCGCCTCAGATACCCCGCCTCAGATTCCCCGCCTCAGATTCCCCACCTCAGATTCCCTGCCTCAGATTCCCTGCCTCAGATTCCCTGCTTCAGATTCCCTGCCTCAGATTCCCTGCCTTCAGATTCCCTGCCTCAGATTCCCTTCATCTGATTCCTTTCATCTGATTCCCTGCCTCTGATTCCCCGCCTCTGATTCCCTGCCTCTGATTCCCTGCCTCTGATTCCGCGCCTCTGATTCCCCGCCTCTGATTCCCCGCCTCTGATTCCCCGCCTCAGATTCCCCGGCTCTGATTCCCTGCCTCAGGTTCCCTGCCTCAGGTTCCCTGCCTCTGATTCACCGCCACTGATTCCCCGCCTCTGATTCCCCGCCTCTGATTCCCCGCCTCTGATTCCCAGCCTCTGATTCCCTGCATCTGATGCTCCGCCTCTGATATCCCGCCTCTGATTCCCCGCCTCCCTTTCCGCGCAACTTTCCCGGCCTCCGTTTCTCCACATCTCTTTCCCCGCCTCTGATTCCCCGCCTCTGATTCCCCGCCTCTGATTCCCCGCCTCTGATTCCCCGCCTCAGATTCCCTGCCTCAGATTCCCTGCATCAGATTCCCTGCCTCAGATTCCCCGCCTCAGATTCCCTGCCTCTGATTCCCCGCCTCAGATTCCCTGCCTCAGATTCCCTCCCTCTGATTCCCCGCCTCTGATTCCCCGCCTCTGATTTCCCGCCTCAGATTCCCCGCCTCAGATTCCCCGCGTCAGATTCCCTGCCTCAGATTCCGTGCCTCAGATTCCCTTCATCTGATTCCCTTCATCTGATTCCCTTCATCTGATTCCCTTCATCTGATTCCCTGCCTCTTATTCCCCGCCTCTTATTCCCCGCCTCTGATTACCCGCCTCTGATTCCCCGCCTCTGATTCCCCGCCTCTGATTCCCAGCCTCTGATTGCCCGCCTCCGATTCCCCGCCTCAGATTCCCTGCCTCAGATTCCCTGCCTCTGATTCCCCGCATCTGATACCCCGCCTCTGATTCCCCGCCTCTGATTCCCCGCCTCAGATTCCCCGCCTCAGATTCCCCGGCTCTGATTCCCTGCCTCAGATTCCCTGCCTCAGATTCCCTGCCTCAGATTCCCTTCATCTAATTCCCTTCATCTGATACCCTGCCTCTTATTCCCCGCCTCTGATTCCCCGCCTCTGATTCCCCGCCTCAGATTTCCCGCCTCTGATTCCCCGCCTCAGATTCCCTGCCTCAGATTCCCTGCCTCAGATTCCCTGCCTCAGATTCCCTGCCTCAGATTCCCCACCTCAGATTCCCTGCCTCAGAATCCCTGCCTCAGATTCCCTGCCTCTGATTCCCCGCCTCTGATTCCCCGCCTCAGATTCCCTGCCTCAGAATCCCTGCCTCAGATTCCCTGCCTCTGATTCCCCGCCTCTGATTCCCCGCCTCAGATTCCCCGCCTCAGATTCCCTGCCTCAGATTCCCTTCATCTGATTCCCTTCATCTGATTCCCTGCCTCTTCTTCCCCACCTCTGATTCCCCGCCTCTGATTCCCCGCCTCTGATTCCCCGCCTCTGATTCCCCGCCTCTGATTCCCCGCCTCAGATTCCCCGGCTCTGATTCCCCGCCTCAGATTCACTGCCTCAGATTCCCTGCCTCAGATTCCCTTCATCTGATACCCTTCATCCGATTCCGTGCCTCTTATTCCCCGCCTCTGATTCCCCGCCTCTGATTCCCCGCCTCTAATTCCCCGCCTCTGATTCCCCGCCTCTGATTCCCCACCTCTGATTCGCCGCCTCTGATTCCCCGCCTCAGATTCCCCGCCTCAAATTCCCCGCCTCAGATTCCCTGCCACAGATTCTCTTCATCTGATTCCCTTCATCTGATTCCCTGCCTCTAATTCCCCTCCTCTGATTCCCCGCCTCTGATTCCCCACCTCTGATTCCCTGCCTCTGATTCCCAGCCTCTGATTCCCAGCCTCTGATTCCCCGCCTCTGAATCCCCGCCTCAGATTCACTGCCTCAGATTCCCTGCCTCAGATTCACCGCCTCAGATTCCCTGCCTCAGAATCCCTTCCTCAGATTCCATGCCTCTGATTCCCCGCCTCTGATTCCCCGCCTCAGATTCCCCGCCTCAGATTCCCCGCCTCAGATTCCCTGCCTCAGATTCCCTGCCTCAGATTCGCTTCATCTGATTCCCTTCATCTGATTCCCTGCCTCTTCTTCCCCGCCTCTGATTCCCTGCCTCTGATTCCCCGCCTCTGATTCCCCGCCTCTGATTCCCCGCCTCAGATTCCCCGCCTCAGATTCCCTGCCTCAGATTCCCTGCCTCAGATTCCCTGCCTCAGATTCCCTGCCTCAGATTCCCTTCATCTGATTCCCTTCATCTGATTCCCTGCCTCTAATTCCCCTCCTCTGATTCCCCGCCTCTGATTCCCCGCCTCTGATTCCCTGCCTCTGATTCCCTGCCTCTGATTCCCCGCATCTGATTCCCTGCCTCAGATTCCCTTCCTCAGATTCCCCGCCTCAGATTCCCCGCCTCAGATACCCCGCCTCAGATTCCCCGCCTCAGATTCCCCACCTCAGATTCCCTGCCTCAGATTCCCTGCCTCAGATTCCCTGCTTCAGATTCCCTGCCTCAGATTCCCTGCCTTCAGATTCCCTGCCTCAGATTCCCTTCATCTGATTCCTTTCATCTGATTCCCTGCCTCTGATTCCCCGCCTCTGATTCCCTGCCTCTGATTCCCTGCCTCTGATTCCGCGCCTCTGATTCCCCGCCTCTGATTCCCCGCCTCTGATTCCCCGCCTCAGATTCACCGGCTCTGATTCCCTGCCTCAGGTTCCCTGCCTCAGGTTCCCTGCCTCTCATTCACCGCCACTGATTCCCCGCCTCTGATTCCCCGCCTCTGATTCCCCGCCTCTGATTCCCAGCCTCTGATTCCCTGCCTCTGATTCCGCGCCTCTGATTCCCCGCCTCTGATTCCCCGCCTCTGATTCCCCGCCTCAGATTCACCGGCTCTGATTCCCTGCCTCAGGTTCCCTGCCTCAGGTTCCCTGCCTCTCATTCACCGCCACTGATTCCCCGCCTCTGATTCCCCGCCTCTGATTCCCCGCCTCTGATTCCCAGCCTCTGATTCCCTGCATCTGATGCCCCGCCTCTGATATCCCGCCTCTGATTCCCCGCCTCCCTTTCCGCGCAACTTTCCCGGCCTCCGTTTCTCCACATCTCTTTCCCCGCCTCTGATTCCCCGCCTCTTATTCCCTGCAACTGATTCCCCGCCTCTGATTCCCCGCCTCTGATTCCCCACCTCTGTCTCTATGCCTCTTTTTTGCCTCCGCTCTTTCCCCTCCACTCTTTACGCGCCTCTTTTTCCGTCCCTCAATTTCAACAACTCTGTTTGATCTGTTCTGTGTACATCATTTTCAACACACAAGTCCCAACCACTATGTTTCACCCATCTCTTTCCCCGCCTCTATATATCCACCTTTGTTTACCCGCCTCTGATTCCCCACCTCTGATTCCCCCCCTCTGATTCCCCGCCTCTGATTCCCCGCCTCTGATTCCCCGCCTCTGATTCCCCGCCTCAGATTCCCTGCCTCAGATTCCCTGCCTCAGATTCCCTGCCTCAGATTCCCTGCCTCAGATTCCCTGCCTCTGATTCCCCGCCTCAGATTCCCTGCCTCAGATTCCCTGCCTCTGATTCCCCGCCTCTGATTCCCCGCCTCAGATTCCCCGCCTCAAATTCCCCGCCTCAGATTCCCTGCCACAGATTCTCTTCATCTGATTCCCTTCATCTGATTCCCTGCCTCTAATTCCCCTCCTCTGATTCCCCGCCTCTGATTCCCCACCTCTGATTCCCTGCCTCTGATTCCCAGCCTCTGATTCCCAGCCTCTGATTCCCCGCCTCTGAATCCCCGCCTCAGATTCCCTGCCTCAGATTCCCTGCCTCAGATTCACCGCCTCAGATTCCCTGCCTCAGAATCCCTTCCTCAGATTCCATGCCTCTGATTCCCCGCCTCTGATTACCCCCCCTCAGATTCCCCGCCTCAGATTCCCCGCCTCAGATTCCCTGCCTCAGATTCCCTGCCTCAGATTCCCTTCATCTGATTCCCTTCATCTGATTCCCTGCCTCTTCTTCCCCGCCTCTGATTCCCTGCCTCTGATTCCCCGCCTCTGATTCCCCGCCTCTGATTCCCCGCCTCAGATTCCCCGCCTCAGATTCCCTGCCTCAGATTCCCTGCCTCAGATTCCCTGCCTCAGATTCCCTGCCTCAGATTCCCTTCATCTGATTCCCTTCATCTGATTCCCTGCCTCTAATTCCCCTCCTCTGATTCCCCGCCTCTGATTCCCCACCTCTGATTCCCTGCCTCTGATTCCCTGCCTCTGATTCCCCGCATCTGATTCCCCGCCTCAGATTCCCTGCCTCAGATTCCCCGCCTCAGATTCCCCGCCTCAGATACCCCGCCTCAGATTCCCCGCCTCAGATTCCCCACCTCAGATTCCCTGCCTCAGATTCCCTGCCTCAGATTCCCTGCTTCAGATTCCCTGCCTCAGATTCCCTGCCTTCAGATTCCCTGCCTCAGATTCCCTTCATCTGATTCCTTTCATCTGATTCCCTGCCTCTGATTCCCCGCCTCTGATTCCCCGCCTCTGATTCCCTGCCTCTGATTCCCTGCCTCTGATTCCGCACCTCTGATTCCCCGCCTCTGATTCCCCGCCTCTGATTCCCCGCCTCAGATTCCCCGGCTCTGATTCCCTGCCTCAGGTTCCCTGCCTCAGGTTCCCTGCCTCTCATTCACCGCCACTGATTCCCCGCCTCTGATTCCCCGCCTCTGATTCCCCGCCTCTGATTCCCAGCCTCTGATTCCCTGCATCTGATGCCCCGCCTCTGATATCCCGCCTCTGATTCCCCGCCTCCCTTTCCGCGCAACTTTCCCGGCCTCCGTTTCTCCACATCTCTTTCCCCGCCTCTGATTCCCCGCCTCTTATTCCCTGCAACTGATTCCCCGCCTCTGATTCCCCGCCTCTGATTCCCCACCTCTGTCTCTATGCCTCTTTTTTGCCTCCGCTCTTTCCCCTCCACTCTTTACGCGCCTCTTTTTCCGTCCCTCAATTTCAACAACTCTGTTTGATCTGTTCTGTGTACATCATTTTCAACACACAAGTCCCAACCACTATGTTTCACCCATCTCTTTCCCCGCCTCTATATATCCACCTATGTTTACCTGCCTCTGATTCCCCACCTCTGATTCCCCCCCTCTGATTCCCAGCCTCTGATTCCCCGCCTCTGATTCCCCGCCTCTGATTCCCCGCCTCAGATTCCCTGCCTCAGATTCCCTGCATCAGATTCCCTGCCTCAGATTCCCCGCCTCAGATTCCCTGCCTCTGATTCCCCGCCTCAGATTCCCTGCCTCAGATTCCCTCCCTCTGATTCCCCGCCTCTGATTCCCCGCCTCTGATTTCCCGCCTCAGATTCCCCGCCTCAGATTCCCCGCGTCAGATTCCCTGCCTCAGATTCCGTGCCTCAGATTCCCTTCATCTGATTCCCTTCATCTGATTCCCTTCATCTGATTCCCTGCCTCTTATTCCCCGCCTCTTATTCCCCGCCTCTGATTACCCGCCTCTGATTCCCCGCCTCTGATTCCCCGCCTCTGATTCCCAGCCTCTGATTGCCCGCCTCCGATTCCCCGCCTCAGATTCCCTGCCTCAGATTCCCTGCCTCTGATTCCCCGCATCTGATACCCCGCCTCTGATTCCCCGCCTCTGATTCCCCGCCTCAGATTCCCCACCTCAGATTCCCCGGCTCTGATTCCCTGCCTCAGATTCCCTGCCTCAGATTCCCTGCCTCAGATTCCCTTCATCTAATTCCCTTCATCTGATACCCTGCCTCTTATTCCCCGCCTCTGATTCCCCGCCTCTGATTCCCCGCCTCAGATTTCCCGCCTCTGATTCCCCGCCTCAGATTCCCTGCCTCAGATTCCCTGCCTCAGATTCCCTGCCTCAGATTCCCTGCCTCAGATTCCCCACCTCAGATTCCCTGCCTCAGAATCCCTGCCTCAGATTCCCTGCCTCTGATTCCCCGCCTCTGATTCCCCGCCTCAGATTCCCTGCCTCAGAATCCCTGCCTCAGATTCCCTGCCTCTGATTCCCCGCCTCTGATTCCCCGCCTCAGATTCCCCGCCTCAGATTCCCTGCCTCAGATTCCCTTCATCTGATTCCCTTCATCTGATTCCCTGCCTCTTCTTCCCCACCTCTGATTCCCCGCCTCTGATTCCCCGCCTCTGATTCCCCGCCTCTGATTCCCCGCCTCTGATTCCCCGCCTCAGATTCCCCGGCTCTGATTCCCCGCCTCAGATTCACTGCCTCAGATTCCCTGCCTCAGATTCCCTTCATCTGATACCCTTCATCCGATTCCGTGCCTCTTATTCCCCGCCTCTGATTCCCCGCCTCTGATTCCCCGCCTCTAATTCCCCGCCTCTGATTCCCCGCCTCTGATTCCCCACCTCTGATTCGCCGCCTCTGATTCCCCGCCTCAGATTCCCCGCCTCAAATTCCCCGCCTCAGATTCCCTGCCACAGATTCTCTTCATCTGATTCCCTTCATCTGATTCCCTGCCTCTAATTCCCCTCCTCTGATTCCCCGCCTCTGATTTCCCACCTCTGATTCCCTGCCTCTGATTCCCAGCCTCTGATTCCCAGCCTCTGATTCCCCGCCTCTGAATCCCCGCCTCAGATTCCCTGCCTCAGATTCACCGCCTCAGATTCCCTGCCTCAGAATCCCTTCCTCAGATTCCATGCCTCTGATTCCCCGCCTCTGATTCCCCGCCTCAGATTCCCCGCCTCAGATTCCCCGCCTCAGATTCCCTGCCTCAGATTCCCTGCCTCAGATTCCCTTCATCTGATTCCCTTCATCTGATTCCCTGCCTCTTCTTCCCCGCCTCTGATTCCCTGCCTCTGATTCCCCGCCTCTGATTCCCCGCCTCTGATTCCCCGCCTCAGATTCCCCGCCTCAGATTCCCTGCCTCAGATTCCCTGCCTCAGATTCCCTGCCTCAGATTCCCTGCCTCAGATTCCCTTCATCTGATTCCCTTCATCTGATTCCCTGCCTCTAATTCCCCTCCTCTGATTCCCCGCCTCTGATTCCCCGCCTCTGATTCCCTGCCTCTGATTCCCTGCCTCTGATTCCCCGCATCTGATTCCCTGCCTCAGATTCCCTGCCTCAGATTCCCCGCCTCAGATTCCCCGCCTCAGATACCCCGCCTCAGATTCCCCGCCTCAGATTCCCCACCTCAGATTCCCTGCCTCAGATTCCCTGCCTCAGATTCCCTGCTTCAGATTCCCTGCCTCAAATTCCCTGCCTTCAGATTCCCTGCCTCAGATTCCCTTCATCTGATTCCTTTCATCTGATTCCCTGCCTCTGATTCCCTGCCTCTGATTCCGCGCCTCTGATTCCCCGCCTCTGATTCCCCGCCTCTGATTCCCCGCCTCAGATTCCCCGGCTCTGATTCCCTGCCTCAGGTTCCCTGCCTCAGGTTCCCTGCCTCTCATTCACCGCCACTGATTCCCCGCCTCTGATTCCCCGCCTCTGATTCCCCGCCTCTGATTCCCAGCCTCTGATTCCCTGCATCTGATGCCCCGCCTCTGATATCCCGCCTCTGATTCCCCGCCTCCCTTTCCGCGCAACTTTCCCGGCCTCCGTTTCTCCACATCTCTTTCCCCGCCTCTGATTCCCCGCCTCTTATTCCCTGCAACTGATTCCCCGCCTCTGATTCCCCGCCTCTGATTCCCCACCTCTGTCTCTATGCCTCTTTTTTGCCTCCGCTCTTTCCCCTCCACTCTTTACGCGCCTCTTTTTCCGTCCCTCAATTTCAACAACTCTGTTTGATCTGTTCTGTGTACATCATTTTCAACACACAAGTCCCAACCACTATGTTTCACCCATCTCTTTCCCCGCCTCTATATATCCACCTTTGTTTACCCGCCTCTGATTCCCCACCTCTGATTCCCCCCCTCTGATTCCCCGCCTCTGATTCCCCGCCTCTGATTCCCCGCCTCTGATTCCCCGCCTCAGATTCCCTGCCTCAGATTCCCTGCCTCAGATTCCCTGCCTCAGATTCCCTGCCTCAGATTCCCTGCCTCTGATTCCCCGCCTCAGATTCCCTGCCTCAAATTCCCTGCCTCTGATTCCCCGCCTCTGATTCCCCGCCTCAGATTCCCCGCCTCAAATTCCCCGCCTCAGATTCCCTGCCACAGATTCTCTTCATCTGATTCCCTTCATCTGATTCCCTGCCTCTAATTCCCCTCCTCTGATTCCCCGCCTCTGATTCCCCACCTCTGATTCCCTGCCTCTGATTCCCAGCCTCTGATTCCCAGCCTCTGATTCCCCGCCTCTGAATCCCCGCCTCAGATTCCCTGCCTCAGATTCCCTGCCTCAGATTCACCGCCTCAGATTCCCTGCCTCAGAATCCCTTCCTCAGATTCCATGCCTCTGATTCCCCGCCTCTGATTACCCCCCCTCAGATTCCCCGCCTCAGATTCCCCGCCTCAGATTCCCTGCCTCAGATTCCCTGCCTCAGATTCCCTTCATCTGATTCCCTTCATCTGATTCCCTGCCTCTTCTTCCCCGCCTCTGATTCCCTGCCTCTGATTCCCCGCCTCTGATTCCCCGCCTCTGATTCCCCACCTCTGATTCCCTGCCTCTGATTCCCAGCCTCTGATTCCCAGCCTCTGATTCCCCGCCTCTGAATCCCCGCCTCAGATTCCCTGCCTCAGATTCCCTGCCTCAGATTCACCGCCTCAGATTCCCTGCCTCAGAATCCCTTCCTCAGATTCCATGCCTCTGATTCCCCGCCTCTGATTACCCCCCCTCAGATTCCCCGACTCAGATTCCCCGCCTCAGATTCCCTGCCTCAGATTCCCTGCCTCAGATTCCCTTCATCTGATTCCCTTCATCTGATTCCCTGCCTCTTCTTCCCCGCCTCTGATTCCCTGCCTCTGATTCCCCGCCTCTGATTCCCCGCCTCTGATTCCCCGCCTCAGATTCCCCGCCTCAGATTCCCTGCCTCAGATTCCCTGCCTCAGATTCCCTGCCTCAGATTCCCTGCCTCAGATTCCCTTCATCTGATTCCCTTCATCTGATTCCCTGCCTCTAATTCCCCTCCTCTGATTCCCCGCCTCTGATTCCCCACCTCTGATTCCCTGCCTCTGATTCCCTGCCTCTGATTCCCCGCATCTGATTCCCCGCCTCAGATTCCCTGCCTCAGATTCCTCGCCTCAGATTCCCCGCCTCAGATACCCCGCCTCAGATTCCCCGCCTCAGATTCCCCACCTCAGATTCCCTGCCTCAGATTCCCTGCCTCAGATTCCCTGCTTCAGATTCCCTGCCTCAGATTCCCTGCCTTCAGATTCCCTGCCTCAGATTCCCTTCATCTGATTCCTTTCATCTGATTTCCTGCTTCTGATTCCCCGCCTCTGATTCCCTGCCTCTGATTCCCTGCCTCTGATTCCGCGCCTCTGATTCCCCGCCTCTGATTCCCCGCCTCTGATTCCCCGCCTCAGATTCCCCGGCTCTGATTCCCTGCCTCAGGTTCCCTGCCTCAGGTTCCCTGCCTCTGATTCACCGCCACTGATTCCCCGCCTCTGATTCCCCGCCTCTGATTCCCCGCCTCTGATTCCCAGCCTCTGATTCCCTGCATCTGATGCCCCGCCTCTGATATCCCGCCTCTGATTCCCCGCCTCCCTTTCCGCGCAACTTTCCCGGCCTCCGTTTCTCCACATCTCTTTCCCCGCCTCTGATTCCCCGCCTCTTATTCCCTGCAACTGATTCCCCGCCTCTGATTCCCCGCCTCTGATTCCCCACCTCTGTCTCTATGCCTCTTTTTTGCCTCCGCTCTTTCCCCTCCACTCTTTACGCGCCTCTTTTTCCATCCCTCAATTTCAACAACTCTGTTTGATCTGTTCTGTGTACATCATTTTCAACACACAAGTCCCAACCACTATGTTTCACCCATCTCTTTCCCCGCCTCTATATATCCACCTTTGTTTACCCGCCTCTGATTCCCCACCTCTGATTCCCCCCCTCTGATTCCCCGCCTCTGATTCCCCGCCTCTGATTCCCCACCTCTGATTCCCCGCCTCAGATTCCCTGCCTCAGATTCCCTGCCTCAGATTCCCTGCCTCAGATTCCCTTCCTCAGATTCCCTGCCTCTGATTCCCCGCCTCAGATTCCCTGCCTCAGATTCCCTGCCTCTGATTCCCAACCTCTGATTCCCCGCCTCTGATTCCCCGCCTCTGATTCCCCGCCTCAGATTCCCCGGCTCTGATTGCCTGCCTCAGGTTCCCTGCCTCAGGTTCCCTGCCTCTGATTCCCCGCCACTGATTCCCCGCCTCTGATTCCCCGCCTCTGATTCCCCGCCTCTGTTTCCCAGCCTCTGATTCCACGCATCTGATGCCCCGCCTCTGATATCCCGCCTCTGATTCCCCGCCTCCCTTTCCGCGCAACTTTCCCGGCCTCCGTTTCTCCACATCTCTTTCCTCGCCTCTGATTCCCCACCTCTTATTCCCTGCAACTGATTCCCCGCCTCGGATTCCCCGCCTCTGATTCCCCAACTCTGTCTCTATGCCTCTTTTTTGCCTCCGCTCTTTCCCCTCCACTCTTTACGCGCCTCTTTTTCCGTCCCTCAATTTCAACAACTCTGTTTAATCTGTTCTGTGTACATCATTTTCAACACACAAGTCCCAACCACTATGTTTCACCCATCTCTTTCCCCGCCTCTATATATCCACCTATGTTTACCCGCCTCTGATTCCCCACCTCTGATTCCCCCCCTCTGATTCCCCGCCTCTGATTCCCCGCCTCTGATTCCCCGCCTCTCATTCCCCGCCTCAGATTCCCTGCCTCAGATTCCCTGCATCAGATTCCCTGCCTCAGATTCCCCGCCTCAGATTCCCTGCCTCTGATTCCCCGCCTCAGATTCCCTGCCTCAGATTCCCTCCCTCTGATTCCCCGCCTCTGATTCCCCGCCTCTGATTTCCCGCCTCAGATTCCCCGCCTCAGATTCCCCGCATCAGATTCCCTGCCTCAGATTCCGTGCCTCAGATTCTCTTCATCTGATTCCCTTCATCTAATTCCCTTCATCTGATACCCTGCCTCTTATTCCCCGCCTCTGATTCCCCGCCTCTGATTCCCCGCCTCAGATTCCCCGCCTCTGATTCCCCGCCTCAGATTCCCTGCCTCAGATTCCCTGCCTCAGATTCCCTGCCTCAGATTCCCTGCCTCAGATTCCCTGCCTCAGATTCCCATTCATCTGATTCCTTACATCTGATTCCCTGCCTCTGATTCCCCGCCTCTGAATCCCTGCATCTGATTCCCTGCCTCTGATTCCCCACCTCTGATTCCCCGCCTCTGATTCCCTGCCTCTGATTCCCCATCTCTGATTCCCCGCCTCATATTCACCGGCTCTGATTCCCTGCCTCAGATCCCTGCATCAGATTCCCTGCCTCTGATTCCCCGCATCTGATTCCCCGCCTCTGATTCCCCGCATCTGCTACCCCGCCTCTGATTCCCCGCCTCTGATTCCCCGCCTCTGATTCCCCGCCTCAGATTCCCCGGCTCTGATTCCCTGCCTCAGATTCCCTGCCTCAGATTCCCTGCCTCAGATTCCCTTACTCTAATTCCCTTCATCTGATACCCTGCCTCTTATTCCCCGCCTCTGATTCCCCGCCTCTGATTCCCCGCCTCTGATTCCCCGCCTCTGATTCCCCGCCTCAGATTCCCTGCCTCAGATTCCCTGCCTCAGATTCCCTGCCTCAGATTTCCTGCCTCAGATTCCCTGCCTCAGATTCCCTTCATCTGATTCCTTTCATCTGATTCCCTGCCTCTGATTCCCCGCCTCTTATTCCCTGCATCTGATTCCCTGCCTCTGATTCCCCACCTCTGATTCCCCGCCTCTGATTCCCTGCCTCTGATTCCCCGCCTCTGATTCCCCGCCTCATATTCACCGGCTCTGATTCCCTGCCTCAGATTCCCTGCATCAGATTCCCTGCCTCTGATTCCCCGCATTTGATACCCCACCTCTGATTCCCGGCCTCTGATTCCCTGCCTCTGATTCCCCGCCTCAGATTCCCCGGCTCTGATTCCCTGCCTCAGATTCCCTGCCTCAGATTCCCTGCCTCAGATTCCCTTCATCTAATTCCCTTCATCTGATTCCCTGCTTCTTATTCCCCGCCTCTGATTCCCCGCCTCTGATTCCCCGCCTCTGATTCCCTGCCTCTGATTCCCCAACTCTGATTCCCCGCCTCTGATTCCCTTCATCTGATTCCCTTCATCTGATTCCCTTCATCTGATTCCCTGCCTCTTATGCCCCGCCTCTGATTCCCCACCTCAGATTCCCCGCCTCTGATTCCCCGCCTCTGATTCCCCGCCTCAGATTCCCCGCCTCTGAATCCCCACCTCTGATTCTCCGCCTCAGATTCCCTGCCTCAGATTCCCTGCCTCAGATTTCCTGCCTCAGATTCCCTGCCTCAGATTCCCTTCATCTGATTCCTTTCATCTGATTCCCTGCCTCTGATTCCCCGCCTCTTATTCCCTGCATCTGATTCCCTGCCTCTGATTCCCCACCTCTGATTCCCCGCCTCTGATTCCCTGCCTCTGATTCCCCGCCTCTGATTCCCCGCCTCATATTCACCGGCTCTGATTCCCTGCCTCAGATTCCCTGCATCAGATTCCCTGCCTCTGATTCCCTGCCTCAGATTCCCTGCCTCAGATTCCCTTCATCTAATTCCCTTCATCTGATTCCCTTCATCTGATTCCCTTCATCTGATTCCCTGCCTCTTATGCCCCGCCTCTGATTCCCCACCTCAGATTCCCCGCCTCTGATTCCCCGCCTCTGATTCCCCGCCTCAGATTCCCCGCCTCTGAATCCCCGCCTCTGATTCCCCGCCTCAGATTCCCTGCCTCAGATTCCCTGCCTCAGATTTCCTGCCTCAGATTCCCTGCCTCAGATTCCCTTCATCTGATTCCTTTCATCTGATTCCCTGCCTCTGATTCCCCGCCTCTTATTCCCTGCATCTGATTCCCTGCCTCTGATTCCCCACCTCTGATTCCCCGCCTCTGATTCCCTGCCTCTGATTCCCCGCCTCTGATTCCCCGCCTCATATTCACCGGCTCTGATTCCCTGCCTCAGATTCCCTGCATCAGATTCCCTGCCTCTGATTCCCTGCCTCAGATTCCCTGCCTCAGATTCCCTTCATCTAATTCCCTTCATCTGATTCCCTGCTTCTTATTCCCCGCCTCTGATTCCCCGCCTCTGATTCCCCGCCTCTGATTCCCTGCCTCTGATTCCCCAACTCTGATTCCCCGCCTCTGATTCCCTTCATCTGATTCCCTTCATCTGATTCCCTTCATCTGATTCCCTGCCTCTTATGCCCCGCCTCTGATTCCCCACCTCAGATTCCCCGCCTCTGATTCCCCGCCTCTGATTCCCCGCCTCAGATTCCCCGCCTCTGAATCCCCGCCTCTGATTCCCCGCCTCAGATTCCCTGCCTCAGATTCCCTGCCTCAGATTTCCTGCCTCAGATTCCCTGCCTCAGATTCCCTTCTTCTGATTCCTTTCATCTGATTCCCTGCCTCTGATTCCCCGCCTCTTATTCCCTGCATCTGATTCCCTGCCTCTGATTCCCCACCTCTGATTCCCCGCCACAGATTCTCTGCCTCTGATTCCCCGCCTCAGATTCCCCGGCTCTGATTCCCTGCCTCAGATTCCCTGCCTCAGATTCCCTGCCTCAGATTCCCTTACTCTAATTCCCTTCATCTGATACCCTGCCTCTTATTCCCCGCCTCTGATTCCCCGCCTCTGATTCCCCGCCTCTGATTCCCCGCCTCTGATTCCCCGCCTCAGATTCCCTGCCTCAGATTCCCTGCCTCAGATTCCCTGCCTCAGATTTCCTGCCTCAGATTCCCTGCCTCAGATTCCCTTCATCTGATTCCTTTCATCTGATTCCCTGCCTCTGATTCCCCGCCTCTTATTCCCTGCATCTGATTCCCTGCCTCTGATTCCCCACCTCTGATTCCCCGCCTCTGATTCCCTGCCTCTGATTCCCCGCCTCTGATTCCCCGCCTCATATTCACCGGCTCTGATTCCCTGCCTCAGATTCCCTGCATCAGATTCCCTGCCTCTGATTCCCTGCCTCAGATTCCCTGCCTCAGATTCCCTTCATCTAATTCCCTTCATCTGATTCCCTGCTTCTTATTCCCCGCCTCTGATTCCCCGCCTCTGATTCCCCGCCTCTGATTCCCTGCCTCTGATTCCCCAACTCTGATTCCCCGCCTCTGATTCCCTTCATCTGATTCCCTTCATCTGATTCCCTTCATCTGATTCCCTGCCTCTTATGCCCCGCCTCTGATTCCCCACCTCAGATTCCCCGCCTCTGATTCCCCGCCTCTGATTCCCTTCATCTGATTCCCTTCATCTGATTCCCTTCATCTGATTCCCTGCCTCTTATGCCCCGCCTCTGATTCCCCACCTCAGATTCCCCGCCTCTGATTCCCCGCCTCTGATTCCCTGCCTCAGATTCCCTGCCTCAGATTCCCTGCCTCAGATTTCCTGCCTCAGATTCCCTGCCTCAGATTCCCTTCATCTGATTCCTTTCATCTGATTCCCTGCCTCTGATTCCCCGCCTCTTATTCCCTGCATCTGATTCCCTGCCTCTGATTCCCCACCTCTGATTCCCCGCCTCTGATTCCCTGCCTCTGATTCCCCGCCTCTGATTCCCCGCCTCATATTCACCGGCTCTGATTCCCTGCCTCAGATTCCCTGCATCAGATTCCCTGCCTCTGATTCCCTGCCTCAGATTCCCTGCCTCAGATTCCCTTCATCTAATTCCCTTCATCTGATTCCCTGCTTCTTATTCCCCGCCTCTGATTCCCCGCCTCTGATTCCCCGCCTCTGATTCCCTGCCTCTGATTCCCCAACTCTGATTCCCCGCCTCTGATTCCCTTCATCTGATTCCCTTCATCTGATTCCCTTCATCTGATTCCCTGCCTCTTATGCCCCGCCTCTGATTCCCCACCTCAGATTCCCCGCCTCTGATTCCCCGCCTCTGATTCCCTTCATCTGATTCCCTTCATCTGATTCCCTTCATCTGATTCCCTGCCTCTTATGCCCCGCCTCTGATTCCCCACCTCAGATTCCCCGCCTCTGATTCCCCGCCTCTGATTCCCCGCCTCATATTCACCGGCTCTGATTCCCTGCCTCAGATCCCTGCATCAGATTCCCTGCCTCTGATTCCCCGCATCTGATTCCCCGCCTCTGATTCCCCGCATCTGCTACCCCGCCTCTGATTCCCCGCCTCTGATTCCCCGCCTCTGATTCCCCGCCTCAGATTCCCCGGCTCTGATTCCCTGCCTCAGATTCCCTGCCTCAGATTCCCTGCCTCAGATTCCCTTACTCTAATTCCCTTCATCTGATACCCTGCCTCTTATTCCCCGCCTCTGATTCCCCGCCTCTGATTCCCCGCCTCTGATTCCCCGCCTCTGATTCCCCGCCTCAGATTCCCTGCCTCAGATTCCCTGCCTCAGATTCCCTGCCTCAGATTTCCTGCCTCAGATTCCCTGCCTCAGATTCCCTTCATCTGATTCCTTTCATCTGATTCCCTGCCTCTGATTCCCCGCCTCTTATTCCCTGCATCTGATTCCCTGCCTCTGATTCCCCACCTCTGATTCCCCGCCACAGATTCTCTGCCTCTGATTCCCCGCCTCAGATTCCCCGGCTCTGATTCCCTGCCTCAGATTCCCTGCCTCAGATTCCCTGCCTCAGATTCCCTTACTCTAATTCCCTTCATCTGATACCCTGCCTCTTATTCCCCGCCTCTGATTCCCCGCCTCTGATTCCCCGCCTCTGATTCCCCGCCTCTGATTCCCCGCCTCAGATTCCCTGCCTCAGATTCCCTGCCTCAGATTCCCTGCCTCAGATTTCCTGCCTCAGATTCCCTGCCTCAGATTCCCTTCATCTGATTCCTTTCATCTGATTCCCTGCCTCTGATTCCCCGCCTCTTATTCCCTGCATCTGATTCCCTGCCTCTGATTCCCCACCTCTGATTCCCCGCCTCTGATTCCCTGCCTCTGATTCCCCGCCTCTGATTCCCCGCCTCATATTCACCGGCTCTGATTCCCTGCCTCAGATTCCCTGCATCAGATTCCCTGCCTCTGATTCCCTGCCTCAGATTCCCTGCCTCAGATTCCCTTCATCTAATTCCCTTCATCTGATTCCCTGCTTCTTATTCCCCGCCTCTGATTCCCCGCCTCAGATTCCCCGCCTCTGATTCCCTGCCTCTGATTCCCCAACTCAGATTCCCCGGCTCTGATTCCCTGCCTCAGATTCCCTGCCTCAGATTCCCTGCCTCAGATTCCCTTCATCTAATTCCCTTCATCTGATTCCCTGCTTCTTATTCCCCGCCTCTGATTCCCCGCCTCTGATTCCCCGCCTCTGATTCCCTGCCTCTGATTCCCCAACTCTGATTCCCCGCCTCTGATTCCCTTCATCTGATTCCCTTCATCTGATTCCCTTCATCTGATTCCCCGCCTCTGATTCCCCGCCTCAGATTCCCTGCCTCAGATTCCCTGCCTCAGATTCCCTGCCTCAGATTTCCTGCCTCAGATTCCCTGCATCAGATTCCCTGCCTCTGATTCCCTGCCTCAGATTCCCTGCCTCAGATTCCCTTCATCTAATTCCCTTCATCTGATTCCCTGCTTCTTATTCCCCGCCTCTGATTCCCCGCCTCTGATTCCCCGCCTCAGATTCCCTGCCTCAGATTCCCTGCCTCAGATTCCCTGCCTCAGATTTCCTGCCTCAGATTCCCTGCCTCAGATTCCCTTCATCTGATTCCTTTCATCTGATTCCCTGCCTCTGATTCCCCGCCTCTTATTCCCTGCATCTGATTCCCTGCCTCTGATTCCCCACCTCTGATTCCCCGCCTCTGATTCCCTGCCTCTGATTCCCCGCCTCTGATTCCCCGCCTCATATTCACCGGCTCTGATTCCCTGCCTCAGATTCCCTGCATCAGATTCCCTGCCTCTGATTCCCTGCCTCAGATTCCCTGCCTCAGATTCCCTTCATCTAATTCCCTTCATCTGATTCCCTGCTTCTTATTCCCCGCCTCTGATTCCCCGCCTCTGATTCCCCGCCTCTGATTCCCTGCCTCTGATTCCCCAACTCTGATTCCCCGCCTCTGATTCCCTTCATCTGATTCCCTTCATCTGATTCCCTTCATCTGATTCCCTGCCTCTTATGCCCCGCCTCTGATTCCCCACCTCAGATTCCCCGCCTCTGATTCCCCGCCTCTGATTCCCTTCATCTGATTCCCTTCATCTGATTCCCTTCATCTGATTCCCTGCCTCTTATGCCCCGCCTCTGATTCCCCACCTCAGATTCCCCGCCTCTGATTCCCCGCCTCTGATTCCCCGCCTCATATTCACCGGCTCTGATTCCCTGCCTCAGATCCCTGCATCAGATTCCCTGCCTCTGATTCCCCGCATCTGATTCCCCGCCTCTGATTCCCCGCATCTGCTACCCCGCCTCTGATTCCCCGCCTCTGATTCCCCGCCTCTGATTCCCCGCCTCAGATTCCCCGGCTCTGATTCCCTGCCTCAGATTCCCTGCCTCAGATTCCCTGCCTCAGATTCCCTTACTCTAATTCCCTTCATCTGATACCCTGCCTCTTATTCCCCGCCTCTGATTCCCCGCCTCTGATTCCCCGCCTCTGATTCCCTGCCTCTGATTCCCCGCCTCAGATTCCCTGCCTCAGATTCCCTGCCTCAGATTCCCTGCCTCAGATTTCCTGCCTCAGATTCCCTGCCTCAGATTCCCTTCATCTGATTCCTTTCATCTGATTCCCTGCCTCTGATTCCCCGCCTCTTATTCCCTGCATCTGATTCCCTGCCTCTGATTCCCCACCTCTGATTCCCCGCCACAGATTCTCTGCCTCTGATTCCCCGCCTCAGATTCCCCGGCTCTGATTCCCTGCCTCAGATTCCCTGCCTCAGATTCCCTGCCTCAGATTCCCTTACTCTAATTCCCTTCATCTGATACCCTGCCTCTTATTCCCCGCCTCTGATTCCCCGCCTCTGATTCCCCGCCTCTGATTCCCCGCCTCTGATTCCCCGCCTCAGATTCCCTGCCTCAGATTCCCTGCCTCAGATTCCCTGCCTCAGATTTCCTGCCTCAGATTCCCTGCCTCAGATTCCCTTCATCTGATTCCTTTCATCTGATTCCCTGCCTCTGATTCCCCGCCTCTTATTCCCTGCATCTGATTCCCTGCCTCTGATTCCCCACCTCTGATTCCCCGCCTCTGATTCCCTGCCTCTGATTCCCCGCCTCTGATTCCCTGCCTCATATTCACCGGCTCTGATTCCCTGCCTCAGATTCCCTGCATCAGATTCCCTGCCTCTGATTCCCCGCATTTGATACCCCACCTCTGATTCCCGGCCTCTGATTCCCTGCCTCTGATTCCCCGCCTCAGATTCCCCGGCTCTGATTCCCTGCCTCAGATTCCCTGCCTCAGATTCCCTGCCTCAGATTCCCTTCATCTAATTCCCTTCATCTGATTCCCTGCTTCTTATTCCCCGCCTCTGATTCCCAGCCTCTGATTCCCCGCCTCTGATTCCCTGCCTCTGATTCCCCAACTCTGATTCCCCGCCTCTGATTCCCTTCATCTGATTCCCTTCATCTGATTCCCTTCATCTGATTCCCTGCCTCTTATGCCCCGCCTCTGATTCCCCACCTCAGATTCCCCGCCTCTGATTCCCCGCCTCTGATTCCCCGCCTCAGATTCCCCGCCTCAGATTCCCCGCATCAGATTCCCTGCCTCAGATTCCCTGCCTCAGATTCCCTGCCTCAGATTCCCTTCTTCTGATTCCCTTCATCTGATTCCCTGCCTCTTATTCCCTGCCTCTTATTCCCTGCCTCTGATTCCCCGCCTCTAATTCCCCGCCTCTGATTCCCCGCCTCTGATTCCCCACCTCTGATTCCCCACCTCAGATTCCCTGCTTCAGAATCCCTGCCTCAGATTCCCCGCCTCAGATTCCCTGCCTCAGAATCCCTGCCTCAGATTCCCTGCCTCTGATTCCCCGCCTCTGATTCCCCGCCTCAGATTCCCCGCCTCAGATTCCCCGCCTCAGATTCCCCGCCTCAGATTCCCTGCCTCAGATTCTCTGCCTCAGATTCCCTTTATCTGATTCCCTGCCTCTTATTCCCCGCCTCTGATTCCCCGCCTCTGATTCCCCGCCTCTGATTCCCCGCCTCTGATTCCCCGCCTCTGATTCCCTGCCTCTCATTCCCCGCCTCTGATTCCCCACCTCGGATTCCCTGCCTCGGATTCCCTGCCTCTGATTCCCCGCCTCAGATACCCCGCCTCAGATTCCCTGCCTCAGATTCCCTTTCTCTGATTCCCCGCATCTGATTCTCCGCCTCTGATTCCCCGCCTCAGATTCCACACCTCAGATTCCCCGCCTCAGATTCCCTGCCTCAGATTCCATTCATCTGATTCCCTTCATCTGATTCCCTGCCTCTTATTCCCTGCCTCTGATTCCCCGCCTCTGATTCCCCGCCTCTGATTCCCTTCATCTGATTCCCTTCATCTGCTTCCCTGCCTCTGATTCCCCGCCTCTGATTCCCCGCCTCTGATTCCTTGCCTCTGATTCCCCGCCTCAGATTCCCTGCCTCAGATTCCCTGCCTCAGATTCCCTGCCTTTGATTCCCCACATCTGATACTCCGCCTCCATTTCCCCACATCTCTTTCCCCGCCTCTGATTCCACGCCTCTGATACATCGCCTCTGATTCCACGCCTCTGATTCCCCACCTCTGATTCTCCGCGTCTGATTGCCTGCAACTGATTGCCTGCCTCTGATTCCCCGCCTCTGATTCCTGACCTCTGTCTCTATGCCTCGCTTTCGCCTCCGCTCTTTCCCCTCCACTCTTTACGCGCCTTTCTTTCCCTCCCTCAATTTCACCAACTCTGTTTGATATGTTCTGTGTACCTCATTTTCAACACACAAGTCCCAACCACTATGTTTCACCCATGTCCTTCCCCGCCTCTATTTATCAACCTATGTTTACCCGCCTCTGATTCCGCACCTCTGATTCCCCGCCTCTGATTCCCCGCCTCTGATTCCCCGCCTCTGATTCCCCGCCTCTGATTCCCCGCCTCTGATTCCCCGCCTCATATTCCCTTCCTCAGTTTCCCTGCCTTAGATTCCCTGCCTCTGATTCCCCGCATCAGATTCCCTGCCTCAGATTCCCCGCCTCTGATTCCCCGCCTCTGATTCCCCGCCTCTGATTCCCCGCCTCTGATTCCCCGCCTCTGATTCCCCGCCTCAGATTCCCCGCCTCAGATTCCCTGCCTCAGATTCCCTGCCTCAGATTCCCTTCATCTGATTCCCTTCATCTGATACCCTTCATCTGATTCCCTTCATCTGATTCCCTTCATCTGATTCGCTTCCTCTTATTCCCCGCCTCTGATTCCCCGCCTCTGATTCCCCGCCTCTGATTCCCCGCCTCTGATTCCCCGCCACAGATTCTCTGCCTCAGATTCCCTGCCTCAGATTCCCTTCATCTGATTCCGTTCATCTGATTCCCTGCCTCTTATACCCCACCTCTGATTCCCCGCCTCTGATTCCCCGCCTCTGATTCCCCGCCTCTGATTCCCCGCCTCTGATTCCACGCCTCAGATTCCCCGTCTCTGATTCCCCGCCTCAGATTCCCTGCCTCAGATTCCCTGCCTCAGATTCCCTTCATCTGATTCCCTTCATCTGATTCCCTGCCTCTTATACCCCGCCTCTGATTCCCCGCCTCTGATTCCCCGCCTCTGATTCCCCGCCTCTGATTCCCCGCCTCTGATTCCCCGCCTCTGATTCCCTTCATCTGATTCCCTTCATCTGATTCCCTGCCTCTTATTCCCCGCCTCTGATTCCCCGCCTCTGATTCCCAGCCTCAGATTCCCCGCCTCAGATTCCCCACATCAGATTCCCTGCCTCAGATTCCCTGCCTCAGATTCCCTGCCTCAGATTCCATTCATCTGATTCCCTTCATCTGATTCCCTGCCTCTTATTCCCTGCCTCTTATTCCCTGCCTCTTATTCCCCGCCTCTGATTCCCCGCCTCTAATTCCACGCCTCTGATTCCCCGCCTCTGATTCCCCACCTCTGATTCCCCACCTCAGATTCCCTGCTTCAGAATCCCTGCCTCAGATTCCCCGCCTCAGATTCCCTGCCTCAGAATCCCTGCCTCAGATTCCCTGCCTCTGATTCCCCGCCTCTGATTCCCCGCCTCAGATTCCCTGCCTCAGATTCCCCGCCTCAGATTCCCCGCCTCAGATTCCCTGCCTCAGATTCCCTGCCTCAGATTCTCTGCCTCAGATTCCCTTCATCTGATTCCCTGCCTCTTATTCCCCGCCTCTGATTCCCTGCCTCTGATTCCCCGCCTCTGATTCCCCGCCTCTGATTCCCCGCCTCTGATTCCCTGCCTCTGATTCCCCGCCTCTGATTCCCCGCCTCAGATTCCATGCCTCGGATTCGCTGCCTCTGATTCCCCGCCTCAGATACCCCGCCTCAGATTCCCTGCCTCAGATTCCCTGCCTCTGATTCCCCACCTCTGATTCCCCGCCTCTGATTCCCTTCATCTGATTCCCTTCATCTGATTCCCTTCATCTGATTCCCTGCCTCTTATGCCCCGCCTCTGATTCCCCACCTCAGATTCCCCGCCTCTGATTCCCCGCCTCTGATTCCCCGCCTCAGATTCCCCGCCTCAGATTCCCCGCATCAGATTCCCTGCCTCAGATTCCCTGCCTCAGATTCCCTGCCTCAGATTCCCTTCTTCTGATTCCCTTCATCTGATTCCCTGCCTCTTATTCCCTGCCTCTTATTCCCTGCCTCTGATTCCCCGCCTCTAATTCCCCGCCTCTGATTCCCCGCCTCTGATTCCCCACCTCTGATTCCCCACCTCAGATTCCCTGCTTCAGATTCCCTGCCTCAGAATCCCTGCCTCAGATTCCCTGCCTCTGATTCCCCGCCTCTGATTCCCCGCCTCAGATTCCCCGCCTCAGATTCCCCGCCTCAGATTCCCCGCCTCAGATTCCCTGCCTCAGATTCTCTGCCTCAGATTCCCTTTATCTGATTCCCTGCCTCTTATTCCCCGCCTCTGATTCCCCCTCCTCTGATTCCCCGCCTCTGATTCCCCGCCTCTGATTCCCCGCCTCTGATTCCCTGCCTCTGATTCCCCGCCTCTGATTCCCCGCCTCGGATTCCCTGCCTCGGATTCCCTGCCTCTGATTCCCCGCCTCAGATACCCCGCCTCAGATTCCCTGCCTCAGATTCCCTTTCTCTGATTCCCCGCATCTGATTCTCCGCCTCTGATTCCCCGCCTCAGATTCCACACCTCAGATTCCCCGCCTCAGATTCCCTGCCTCAGATACCATTCATCTGATTCCCTTCATCTGATTCCCTGCCTCTTATTCCCTGCCTCTGATTCCCCGCCTCTGATTCCCCGCCTCTGATTCCCTTCATCTGATTCCCTTCATCTGATTCCCTGCCTCTTATGCCCCGCCTCTGATTCCCCACCTCAGATTCCCCGCCTCTAATTCCACGCCTCTGATTCCCCGCCTCTGATTCCCCACCTCTGATTCCCCACCTCAGATTCCCTGCTTCAGAATCCCTGCCTCAGATTCCCCGCCTCAGATTCCCTGCCTCAGAATCCCTGCCTCAGATTCCCTGCCTCTGATTCCCCGCCTCTGATTCCCCGCCTCAGATTCCCTGCCTCAGATTCCCCGCCTCAGATTCCCCGCCTCAGATTCCCTGCCTCAGATTCCCTGCCTCAGATTCTCTGCCTCAGATTCCCTTCATCTGATTCCCTGCCTCTTATTCCCCGCCTCTGATTCCCTGCCTCTGATTCCCCGCCTCTGATTCCCCGCCTCTGATTCCCCGCCTCTGATTCCCTGCCTCTGATTCCCCGCCTCTGATTCCCCGCCTCAGATTCCATGCCTCGGATTCGCTGCCTCTGATTCCCCGCCTCAGATACCCCGCCTCAGATTCCCTGCCTCAGATTCCCTGCCTCTGATTCCCAGCATCTGATTCTCTGCCTCTGATTCCCCGCCTCAGATTCCCCGCCTCTGATTCCCCGCCTCTGATTCCCCGCCTCTGATTCCCCGCCTCTGATTCCCTTCATCTGATTCCCTTCATCTGCTTCCCTGCCTCTGATTCCCCGCCTCTGATTTCCCGTCTCTGATTCCTTGTCTCTGATTCCCCGCCTCAGATTCCCTGCCTCAGATTCCCTGCCTCAGATTCCCTGCCTCTGATTCCCCACATCTGATACTCTGCCTCTAATTCCCCGCCTCTAATTCCCTGCCTCTGATTCCCCGCCTCTGATTCCCCACCTCTGATTCCCCGCCTCTGATTCCCCGCCTCAGATTCCCCGCCTCAAATTCCCCGCCTCAGATTCCCTGCCTCAGATTCTCTTCATCTGATTCCCTTCATCTGAATCCCCGCCTCAGATTCCCCGCCTCAGATTCCCGGCCTCAGATTCCCAGCCTCAGATTCCCTGCCTCAGATTCCCTTCATCTGATTCCCTTCATCTGATTCCCTGCCTCTTATTCCCCGCCTCTGATTCCCTGCCTCTGATTCCGCGCCTCTGATTCCCCGCCTCTGATTCCCCGCCTCTGATTCCGCGCCTCTGACTACCCGCCTCAGATTCCCCGGCTCTGATTACCTGCCTCAGATTCCCTTCCTCAGATTCCCCGCCTCTGATTCCCCGCCTCTGATTCCCTGCCTCTGATTCCCCGCCTCTGATTCCCCGCCTCTGATCCCCAGCCTTTGATTCCCAGCCTTTGATTCCCCGCCTCTGATTCCCCGCCTCTGATATCCCGCCTCTGATTCCCCGCCTCCCGTTCCACGCAACTTTCCCGGCCTCCGTTTCTCCACATCTCTTTCCCCGCATTTGATTCCACGCCTCTGATTCCCTGCCTCTGATTCCCTGCCTCTGATTCCCCGCATGTGATACCCCGCCTCTGATTCCCCGCCTCTGATTCCCCGCCTCTGATTCCCCGCCTCTGATTCCCCGCCTCTGATTCCCCGCCTCAGATTCCCCGGCTCTGATTCCCCGCCTCAGATTCCCTGCCTCAGATTCCCTGCCTCAGATTCCCTTCATCTGATTCCCTTCATCTGATTCCCTTCTCTTATTCCCCGCCTCTGACTCCCCGCCTCTGATTCCCCTCCTCTGATTCCCCGCCTCTGATTCCCCGCCTCTGATTCCCCGCCTCTGATTCCCTGCCTCTGATTCCCCGCCTCTGATTCCCCACCTCTGATTCCCTTCATCTGATTCCCTTCATCTGCTTCCCTGCCTCTGATTCCCCGCCTCTGATTCCCCGCCTCTGATTCCTTGCCTCTGATTCCCCGCCTCAGATTCCCTGCCTCAGATTCCCTGCCTCAGATTCCCTGCCTCTGATTCCCCGCATCTGATACTCCGCCTCTAATTCCCCGCCTCAGATTCCCCGCCTCAGATTCCCCACCTCAGATTCCCCGCCTCAGATTCCCCGCCTCAGATTCCCTTCATCTGATTCCCTTCATCTGATTCCCTGCCTCTTATTCCCCGCCTCTGATTCCCGGCCTCTGATTCCCCGCCTCTGATTCCTTGTCTCTGATTCCCCGCCTCAGATTCCCTGCCTCAGATTCCCTGCCTCAGATTCCCTGCCTCTGATTCCCCACATCTGATACTCCGCCTCTAATTCCCCGCCTCTAATTCCCTGCCTCTGATTCCCCGCCTCTGATTCCCCACCTCTGATTCCCCGCCTCTGATTCCCCGCCTCAGATTCCCCGCCTCAAATTCCCCGCCTCAGATTCCCTGCCTCAGATTCTCTTCATCTGATTCCCTTCATCTGAATCCCCGCCTCAGATTCCCCGCCTCAGATTCCCGGCCTCAGATTCCCAGCCTCAGATTCCCTGCCTCAGATTCCCTTCATCTGATTCCCTTCATCTGATTCCCTGCCTCTTATTCCCCGCCTCTGATTCCCTGCCTCTGATTCCACGCCTCTGATTCCCCGCCTCTGATTCCCCGCCTCTGATTCCGCGCCTCTGACTACCCGCCTCAGATTCCCCGGCTCTGATTACCTGCCTCAGATTCCCTTCCTCAGATTCCCCGCCTCTGATTCCCTGCCTCTGATTCCCTGCCTCTGATTCCCCGCCTCTGATTCCCCGCCTCTGATTCCCAGCCTTTGATTCCCAGCCTTTGATTCCCCGCCTCTGATTCCCCGCCTCTGATATCCCGCCTCTGATTCCCCGCCTCCCGTTCCACGCAACTTTCCCGGCCTCCGTTTCTCCACATCTCTTTCCCCGCATCTGATTCCATGCCTCTGATTCCCTGCCTCTGATTCCCTGCCTCTGATTCCCCGCATGTGATACCCCGCCTCTGATTCCCCGCCTCTGATTCCCCGCCTCTGATTCCCCGCCTCTGATTCCCCGCCTCTGATTCCCCGCCTCAGATTCCCCGGCTCTGATTCCCCGCCTCAGATTCCCTGCCTCAGATTCCCTGCCTCAGATTCCCTTCATCTGATTCCCTTCATCTGATTCCCTTCTCTTATTCCCCGCCTCTGACTCCCCGCCTCTGATTCCCCTCCTCTGATTCCCCGCCTCTGATTCCCCGCCTCTGATTCCCCGCCTCTGATTCCCTGACTCTGATTCCCCGCCTCTGATTCCCCACCTCTGATTCCCTTCATCTGATTCCCTTCATCTGCTTCCCTGCCTCTGATTCCCCGCCTCTGATTCCTCGCCTCTGATTCCTTGCCTCTGATTCCCCGCCTCAGATTCCCTGCCTCAGATTCCCTGCCTCAGATTCCCTGCCTCTAATTCCCCGCATCTGATACTCCGCCTCTAATTCCCCGCCTCAGATTCCCCGCCTCAGATTCCCCACCTCAGATTCCCCGCCTCAGATTCCCCGCCTCAGATTCCCTTCATCTGATTCCCTTCATCTGATTCCCTGCCTCTTATTCCCCGCCTCTGATTCCCCGCCTCTGATTCCCCGCCTCTGATTCCCAGCCTCTGATTCCGCACCTCTGATTCCCCACCTCAGATTCCCTGCCTCAGATTCCCTGCCTCAGATTCCCCACCTCAGATTCCCTGCCTCAGAATCCCTGCCTCAGATTCCCTGCGTCTGATTCCCCGCCTCTGATTCCCCGCCTCAGATTCCCTTCCTCAGAATCCCTGCCTCAGAATCCCTGCCTCAGATTCCCTGCCTCTGATTCCCCGCCTCTGATTCCCCGCCTCAGATTCCCTGCCTCAGATTCCCTGCCTCAGATTCCCTTCATCTGATTCCCTTCATCTGATTCCCTGCCTCTTATTCCCCACCTCTGATTCCCCGCCTCTGATTCCCCGCATCTGATTCCCCGCCTCTGATTCCCAGCCTCTGATTCCCCGCCTCAGATTCCCCGGCTCTGATTCCCCGCCTCTGATTCCCCGCCTCAGATTCCCCGGCTCTGATTCCCCGCCTCAGATTCCCTGCCTCAGATTCCCTGCCTCAGATTCCCTTCATCTGATTCCCTTCATCTGATTCCCTTATCTTATTCCCCGCCTCTGACTCCCCGCCTCTGATTCCCCTCCTCTGATTCCCCGCCTCTGATTCCCCGCCTCTGATTCCCCGCCTCTGATTCCCTGCCTCTGATTCCCCGCCTCTGATTCGCCACCTCTGATTCCCTTCATCTGATTCCCTTCATCTGCTTCCCTGCCTCTGATTCCCCGCCTCTGATTCCCCGCCTCTGATTCCTTGCCTCTGATTCCCCGCCTCAGATTCCCTGCCTCAGATTCCCTGCCTCAGATTCCCTGCCTCTGATTCCCCGCATCTGATACTCCGCCTCTAATTCCCCGCCTCAGATTCCCCGCCTCAGATTCCCCACCTCAGATTCCCCGCCTCAGATTCCCCGCCTCAGATACCCTTCATCTGATTCCCTTCATCTGATTCCCTGCCTCTTATTCCCAGCCTCTGATTCCCCGCCTCTGATTCCCCGCCTCTGATTCCTTGTCTCTGATTCCCCGCCTCAGATTCCCTGCCTCAGATTCCCTGCCTCAGATTCCCTGCCTCAGATTCCCTGCCTCTGATTCCCCACATCTGATACTCCGCCTCTAATTCCCCGCCTCTAATTCCCTGCCTCTGATTCCCCGCCTCTGATTCCCCACCTCTGATTCCCCGCCTCTGATTCCCCGCCTCAGATTCCCCGCCTCAAATTCCCCGCCTCAGATTCCCTGCCTCATATTCTCTTCATCTGATTCCCTTCATCTGAATCCCCGCCTCAGATTCCCCGCCTCAGATTCCCGGCCTCAGATTCCCAGCCTCAGATTCCCTGCCTCAGATTCCCTTCATCTGATTCCCTTCATCTCATTCCCTGCCTCTTATTCCCCGCCTCTGATTCCCTGCCTCTGATTCCACGCCTCTGATTCCCCGCCTCTGATTCCCCGCCTCTGATTCCGCGCCTCTGACTACCCGCCTCAGATTCCCCGGCTCTGATTACCTGCCTCAGATTCCCTTCCTCAGATTCCCCGCCTCTGATTCCCTGCCTCTGATTCCCTGCCTCTGATTCCCCGCCTCTGATTCCCCGCCTCTGATCCCCAGCCTTTGATTCCCAGCCTTTGATTCCCCGCCTCTGATTCCCCGCCTCTGATATCCCGCCTCTGATTCCCCGCCTCCCGTTCCACGCAACTTTCCCGGCCTCCGTTTCTCCACATCTCTTTCCCCGCATCTGATTCCATGCCTCTGATTCCCTGCCTCTGATTCCCTGCCTCTGATTCCCCGCATGTGATACCCCGCCTCTGATTCCCCGCCTCTGATTCCCCGCCTCTGATTCCCGCCTCTGATTCCCCGCCTCTGATTCCCCGCCTCAGATTCCCCGGCTCTGATTCCCCGCCTCAGATTCCCTGCCTCAGATTCCCTGCCTCAGATTCCCTTCATCTGATTCCCTTCATCTGATTCCCTTCTCTTATTCCCCGCCTCTGACTCCCCGCCTCTGATTCCCCTCCTCTGATTCCCCGCCTCTGATTCCCCACCTCTGATTCCCCGCCTCTGATTCCCTGCCTCTGATTCCCCGCCTCTGATTCCCCACCTCTGATTCCCTTCATCTGATTCCCTTCATCTGCTTCCCTGCGTCTGATTCCCCGCCTCTGATTCCCCGCCTCTGATTCCTTGCCTCTGATTCCCCGCCTCAGATTCCCTGCCTCAGATTCCCTGCCTCAGATTCCCTGCCTCTGATTCCCCGCATCTGATACTCCGCCTCTAATTCCCCGCCTCAGATTCCCCGCCTCAGATTCCCCACCTCAGATTACCCGCCTCAGATTCCCCGCCTCAGATTCCCTTCATCTGATTCCCTTCATCTGATTCCCTGCCTCTTATTCCCCGCCTCTGATTCCCCACCTCTGATTCCCCGCCTCTGATTCCCAGCCTCTGATTCCGCGCCTCTGATTCCCCACCTCAGATTCCCTGCCTCAGATTCCCGGCCTCAGATTCCCCACCTCAGATTCCCTGCCTCAGAATCCCTGCCTCAGATTCCCTGCATCTGATTCCCCGCCTCTGTTCCCCGCCTCAGATTCCCTTCCTCAGAATCCCTGCCTCAGATTCCCTGCCTCTGATTCCCCGCCTCTGATTCCCCGCCTCAGATTCCCTGCCTCAGATTCCCTGCCTCAGATTCCCTTCATCTGATTCCCTTCATCTGATTCCCTGCCTCTTCTTCCCCACCTCTGATTCCCCGCCTCTGATTCCCCGCCTCTGATTCCCCGCCTCTGATTCCCAGCCTCTGATTCCCCGCCTCAGATTCCCCGGCTCTGATTCCCCGCCTCAGATTCCCTGCCTCAGATTCCCTGCCTCAGATTCCCTTCATCTGATTCCCTTCATCCGAATCCGTGCCTCTTATTCCCCGCCTCTGATTCCCCGCCTCTGATTCCCCGCCTCTAATTCCCAGCCTCTGATTCCCCGCCTCTGATTCCCCACCTCTGATTCCCCGCCTCTGATTCCCCGCCTCAGATTCCCCACCTCTAATTCCCCTCCTCTGATTCCCCGCCTCTGATTCCCCACCTCTGATTCCCTGACTCTGATTCCCAGCCTCTGATTCCCAGCCTCTGATTCCCTGCCTCTGATTCCCCGCCTCTGATTCCCCACCTCTGATTCCCTTCATCTGATTCCCTTCATCTGCTTCCCTGCCTCTGATTCCCCGCCTCTGATTCCCCGCCTCTGATTCCTTGCCTCTGATTCCCCGCCTCAGATTCCCTGCCTCAGATTCCCTGCCTCAGATTCCCTGCCTCTGATTCCCCACATCTGATACTCCGCCTCTAATTCCCAGCCTCAGATTCCCCGCCTCACATTCCCCACCTCAGATTCCCCGCCTCAGATTCCCCGCCTCAGATTCCCTTCATCTGATTCCCTTCATCTGATTCCCTGCCTCTTATTCCCCGCCTCTGATTCCCCGCCTCTGATTCCCCGCCTCTGATTCCTTGTCTCTGATTCCCCGCCTCAGATTCCCTGCCTCAGATTCCCTGCCTCAGATTCCCTGCCTCTGATTCCCCACATCTGATACTCCGCCTCTAATTCCCCGCCTCTAATTCCCTGCCTCTGATTCCCCGCCTCTGATTCCCCGCCTCTGATTCCCCGCCTCAGATTCCCTGCCTCAGATTCACCGCCTCAGATTCCGTGCCTCAGAATCCCTGCCTCAGATTCCATGCCTCTGATTCCCCGCCTCTGATTCCCCGCCTCAGATTCCCCGCCTCAGATTCCCCGCCTCAGATTCCCTGCCTCAGATTCCCTGCCTCAGATTCCCTTCATCTGATTCCCTTCATCTGATTCCCTGCCTCTTCTTCCCCGCCTCTGATTCCCTGCCTCTGATTCCCCGCCTCTGATTCCCCGCCTCTGATTCCCCGCCTCAGATTACCCGCCTCAGATTCCCTGCCTCAGATTCCCTGCCTCAGATTCCCTGCCTCAGATTCCCTGCCTCAGATTTTCTTCATCTGATTCCCTTCATCTGATTCCCTGCCTCTAATTCCCCTCCTCTGATTCCCCGCCTCTGATTCCCCGCCTCTGATTCCCTGCCTCTGATTCCCTGCCTCTGATTCCCCGCATCTGATTCCCCGCCTCAGATTCCCTGCCTCAGATTCCCCGCCTCAGATTCCCCGCCTCAGATACCCCGCCTCAGATTCCCTGCCTCAGATTCCCCACCTCTGATTCCCTGCCTCAGATTCCCTGCCTCAGATTCCCTGCTTCAGATTCCCTGCCTCAGATTCCCTGCCTCAGATTCCCTGCCTCAGATTCCCTTCATCTGATTCCTTTCATCTGATTCCCTGCCTCTGATTCCCCGCCTCTGATTCCCTGCCTCTGATTCCCTGCCTCTGATTCCCCGCCTCTGATTCCCCGCCTCTGATTCCCCGCCTCAGATTCCCCAGCTCTGATTCCCTGCCTCAGGTTCCCTGCCTCAGGTTCCCTGCCTCTGATTCCCCGCCACTGATTCCCCGCCTCTGATTCCCCGCCTCTGATTCCCCGCCTCTGATTCCCAGCCTCTGATTCCTTGCATCTGATGCCCCGCCTCTGATATCCCGCCTCTGATTCCCCGCCTCCCTTTCCGCGCAACTTTCCCGGCCTCCGTTTCTCCACATCTCTTTCCCCGCCTCTGATTCCCCGCCTCTTATTCCCTGCAACTGATTCCCCGCCTCTGATTCCCCGCCTCTGATTCCCCACCTCTGTCTCTATGCCTCTTTTTTGCCTCCGCTCTTTCCCCTCCACTCTTTACGCGCCTCTTTTTCCGTCCCTCAATTTCAACAACTCTGTTTGATCTGTTCTGTCTACATCATTTTCAACACACAAGTCCCAACCACTATGTTTCACCCATCTCTTTCCCCGCCTCTATATATCCACCTTTGTTTACCCGCCTCTGATTCCCCACCTCTGATTCCCCCCCTCTGATTCCCCGCCTCTGATTCCCCGCCTCTGATTCCCCGCCTCAGATTCCCTGCCTCAGATTCCCTGCCTCAGATTCCCTGCCTCTGATTCCCCGCCTCAGATTCCCTGCCTCAGATTCCCTGCCTCTGATTCCCCGCCTCTGATTCCCCGCCTCTGATTCCCCGCCTCTGATTCCCCGCCTCAGATTCCCCGGCTCTGATTCCCTGCCTCAGGTTCCCTGCCTCAGGTTCCCTGCCTCTGATTCCCCGCCACTGATTCCCCGCCTCTGATTCCCAGCCTCTGTTTCCCAGCCTCTGATTCCCCGCATCTGATGCCCCGCCTCAGATTCCCTGCCTCAGATTCCGTGCCTCAGATTCCCTTCATCTGATTCCCTTCATCTGATTCCCTTCATCTGATTCCCTGCCTCTTATTCCCCGCCTCTTATTCCCCGCCTCTGATTACCCGCCTCTGATTCCCCGCCTCTGATTCCCCGCCTCTGATTCCCCGCCTCTGATTCCCCGCCTCTGATTCCCCGCCTCAGATTCCCTGCCTCAGATTCCCTGCCTCTGATTCCCCGCATCTGATACCCCGCCTCTGATTCCCCGCCTCTGATTCCCCGCCTCTGATTCCCCGCCTCAGATTCCCCGGCTCTGATTCCCTGCCTCAGATTCCCTGCCTCAGATTCCCTGCCTCAGATTCCCTTCATCTAATTCCCTTCATCTGATACCCTGCCTCTTATTCCCCGCCTCTGATTCCCCGCCTCTGATTCCCCGCCTCTGATTCCCCGCCTCTGATTCCCCGCCTCAGATTCCCTGCCTCAGATTCCCTGCCTCAGATTCCCTGCCTCAGATTCCCTGCCTCAGATTCCCTGCCTCAGATTCCCTTCATCTGATTCCTTTCATCTGATTCCCTGCCTCTGATTCCCCGCCTCTGATTCCCTGCATCTGATTCCCTGCCTCTGATTCCCCACCTCTGATTCCCCGCCTCTGATTCCCTGCCTCTGATTCACCGCCTCTGATTCCCCGCCTCATATTCACCGGCTCTGATTCCCTGCCTCAGATTCCCTGCATCAGATTCCCTGCCTCTGATTCCCCGCATCTGATACCCCACCTCTGATTCCCCGCCTCTGATTCCCTGCCTCTGATTCCCCGCCTCTGATTCCCCGCCTCTTATTCCCCGCCTCAGATTCCCCGGCTCTGATTCCCTGCCTCAGATTCCCTGCCTCAGATTCCCTTCATCTAATTCCCTTCATCTGATTCCCTGCCTCTTATTCCCCGCCTCTGATTCCCCGCCTCTGATTCCCCGCCTCTGATTCCCCGCCTCTGATTCCCCACCTCTGATTCCCCGCCTCTAATTCCCTTCATCTGATTCCCTTCATCTGATTCCCTTCATCTGATTCCCTGCCTCTTATGCCCCGCCTCTGATTCCCCACCTCAGATTCCCCGCCTCTGATTCCCCGCCTCGGATTTCCTGCCTCTGATTCCCCGCCTCAGATTCCCTGCCTTAGATTCCCTGCCTCAGATTCCCTTCCTCTGATTCCCCGCATCTGATTCTCCGCCTCTGATTCCCCGGCTCAGATTCCACACCTCAGATTCCCCGCATTAGATTCCATGCCTCAGATTCCCTGCCTCAGATTCCATTCATCTGATTCCCTTCATCTGATTCCCTGCCTCTGATTCCCCGCCTGTGATTCCCAGCCTCTGATTCCCCGCCTCTGATTCCCCACCTCAGATTCCCTGCCTCAGATTCCCTGCCTCAGATTCCCTGCTTCAGATTCACTGCCTCAGATTCCCTGCCTCAGATTCCCTGCCTCAGATTCCCTTCATCTGATTCCTTTCATCTGATTCCCTGCCTCTGATTCCCCGCCTCTGATTCCCTGCCTCTGATTCCCCGCCTCAGATTCCCCGCCTCTGATTCCCTGCCTCAGGTTCCCTGCCTCAGGTTCCCTGCCTCTGATTCCCCGCCACTGATTCCCCGCCTCTGATTCCCCGCCTCTGATTCCCCGCCTCTGATTCCCAGCCTCAGATTCCCCGCATCTGATGCCCCGCTTCTGATATCCCGCCTCTGATTCCCCGCCTCCCTTTCCGCGCAACTTTCCCGGCCTCCGTTTCTCCACATCTCTTTCCCCGCCTCTGATTCCCCGCCTCTTATTCCCTGCAACTGATTCCCCGCCTCTGATTCCCCGCCTCTGATTCCCCACCTCTGTCTCTATGCCTCTTTTTTGCCTCCGCTCTTTCCCCTCCACTCTTTACGCGCCTCTTTTTCCGTCCCTCAATTTCAACAACTCTGTTTGATCTGTTCTGTGTACATCATTTTCAACACACAATTCCCAACCACTATGTTTCACCCATCTCTTTCCCCGCCTCTATATATCCACCTATGTTTACCCGCCTCTGATTCCCCACCTCTGATTCCCCCCCTCTGATTCCCCGCCTCTGATTCCCCGCCTCTGATTCCCCGCCTCTGATTCCCCGCCTCAGATTCCCTGCCTCAGATTCCCTGCCTCAGATTCCCTGCCTCAGATTCCCTGCCTCAGATTCCCTGCCTCTGATTCCCCGCCTCAGATTCCCCGGCTCTGATTCCCTGCCTCAGGTTCCCTGCCTCAGGTTCCCTGCCTCTGATTCCCCGCCACTGATTCCCCGCCTCTGATTCCCCGCCTCTGATTCCCCGCCTCTGTTTCCCAGCCTCTGATTCCCCGCCTCTGATTCCCCGCCTCTGATTCCCCGCCTCAGATTCCCCGGCTCTGATTCCCCGCCTCAGATTCCCTGCCTCAGATTCCCTGCCTCAGATTCCCTTCATCTGATTCCCTTCATCTGATTCCCTTCTCTTATTCCCCACCTCTGATTCCCCGCCTCTGATTCCCCGCCTCTGATTCCCCGCCTCTGATTCCCCGCCTCTGATTCCCCGCCTCTGATTCCCTGCCTCTGATTCCCCGCCTCTGATTCCCCACCTCTGATTCCCTTCATCTGATTCCCTTCATCTGCTTCCCTGCCTCTGATTCCCCGCCTCTGATTCCCCGCCTCTGATTCCTTGCCTCTGATTCCCCGCCTCAGATTCCCTGCCTCAGATTCCCTGCCTCAGATTCCCTGCCTCTGATTCCCCGCATCTGATACTCCGCCTCTAATTCCCCGCCTCAGATTCCCCGCCTCAGATTCCCCACCTCAGATTCCCCGCCTCAGATTCCCCGCCTCAGATTCCCTTCATCTGATTCCCTTCATCTGATTCCCTGCCTCTTATTCCCCGCCTCTGATTCCCCGCCTCTGATTCCCCGCGTCTGATTCCCAGCCTCTGATTCCGCGCCTCTGATTCCCCACCTCAGATTCCCTGCCTCAGATTCCCTGCCTCAGATTCCCCACCTCAGATTCCCTGCCTCAGAATCCCTGCCTCAGATTCCCTGCCTCTGATTCCCCGCCTCTGATTCCCCGCCTCAGATTCCCTGCCTCAGAATCCCTGCCCCAGATTCCCTGCCTCTGATTCCCCGCCTCTGATTCCCCGCCTCAGATTCCCCGCCTCAGATTCCCTGCCTCAGATTCCCTTCATCTGATTCCCTTCATCTGATTCCCTGCCTCTTCTTCCCCACCTCTGATTCCCGCCTCTGATTCCCCGCCTCTGATTCCCCGCCTCTGATTCCCCGCCTCTGATTCCCCACCTCAGATTCCCCGGCTCTGATTCCCCGCCTCAGATTCCCTGCCTCAGATTCCCTGCCTCAGATTCCCTTCATCTGATTCCCTTCATCCGATTCCGTGCCTCTTATTCCCCGCCTCTGATTCCCCGCCTCTGATTCCCCGCCTCTAATTCCCCGCCTCTGATTCCCCGCCTCTGATTCCCCACCTCTGATTCCCCGCCTCTGATTCCCCGCCTCAGATTCCCCGCCTCAAATTCCCCGCCTCAGATTCCCTGCCACAGATTCTCTTCATCTGATTCCCTTCATCTGATACCCTGCCTCTAATTCCCCTCCTCTGATTCCCCGCCTCTGATTCCCCACCTCTGATTCCCTGCCTCTGATTCCCAGCCTCTGATTCCCAGCCTCTGATTCCCCGCCTCTGAATCCCCGCCTCAGATTCTCTGCCTCAGATTCCCTGCCTCAGATTCACCGCCTCAGATTCCCTGCCTCAGAATCCCTGCCTCAGATTCCATGCCTCTGATTCCCCGCCTCTGATTCCCCGCCTCAGATTCCCCGCCTCAGATTCCCCGCCTCAGATTCCCTGCCTCAGATTCCCTGCCTCAGATTCCCTTCATCTGATTCACTTCATTTGATTCCCTGCCTCTTCTTCCCCGACTCTGATTCCCTGCCTCTGATTCCCCGCCTCTGATTCCCCGCCTCTGATTCCCTGCCTCAGATTCCCCGCCTCAGATTCCCTGCCTCAGATTCCCTGCCTCAGATTCCCTGCCTCAGATTCCCTGCCTCAGATTCCCTTCATCTGATTCCCTTCATCTGATTCCCTGCCTCTAATTCCCCTCCTCTGATTCCCCGCCTCTGATTCCCCGCCTCTGATTCCCTGCCTCTGATTCCCTGCCTCTGATTCCCCGCATCTGATTCCCCGCCTCAGATTCCATGCATCAGATTCCCCTCCTCAGATTCCCCGCCTCAGATACCCCGCCTCAGATTCCCCGCCTCAGATTCCCCACCTCAGATTCCCTGCCTCAGATTCCCTGCCTCAGATTCCCTGCTTCAGATTCCCTGCCTCAGATTCCCTGCCTCAGATTCCCTGCCTCAGATTCCCTTCATCTGATTCCTTTCATCTGATTCCCTGCCTCTGATTCCCCGCCTCTGATTCCCTGCCTCTGATTCCCTGCCTCTGATTCCCCGCCTCTGATTCCCCGCCTCTGATTCCCCGCCTCTGATTCCCCGCCTCAGATTCCCCGGCTCTGATTCCCTGCCTCAGGTTCCCTGCCTCAGGTTCCCTGCCTCTGATTCCCCGCCACTGATTCCCTGCCTCTGATTCCCCGCCTCTGATTCCCCGCCTCTGATTCCCAGCCTCTGATTCCCCGCATCTGATGCCCCGCCTCTGATATCCCGCCTCTGATTCCCCGCCTCCCTTTCCGCGCAACTTTCCCGGCCTCCGTTTCTCCACATCTCTTTCCCCGCCTCTGATTCCCCGCCTCTTATTCCCTGCAACTGATTCCCCGCCTCTGATTCCCCGCCTCTGATTCCCCACCTCTGTCTCTATGCCTCTTTTTTGCCTCCGCTCTTTCCCCTCCACTCTTTACGCGCCTCTTTTTCCGTCCCTCAATTTCAGCAACTCTGTTTGATCTGTTCTGTGTACATCATTTTCAACACACAAGTCCCAACCACTATGTTTCACCCATCTCTTTCCCCGCCTCTATATATCCACCTTTGTTTACCCGCCTCTGATTCCCCACCTCTGATTCCCCGCCTCTGATTCCCCGCCTCTGATTCCCCGCCTCAGATTCCCTGCCTCAGATTCCCTGCCTCAGATTCCCTGCCTCAGATTCCCTGCCTCAGATTCCCTGCCTCTGATTCCCCGCCTCAGATTCCCTGCCTCAGATTCCCTGCCTCTGATTCCCCGCCTCTGATTCCCCGCCTCTGATTCCCCGCCTCTGATTCCCCGCCTCAGATTCCCCGGCTCTGATTCCCTGCCTCAGGTTCCCTGCCTCAGGTTCCCTGCCTCTGATTCCCCGCCACTGATTCCCCGCCTCTGATTCCCCGCCTCTGATTCCCCGCCTCTGTTTCCCAGCCTCTGATTCCCCGCATCTGATGCCCCGCCTCTGATATCCCGCCTCTGATTCCCCGCCTCCCTTTCGGCGCAACTTTCCCGGCCTCCGTTTCTCCACATCTCTTTCCCCGCCTCTGATTCCCCACCTCTTATTCCCTGCAACTGATTCCCCGCCTCTGATTCCCCGCCTCTGATTCCCCACTTCTGTCTCTATGCCTCTTTTTTGCCTCCGCTCTTTCCCCTCCACTCTTTACGCGCCCTTTTTTCCGTCCCTCAATTTCAACAACTCTGTTTGATCTGTTCTGTGTACATCATTTTCAACACACAAGTCCCAACCACTATGTTTCACCCATCTCTTTCCCCGCCTCTATATATCCACCTATGTTTACCCGCCTCTGATTCCCCACCTCTGATTCCCCCCCTCTGATTCCCCGCCTCTGATTCCCCGCCTCTGATTCCCCGCCTCTGATTCCCCGCCTCAGATTCCCTGCCTCAGATTCCCTGCATCAGATTCCCTGCCTCAGATTCCCCGCCTCAGATTCCCTGCCTCTGATTCCCCGCCTCAGATTCCCTGCCTCAGATTCCCTCCCTCTGATTCCCCGCCTCTGATTCCCCGCCTCTGATTTCCCGCCTCAGATTCCCCGCCTCAGATTCCCCGCGTCAGATTCCCTGCCTCAGATTCCGTGCCTCAGATTCCCTTCATCTGATTCCCTTCATCTGATTCCCTTCATCTGATTCCCTTCATCTGATTCCCTGCCTCTTATTCCCCGCCTCTTATTCCCCGCCTCTGATTACCCGCCTCTGATTCCCCGCCTCTGATTCCCCGCCTCTGATTCCCCGCCTCTGATTCCCCGCCTCTGATTCCCCGCCTCAGATTCCCTGCCTCAGATTCCCTGCCTCTGATTCCCCGCATCTGATACCCCGCCTCTGATTCCCCGCCTCTGATTTCCCGCCTCTGATTCCCCGCCTCAGATTCCCCGGCTCTGATTCCCTGCCTCAGATTCCCTGCCTCAGATTCCCTGCCTCAGATTCCCTGCCTCAGATTCCCTTCATCTAATTCCATTCATCTGATATCCTGCCTCTTATTCCCCGCCTCTGATTCCCCGCCTCTGATTCCCCGCCTCAGATTTCCCGCCTCTGATTCCCCGCCTCAGATTCCCTGCCTCAGATTCCCTGCCTCAGATTCCCTGCCTCAGATTCCCTGCCTCAGATTCCCCACCTCAGATTCCCTGCCTCAGAATCCCTGCCTCAGATTCCCTGCCTCAGATTCCCTGCCTCTGATTCCCCGCCTCAGATTCCCTGCCTCAGATTCCCTGCCTCTGATTCCCCGCCTCTGATTCCCCGCCTCTGATTCCCCGCCTCTGATTCCCCGCCTCAGATTCCCCGGCTCTGATTCCCTGCCTCAGGTTCCCTGCCTCAGGTTCCCTGCCTCTGATTCCCCGCCACTGATTCCCCGCCTCTGATTCCCCGCCTCTGATTCCCCGCCTCTGTTTCCCAGCCTCTGATTCCCCGCATCTGATGCCCCGCCTCTGATATCCCGCCTCTGATTCCCCGCCTCCCTTTCGGCGCAACTTTCCCGGCCTCCGTTTCTCCACATCTCTTTCCCCGCCTCTGATTCCCCACCTCTTATTCCCTGCAACTGATTCCCCGCCTCTGATTCCCCGCCTCTGATTCCCCACTTCTGTCTCTATGCCTCTTTTTTGCCTCCGCTCTTTCCCCTCCACTCTTTACGCGCCCTTTTTTCCGTCCCTCAATTTCAACAACTCTGTTTGATCTGTTCTGTGTACATCATTTTCAACACACAAGTCCCAACCACTATGTTTCACCCATCTCTTTCCCCGCCTCTATATATCCACCTATGTTTACCCGCCTCTGATTCCCCACCTCTGATTCCCCCCCTCTGATTCCCCGCCTCTGATTCCCCGCCTCTGATTCCCCGCCTCTGATTCCCCGCCTCAGATTCCCTGCCTCAGATTCCCTGCATCAGATTCCCTGCCTCAGATTCCCCGCCTCAGATTCCCTGCCTCTGATTCCCCGCCTCAGATTCCCTGCCTCAGATTCCCTCCCTCTGATTCCCCGCCTCTGATTCCCCGCCTCTGATTTCCCGCCTCAGATTCCCCGCCTCAGATTCCCCGCGTCAGATTCCCTGCCTCAGATTCCGTGCCTCAGATTCCCTTCATCTGATTCCCTTCATCTGATTCCCTTCATCTGATTCCCTTCATCTGATTCCCTGCCTCTTATTCCCCGCCTCTTATTCCCCGCCTCTGATTACCCGCCTCTGATTCCCCGCCTCTGATTCCCCGCCTCTGATTCCCCGCCTCTGATTCCCCGCCTCTGATTCCCCGCCTCAGATTCCCTGCCTCAGATTCCCTGCCTCTGATTCCCCGCATCTGATACCCCGCCTCTGATTCCCCGCCTCTGATTTCCCGCCTCTGATTCCCCGCCTCAGATTCCCCGGCTCTGATTCCCTGCCTCAGATTCCCTGCCTCAGATTCCCTGCCTCAGATTCCCTTCATCTAATTCCATTCATCTGATATCCTGCCTCTTATTCCCCGCCTCTGATTCCCCGCCTCTGATTCCCCGCCTCAGATTTCCCGCCTCTGATTCCCCGCCTCAGATTCCCTGCCTCAGATTCCCTGCCTCAGATTCCCTGCCTCAGATTCCCTGCCTCAGATTCCCCACCTCAGATTCCCTGCCTCAGAATCCCTGCCTCAGATTCCCTGCCTCTGATTCCCCGCCTCTGATTCCCCGCCTCAGATTCCCTGCATCAGAATCCCTGCCTCAGATTCCCTGCCTCTGATTCCCCGCCTCTGATTCCCCGCCTCAGATTCCCCGCCTCAGATTCCCTGCCTCAGATTCCCTTCATCTGATTCCCTTCATCTGATTCCCTGCCTCTTCTTCCCCACCTCTGATTCCCCGCCTCTGATTCCCCGCCTCTGATTCCACGCCTCAGATTCCCCGGCTCTGATTCCCCGCCTCAGATTCACTGCCTCAGATTCCCTGCCTCAGATTCCCTTCATCTGATACCCTTCATCCGATTCCGTGCCTCTTATTCCCCACCTCTGATTCCCCGCCTCTGATTCCCCGCCTCTAATTCCCCGCCTCTGATTCCCCGCCTCTGATTCCCCACCTCTGATTCGCCGCCTCTGATTCCCCGCCTCAGATTCCCCGCCTCAAATTCCCCGCCTCAGATTCCCTGCCACAGATTCTCTTCATCTGATTCCCTTCATCTGATTCCCTGCCTCTAATTCCCCTCCTCTGATTCCCCGCCTCTGATTCCCCACCTCTGATTCCCTGCCTCTGATTCCCAGCCTCTGATTCCCAGCCTCTGATTCCCCGCCTCTGAATCCCCGCCTCAGATTCCCTGCCTCAGATTCCCTGCCTCAGATTCACCGCCTCAGATTGCCTGCCTCAGAATCCCTTCCTCAGATTCCATGCCTCTGATTCCCCGCCTCTGATTCCCCGCCTCAGATTCCCCGCCTCAGATTCCCCGCCTCAGATTCCCTGCCTCAGATTCCCTGCCTCAGATTCCCTTCATCTGATTTCCTTCATCTGATTCCCTGCCTCTTCTTCCCCGCCTCTGATTCCCTGCCTCTGATTCCCCGCCTCTGATTCCCCGCCTCTGATTTCCCGCCTCAGATTCCCCGCCTCAGATTCCCTGCCTCAGATTCCCTGCCTCAGATTCCCTGCCTCAGATTCCCTGCCTCAGATTCCCTTCATCTGATTCCCTTCATCTGATTCCCTGCCTCTAATTCCCCTCCTCTGATTCCCCGCCTCTGATTCCCCGCCTCTGATTCCCTGCCTCTGATTCCCCGCATCTGATTCCCCGCCTCAGATTCCCTGCCTCAGATTCCCCGCCTCAGATTCCCCGCCTCAGATACCCCGCCTCAGATTCCCCGCCTCAGATTCCCCACCTCAGATTCCCTGCCTCAGATTCCCTGCCTCAGATTCCCTGCTTCAGATTCCCTGCCTCAGATTCCCTGCCTTCAGATTCCCTGCCTCAGATTCCCTTCATCTGATTCCTTTCATCTGATTCCCTGCCTCTGATTCCCCGCCTCTGATTCCCTGCCTCTGATTCCCTGCCTCTGATTCCGCGCCTCTGATTCCCCGCCTCTGATTCCCCGCCTCTGATTCCCCGCCTCAGATTCCCCGGCTCTGATTCCCTGCCTCAGGTTCCCTGCCTCAGGTTCCCTGCCTCTCATTCACCGCCACTGATTCCCCGCCTCTGATTCCCCGCCTCTGATTCCCCGCCTCTGATTCCCAGCCTCTGATTCCCTGCATCTGATGCCCCGCCTCTGATATCCCGCCTCTGATTCCCCGCCTCCCTTTCCGCGCAACTTTCCCGGCCTCCGTTTCTCCACATCTCTTTCCCCGCCTCTGATTCCCCGCCTCTTATTCCCTGCAACTGATTCCCCGCCTCTGATTCCCCGCCTCTGATTCCCCACCTCTGTCTCTATGCCTCTTTTTTGCCTCCGCTCTTTCCCCTCCACTCTTTACGCGCCTCTTTTTCCGTCCCTCAATTTCAACAACTCTGTTTGATCTGTTCTGTGTACATCATTTTCAACACACAAGTCCCAACCACTATGTTTCACCCATCTCTTTCCCCGCCTCTATATATCCACCTTTGTTTACCCGCCTCTGATTCCCCACCTCTGATTCCCCCCCTCTGATTCCCCGCCTCTGATTCCCCGCCTCTGATTCCCCGCCTCTGATTCCCCACCTCAGATTCCATGCCTCAGATTCCCTGCCTCAGATTCCCTGCCTCAGATTCCCTGCCTCAGATTCCCTGCCTCTGATTCCCCGCCTCAGATTCCCTGCCTCAGATTCCCTGCCTCTGATTCCCCGCCTCTGATTCCCCGCCTCTGATTCCCCGCCTCTGATTCCCCGCCTCAGATTCCCCAGCTCTGATTCCCTGCCTCAGGTTCCCTGCCTCAGGTTCCCTGCCTCTGATTCCCCGCCACTGATTCCCCGCCTCTGATTCCCCGCCTCTGATTCCCCGCCTCTGTTTCCCAGCCTCTGATTCCACGCATCTGATGCCCAGCCTCTGATATCCCGCCTCTGATTCCCCGCCTCCCTTTCCGCGCAACTTTCCCGGCCTCCGTTTCTCCACATCTCTTTCCCCGCCTCTGATTCCCCACCTCTTATTCCCTGCAACTGATTCCCCGCCTCGGATTCCCCGCCTCTGATTCCCCACCTCTGTCTCTATGCCTCTTTTTTGCCTCCGCTCTTTCCCCTCCACTCTTTACGCGCCTCTTTTTCCGTCCCTCAATTTCAACAACTCTGTTTGATCTGTTCTGTGTACATCATTTTCAACACACAAGTCCCAACCACTATGTTTCACCCATCTCTTTCCCCGCCTCTATATATCCACCTATGTTTACCCGCCTCTGATTCCCCACCTCTGATTCCCCCCCTCTGATTCCCCGCCTCTGATTCCCCACCTCTGATTCCCCGCCTCTGATTCCCCGCCTCAGATTCCCTGCCTCAGATTCCCTGCATCAGATTCCCTGCCTCAGATTCCCCGCCTCAAAATCCCTGCCTCTGATTCCCCGCCTCAGATTCCCTGCCTCAGATTCCCTCCCTCTGATTCCCCGCCTCTGATTCCCCGCCTCTGATTTCCCGCCTCAGATTCCCCGCCTCTGATTCCACGCGTCAGATTCCCTGCCTCAGATTCCGTGCCTCAGATTCCCTTCATCTGATTCCCTTCATCTAATTCCCTTCATCTGATACCCTGCCTCTTATTCCCCGCCTCTGATTCCCCGCCTCTGATTCCCCGCCTCAGATTCCCCGCCTCTGATTCCCCGCCTCAGATTCCCTGCCTCAGATTCCCTGCCTCAGATTCCCTGCCTCAGATTCCCTGCCTCAGATTCCCTGCCTCAGATTCCCTTCATCTGATTCCTTTCATCTGATTCCCTGCCTCTGATTCCCCGCCTCTGATTCCCTGCATCTGATTCCCTGCCTCCGATTCCCCACCTCTGATTCCCCGCCTCTGATTCCCTGCCTCTGATTCCCCATCTCTGATTCCCCGCCTCATATTCACCGGCTCTGATTCCCTGCCTCAGATTCCCTGCATCAGATTCCCTGCCTCTGATTCCCTGAATCTGATTCCCCACCTCTGATTCCCCGCATCTGATACCCCGCCTCTGATTCCCCGCCTCTGATTCCCCGCCTCTGATTCCCCGCCTCAGATTCCCCGGCTCTGATTCCCTGCCTCAGATTCCCTGCCTCAGATTCCCTGCCTCAGATTCCCTTACTCTAATTCCCTTCATCTGATACCCTGCCTCTTATTCCCCGCCTCTGATTCCCCGCCTCTGATTCCCCGCCTCTGATTCCCCGCCTCTGATTCCCCGCCTCAGATTCCCTGCCTCAGATTCCCTGCCTCAGATTCCCTGCCTCAGATTCCCTGCCTCAGATTCCCTGCCTCTGATTCCCCGCCTCAGATTCCCTGCCTCAGATTCCCTGCCTCTGATTCCCCGCCTCTGATTCCCCGCCTCTGATTCCCCGCCTCTGATTCCCCGCCTCAGTTTCCCCGGCTCTGATTCCCTGCCTCAGGTTCCCTGCCTCAAGTTCCCTGCCTCTGATTCCCCGCCATTGATTCCCCGCCTCTGATTCCCCGCCTCTGATTCCCCGCCTCTGTTTCCCAGCCTCTGATTCCCATCATCTGATGCCCCGCCTCTGATATCCCGCCTCTGATTCCCCGCCTCCCTTTCCGCGCAACTTTCCCGGCCTCCGTTTCTCCACATCTCTTTCCCCGCCTCTGATTCCCCACCTCTTATTCCCTGCAACTGATTCCCCGCCTCTGATTCCCCGCCTCTGATTCCCCACCTCTCTCTCTATGCCTCTTTTTTGCCTCCGCTCTTTCCCCTCCACTCTTTACGCGCCTCTTTTTCCGTCCCTCAATTTCAACAACTCTGTTTGATCTGTTCTGTGTACATCATTTTCAACACACAAGTCCCAACCACTATGTTTCACCCATCTCTTTCCCCGCCTCTATATATCCACCTATGTTTACCCGCCTCTGATTCCCCACCTCTGATTCCCCCCCTCTGATTCCCCGCCTCTGATTCCCCGCCTCTGATTCCCCGCCTCTGATTCCCCGCCTCAGATTCCCTGCCTCAGATTCCCTGCATCAGATTCCCTGCCTCAGATTCCCCGCCTCAGATTCCCTGCCTCTGATTCCCCGCCTCAGATTCCCTGCCTCAGATTCCCTCCCTCTGATTCCCCGCCTCTGATTCCCCGCCTCTGATTTCCCGCCTCAGATTCCCCGCCTCAGATTCCCCGCGTCAGATTCCCTGCCTCAGATTCCGTGCCTCAGATTCCCTTCATCTGATTCCCTTCATCTGATTCCCTTCATCTGATTCCCTTCATCTGATTCCCTGCCTCTTATTCCCCGCCTCTTATTCCCCGCCTCTGATTACCCGCCTCTGATTCCCCGCCTCTGATTCCCCGCCTCTGATTCCCAGCCTCTGATTCCCCGCCTCTAATTCCCCGCCTCAGATTCCCTGCCTCAGATTCCCTGCCTCTGATTCCCCGCATCTGATACCCCGCCTCTGATTCCCCGCCTCTGATTCCCCGCCTCAGATTCCCCGCCTCAGATTCCCCGGCTCTGATTCCCTGCCTCAGATTCCCTGCCTCAGATTCCCTGCCTCAGATTCCCTTCATCTAATTCCCTTCATCTGATACCCTGCCTCTTATTCCCCGCCTCTGATTCCCCGCCTCTGATTCCCCGCCTCAGATTTCCCGCCTCTGATTCCCCGCCTCAGATTCCCTGCCTCAGATTCCCTGCCTCAGATTCCCTGCCTCAGATTCCCTGCCTCAAATTCCCCACCTCAGATTCCGTGCCTCAGAATCCCTGCCTCAGATTCCCTGCCTCTGATTCCCCGCCTCTGATTCCCCGCCTCAGATTCCCTGCCTC